>NC_091828.1:98950000-99263333 GCF_038994185.2 Dermacentor albipictus | reverse complement strand
CAGTTGCGACGAACGATGTCCTGGACTGCGAACGTGTTGGCGTAAGGTTTCACGCAGACGGGAACTTTTAGGCGAAGCAGGGTGAAGTTTCGGTGAAATTGTGGTAAGAGATGGCGCAGGAAGACTGCTCTGTTACCGTCTGCTGCGAGATTGAGGGAGAGCTCGTGAAGGCGGCGGTTGCCGATGACGGCGTCAGCGAGCGCTTGACAGTCGTGGTCACGTAAATGTGCCAACCAATCCAACCTTATCTTGGTAAGGCCTAAATTCGAACAGAGTGCCGTGCACAAGTCGGAGATAGCCACAGGCCCATCGTGACGTTCGTCACTGATGCGAACATCGATGCCCAGCCGGATTTTCTTGAGCGCGGACGCGCCTTTTATGTAAGTGGCCAGTGTTGCGTAAAAAGTTGCGTCGAAGTAATCTAGGCACACGCGAAGTGATGAGATGCCGTCGCAAGCCACAAGGCAATGGAAGAAGCGCTGCACACGCGCGGCGTCTTCGGAGCGCCTTAAACATACAATGACGCCTTTCACCTCGGGAAAGTCGGAAAGCGTTGGCGTATCCAGGCGCTCAACGCAATGTCCCGCGATGCAGGCCCTGTGGACAAGTCCGCTCTTGCGTATCGCGCTGCAGACTTCTTCCAGCCTGTCGACTTCCGGAAGATCGCGCAGCGTCACGCTTTCAAGGCACTGCTTGTTCGCGAGAGCTCCAAGTAAGAGACAGCAGCTTTCGGTGGTGGACCACGAGACGTCCAGGTCCAACTTCTGCAGCGAGTCGTTTTCCTTCAGCGACGAGATCCAGGATCGATCGTCGGCGGTCTCGACGTGTTCGCGCCGTCGCAGTGCCATCGCTACGTCGTCCATCGCGCTAAGCCGCAGCGTCAGACAGCGCAGGAAGCGGTTGCCCGAGACTTCCGTGACGAACTGTTTACAGTAATGGCCCGTGCCGAGCCATTTCGCGTCTAGTTCTTGCAGCGTCGTCATATCCGCGATGGCTTCGGATAGATCCCGCGACCAGGCGGATTCGTTAGCGAAGTGTCGCCCTCTCAAAGTGAGCTTCCTCAGCGTTGCGTTTTCCTTTAGCAGATAATCCTCGAACGACGGCGACCACCAGTCCAACGGACCGGAATCGAAGACGCACTCTCCGACGGCGACGTCCGTGATGGTGTGGTTCGCAATGAGAGCTTCGACGAGCTTCCTCGACGTGGGCGGGCTCATTTCCAGCTCCGCTACGTCCAGCGACGTCAGTCGGGCGCCCCATTGTTCCAGCAAGCGGACGGGGATCTTCATGACGTCCAAGGAGTGGTCGTAGCCTTGTGGTAACTTGAATACGCCCATGCATTCCTGAGAGCAGGGTTTGGCGGCCAACCGGGCGAACTCCTCGAATAGCTTTGGCTGATCGCTTGCCATACCGAAGAGTGTGAGGCTTTCCAAACTCGGCGAAGATTCCATGGCTTCGGCGAGCATGGCGGCGTTCGCCATGGCGTAGTTTATCTCCACAGAGACGATGCATCGGTGCACTCTGAGCAGGCAGCGCAAGAGGGCGGTGGCTGCTTCCTGGTCGCCTTGGCATTTTGTGCAATAATGGAGCTGCTTGCAAACGCCCGACACCGTCGCGACGCTGACGTCCCCGAGCTGGCTCCGTGCATCTTCTCTGAGCTGGAGGCCCGCGTTCCACAGTACCTTGTTGAAGGCTCTCAGGTGCTGCTGTAGGTGACAGAAGCGAGTCAGGCCCCGCGTGCAGGAAAATATAACTATCTCGGCACCAACGTTCTCGCACTTCAGTGAAAGCAAGGATAACGGGAGGACTGCCGAAGTCCTCGCCATATGGAAATCCAACGTGTGCTCCTGCTGATCCTATTTTTTAAGTAAACGCGGCCAGTGGCTTGTAATTGTGGTAACTTATATTTGGTGACCCTTGAGACGTCTGCGCGGAACGCGATAGTGAACAGCACATAAGGCAAGAATGCGTGCGAATCTTTGTAGTGCGGCCAGATTTAGGAGGCGGGTCACGAGGCCAGCTGCTAGGATGATAACAGACGTGGCATTCTTTTCGAGAGCTCTTCGTAATCTGCGATATGTGTGTTGCTGATTTGCCATATCTACGCTGGCAGGCGTGCTCTGTTTATGCGACGTATTTTAAGTGTTTCCACATCTGCCTGACGCAGAAACGTGATTGACAGCACCGCGTATACGCGCCTTTATCTCACCAAGTTGCCTCCCATTGGCTAGGCGCAGGGCAAAATCGCATGAAAACCCTATATGACCAGTAGTGGGCGAATCGAAAGGCTGTTGATGAGATGGCAGCTATACATATATTTGACGAAATAACTTTCAGCAGTATAGGAAGGTTCTGTAGATAGCTGGCGCTGTCTAAACAAGGATGTAATGAAGATGGAACAGTTTAATTTGATAGGAAGCATTTAAAAGAAATGTTATTCAGAAATAGTTGCTGTTTTTACTGACGGAGTATTTGTTAGTTGTTTCACTTTAGTACTAGAATTCTGAATAACCGGCATCGAGTGTATGACTCGCTGAAATAAGGCTGTTTTCCAGCATTTGAGTCCCTTAATTGCACTGAGCTAGAGAAAAGAAACGAGAGCGCTTGAACTTATTGCAGGCAAGTCCACGATGCCCGAACTGAAGGCCGTGGGAGGCTCTGTGAAGGGCCGTAGAATTACAACTATTTCTTTCTTTCTTTCTTTCTTTCTTTCTTTCTTTCTTTCTTTCTTTCTTTCTTTCTTTCTTTCTTTCTTTCTTTCTTTCTTTCTTTCTTTCTTTCTTTGACAGCGAAACTGTATACCTCTACCGTCCAAGAAAATTTTCCTGTCGTTGCGGTAAGCAAAAGCTTTCCATACGTGGGCCGATCCCGGAGATAATGCAATAGTGCCAGATATTGCAAGATAGTGCAAATTGCGAGCCTTTTTAAATAAAGTGCTTTCACTGTGTGACTGAGTTCTGTGGCCTCAAATAAGCCTCCAGCTGCGGGGGTTAAACCCCGAAATGCTGCGAGACCTGTGAACTGTACATAGAGGTGTGACAATTTGCAAGCGTAGCACCAACTTTGTACATCCAAGAAACATTTCTTCGGTTCAGCTTCTGATTCTTTCGAAAATCCAGGAATGCAAACAGGCCTGCCATGTATCCAAAACCCCGTTCGAGTGATTGCCTCACGGTGCTAATTTTCTTGTTAAAAGCATACTGCGGCAAGTTTATGCTAATCCCGCCATAAGGTTCCAGCAGCAGAGGTCGCAAGGGATAAGCAGGATCACCACAAAGACAAAAGCTGCGCCCTCTGACCAGCTTCTCAAGCTTTTGGCATGTCTTGCTCTTTCGGAGGATACCTGAAAATATAGGAGCACATTTTACTTTAGGATATCACTGATGAGTATATTGCAACCTGCGCACAGTAGCTGGCTTGCCAATAACGTTGTGCACTTGTTGAGAAAGCTGCCTAGTGTGATTTTTTAGATGCGTATTTCCTTCATGCAACAAGCCCAGTCCACGGTACTCTATTAAAGAACAAGGTTGCTTGATAAATGCTTGGCAATCAAACAGGTATTTACATTGCTTCTAGTAATGATCCTACCTTCATAAGTATTATTCCTGTTGTAAATGTAAACTGAAAACATGCTGCACAATAACAAACAAAACTGGCCCATAGCATTATAATGTTAATTAGGACACGTCACTGTTTCACAATTTCGACCTTACTATATTTTACCATGCCTTTATCACAACCACGTTGACAATCGTATCACCACATGGGACATTTGTCTCACGAGGCCACTCGTAAGATGAGTAGCAGTTGAACAAGTGCCGCTGAAGCAGTTTCAACAAAGGAGCTAGTCATCAAGCCTGTGCCTTGTCTCGCACGGATGTGACTGCATTATGCATGTGTTTGAGGCACAGCATGTAGCGATTAGCTGTGCATAATACAAATAATCAAAATAGTTAACTTGCCTGCATCATGTCGACTGCCCACGTATGGGCCGTTCAACTGGCAGATAATCCCACTGGGGCACATGATGGACTGGTATTTAAGGGCATGAAAACGTTTGTGCACCGAAAGGACCTTCTGATACTTCGATGGACGGCAAATGGCCCGCGCTGTCCCGTCGACGAAGCCCCAGCAATTGTGGAGCGGCGCCCCTTTGGAATTCACAGCCTGCGAGTAAACCTGATACAGCTGAGCACGAGCACACCCTGGCAAGTAGCTGATTGCACACCTGGAAAAAAGCCTTCCAGTTGAGCAAGCTCGAGCCAGGAATGATTGTTCACATCTCGCAGGAGGTGGCCGAACGTGCTCTCAATGTGTGCGAGCACAGCATTAGTGGCTGAAGAAATCGCTGAATAATGCCGCCCGAAGAGCGGCTCCAATTCCTGCAGCCTGTTCGGATGTGCCAGCCGCCGCAGCGTTAGGCAGAGGCTCTCAACTCCTGGAACGTTGACACACCGCGGCGTCGACACAACTTCAGGCCGTAGCAATTCACGCTGCAGCCTTCGCACATCATGTTGCTCGAAGCGAAAGTACGTGCGGAATTGTCCTCTGTCCATGCCATCGATGTCGAGGTAGCCATGCAGTGACAGCGGGTCTCGGCTCGTGTACTGGAACACTTCCTGGCACAACAAATCTTCTATCTCTGACCACTTCAAAGTGGACATGAGAAAGGTGTCCTCCAGCACACTTCCCATCGGCATCACTGGTGCGAACGCTAGTAACTTGCCTAACGCAACCCCAACTTGTTCTCAAAGGAAATAGAGAGAGAGAGAAAGAAGTTTAATGACACGAAATGCCGAGATGTCGGCCTGAGGTATATTCCTCTAGCCAGCCACTCGTCATTGGGGGAAGGGGAAGAGGGAAAGAAAGAGGGAAGAAAGAGGTGCATGATGGGTGACGATGACGATAGAAGGAAGATGTAGAACATATGGCAAGCAGTTTGACATGCTCAAAGTCTGAAGTCCAGGCCCGTAATTTAAAAAAAAAAGTGTGAACAACATGGAGGAAGGAAACTGAGGAGAGGCCCTATAGCCCCTCCACGCGCTAGGAGAAAAGTGTGTAGGAAATGACGTGGTAGGTTCTCCTCTGTTTTGCTTTTTTAAAATTTCTTTGCTGTAGCGGCCACACTTTTCAGGCCACAATGGCGGCTTTGTCATTGTTCTGTAGGCTCACACGTCTTGCTCCGTAGGCTTCGTGCCGTGGCAAAGGCGCCGTGCGGGCAGGTTTGCGTTGGTCTCCGTGTTTTTTAGCGCGTCGTTATCTGGACCGTGCTCTACCGTATGTTGCTGTGGCCAGGTGGGACAGCAAGAACTAAAGTTCGTGAAATGAACGCGCATGCAACGCGCTACGCAATGTACCGCCCCACGGCAACGGCAACGGACGAAGGAATATCCGCAGGAAATTTTGCCTTCTTTGGCGGAATCATGCTAACGTGCTAACGATTGTTTAGTATTGCTGCAGTGCGCGCGCGTCCGAGCAGCCCGGTTGCGCGCAGCGCGGCGTGGTTTCGCGACAGATGTAAACAAGAGAGGAGAGCTGGCCCGATGGGCGGAGCAACGCCATGAACAACGCCAACTTCCGGCTTCACTTTAGCTTCACAAAGAGTGACGTCAGGGCCTCTCCTGAGTTTCCTTCCTCCGTGGTGAACAAAAGCGTCGCAGGCGCATTGGCGTCAGAAAGGATTGGATTGTATGCGGAATGCAACATCGCTGGCTATCACGTGGCGTTCACAAAGTCGACGCTTTATTTTCCACTCAATAAAATGGACCGATATTGCATTACAACTCCACGTATAGATACTTGATGAACAAAGAAGTTATATACATCCGTTTTATTCTGTAAACATTACAAAATGGTTTTTTATGTTCTTTCATCATCCTGAATTCGGCCAGAGGGCGCTGCAACTACGAAAGCTGCGCTCCGCTACGCTAAACGACTAAGGGCTCATTCACACCGGCGATTGAAAGTGGTCGCGCGACCAAGTTGGTCGCAAAGCGACCAGTCGCAAATGGTCGCAAACGGTCGCCTTTCTTGAAAAGTGACCATTTTGGGCCAGTCGCTCTCTGCGCGACTTCTCAGTCGCGCGACCGTGGTCGCAAAACTGATAAACCAATCAGCGGCGCACCGGAAGTGATCTTTCATGTGTCTACATCCGGCCTCCTCCCGCGTCGCGTTCAAATTCCGCGTAGATTCCGAGAGTTCTCGCTGAGAACGATAATCTCCGGGATTGCGACTTGCGGGTTGCGCTCAGCCAGGCTTGCCGGTGTGAACATCAGTCGCCTTCGGTCGCTTCGCTGCTCCACTTTGGCTTAGCAGGACCACTCGGAGCGGAGCGTACCGTAAGGACGCTCAAGTAAAACACTCTATTGCTTATGCGCGCCGTCTCCCAGCACCATATCGGAACGAAACTATCCCATTACAGAATGAGAATGCCTTGCTGTTGTCTGGGCGGTTGCGAAGTTCCGTCTTTACCTTTGCGGTGGCCCTTTTTCCGTAGTCACTGACCGCCATGCACTCTGCTGGCTCTCATCGCTAAATGATTCTACGGGCGGGCTTGGTCGATGGGCTTTGAGACTACAAGAATTTTCATATTCCGTGTTCTACAACTCTGGCCACCTGCACGAAGATGCTGACAGCATGTCGCGTTAACCTATTGACGACTCTGACTTCAAAATTGGCAGTGCTTCTTGCGTATTCTCTGTATCACAGCTGCTTCAATTCACCGACGAGCAACGCCGTGACGCGTAGATCAAAGCACTCATCGACCGTTTTGAACACTCTCCGGCCGACGCCACTTTACGCCTCTTCGTCCTCCGCGACGGCACTCTGTACCGTCGTAACCTTCATCCGGACGGCTGTGAGTTCCTACTTGTCATACATAAACACCTCCGCTCCACCGTTCTAGAGGAGCTTCACGACGCACCAACGGCAGAACACCTCGGTGTATCTCGAACCTATGACCGTGTACGTCGTCGCTTTTTTTTTGGCCGGGCCTTGCCCGTTCCGTACGACGTTACGTCGCCGCTTGCCAACTTTGCCAACGACACAAGAAGCCTTCCCAGCTCCCCGCTGGTTACCTGCAGCCGCTCGACATTCCTGCCGAGCCCTTCCATCGTGTCGGCTTAGACCTTCTCGGCCCATTTCCGGAATCTACATCAGGAAACAAGTGGGTTGCAGTCGCGGCGGACTACGCGACCCGCTACGCCGTAACCCGCGCTCTTCCGACCAGTTGCGCAACTGATGTTGCGATCTTCCTCTTACATGATATCATTTTGATTCATGGTGATCCGCGTCAATTGCTAACAGACCGCGGCCGTACGTTTTTTGGCCAATCTCATCGACGATATCATGCGTGCCTGCTCAATACAGCATAAATTTACCACCTCCTACCACCCCCCAAACAAACAGCCTCACTGAGCGTTTGAACCGCACCGTTACAGACATGCTATCCAAATACGCTTCAGACGACCACCGTGACTGGGACCTGGCTCTACCTTACATTACCTCTGCGTACAACTCATCACGTCTCGAAACTGCTGGCTTTTCCCCGTTTAACTCTTGTATGTCCGCGAGCCGACGCTACCACTGGACACTGTACCTCCGTCCGCCACAGCTTCAACTAGCTATTAGGCCCATGATGCAATCGCCCATGCTGTCCATGCTCGCCAACTTGCGCGCGCTCGTCTACAAGTGCCTCAAGACAAACAGAAGCAAAGCTACGACCTCCGTCACCGTGATGTCCATGTTGTGCCCGGCACCTTGGTGTTGCTTTGGTCACCATCGCCTAAAGTTGGCCTTTGTGAAAAAGTGCTTTCCGGTTACACAGGCCCATGTAGTGTGCTTCGCAAAGTGACCGATGTCACATATTAAATCGTTCTAACCACGCCCACTACGTCCTCCGCTGTGACAACCAGTGAAATTGAGCCCGTCGCCCGACTCAAGCCCTTCAACTCTCCACGCTCCTTGGATATTTAACAGCACCGTGACGGCGCTTTTGCCACCGGGGGGGGGGGTGAGGGGGAGGGTATAGTATTACGATATCATCGAGCGATGCTCAAGCGACGAGCTGCCGCGAGAACGACGAAGTTGGTCAGTGCCCTGGGCGCGAGCGAGTGTCGGCCTAGCTCCAGTGTAAATAGCCTGTGAATAGCCTCTTTCGTCTGTGTATTTCCACGCGTAACAATACCAACATGTAACCAGAAATTCAAGGACCATTCTTGAGCATCCACCGGCTATCTAGACATCGCCCGTTCAGCCCAAAGCAAACACTTGGAGCGCACTAGGCAAGTGTGTTGACTGCTTATATTAAATTATGGGGCTTTAGGTGCCAAAACCATTTTCCGATTATGAGGCACGCCGTAGTGGCGGACTCCAGAAATTTGGACCACCTGGGGTTCTTTAACATGTACCTAAACCTGAGTACACGGGTGTTCTCGCATTTCGCCCCCATCGGAATGTGACCGCGTGGCCGGGATTCGATCACGCGACCTCGTGCTTAGCAGCCCAACACCATTGACTGCTTACTGTGACGGCGGAGTGAGACGGACATGTAAAACAGAGAATCAAAATGGCGGTGGCAACAAAGGTCTTTATTTACGCTTTTAAAGCACTCCATGCCCTGTGCAACATATATGACAAGTTCAAAACCCTCGTCACGTTATCAACTAGCCATACTTCCTGCAATACCATTGTGTGAGACAGCCGTGGACTTTGAGAAAAGTGTGGAAAGTCACGACCGTATAAAAGCAGCTGTGCCAAGTTTTTTTTTAAAATGATACTCAAAGATATGAGAGGTATTCGAAACGTTACTCATAATGCTCCTGCCATTTCGCACCAAAGCGAAGAATTTCTTAATTCTCGAAAACAGAAATGCTTCACGTTGGGCGTGATGCGTGGAGCACTTGAGACATAGTACTGTGAGAAGGGAGACGATGATAAAAGCAGACGATGGACAATGACGTTGTTGCTGACTGTCGACAAGAAAACAACAAGATTATTGGCGAAAGTTTCACCTCGCGTACACCTGCTTCACGAACTGTGTCTTATACGCAGGCATGTCGGTGTGATAGAAATAAAAGTGGATACAAGTAAAAGGTGAGAGCCCGCACCGCTAGGTACAGTACGAAGCGCTTCAGCTATCGTCAGGTGCACTTTGTACTGGAAACAGGGTCACATATGGCCTTCGTAGTGGCGTGCGCCATTTAACTAAGGCGAGTCCACGTTTCAGCAGTGAACAGAAGCACTGAGCTCGTACGTCGCTTGCTGTAAGTAACTTAGTCGGTGCGCACCCTCGAGAAAACGGCAGTGTATCGTTAGACTACATAGTTCAAGTGCATGTAGATTTACCGTGCAGCAGTGGACTGATGTGCATGCATCTTGACCTGCAGCAGATTATAGGTCCATTTGATTCACCTGCACTTTCTGAACAAGCTATAGCACTAGTCACGGCTAGAGGCCGATGGTACGGGTTCAGCCTTATCCATACAACCTAATCAGTTGAGCATGCCGGCACCTGCATGCTACCGCACGTGAATCACTCAGTTCACTCTTCGTGGAGGACAGCTGTTCGCTGCGCTCGCCAGAGAGGGCAGCGTTCGTGCAGCCTGTACCATGCCGGTTCCGCATGAGTTCGGCCGGTTAACAAAGTAGAAGGTTGCACGTGCCGCTCGTGGTATAGCGTGAGACCGAGCGGCAGTGGATGCAACGCCGTGAACGTCATACACTTTCACGACTGTAAAGGCTCTCCCCGGAGTAGGGGTTGTCTGGAGGGCGTTCTTGGAAGATGATCATGGAATGACATTACACCAGTAGTGTGCGTCGTACGGAGGTGAACGGGCGTGTCAGGGTCCCACCACGTCGGCTACAGTCAGGTACCGGCGAATGTGCAGCCAGCACTCGTGGTTCAGTTTGTCGAACTGCGTGACGCCGTCCTCTCGGGCGTGGCACACGACTCGTCTCTGGACGACGCCGATCAACTGCATGAATTCGTGCACGTCGGTGAGGCACGGACGCCGCAGGGCTGCTCGGATCAAAGCCACGGCTGCGGCCTCGTCGCTAAGTGCCGCCCTGCGTCGAACGTTGTCCACGAGCTTCGGGTGCTCCGAAACGAGCTCCACGGCGCGTGCGCAGTGGGGATCCTGGTCTCCCAACACGAACCTGGTCGCTCGCTCAACGAGGCTGCAGTTGCGTCGAACGATGTCCTGGACTGTGAAGGTGGTGTTGGTGTGAGGTTTTACGCAGAAGGGAATTTTTAGGCGAAGCAGGCTGTAGTTATGGTGAAATCGTGGCAAGAGATGGCGCAGGAAGGCTGCTCTGTTATCGTCTGCTGCGAGTTTGAGCGTGAGCTCGTGGAGGCGTCGGTTTCCGAAGACGGCGTCAGCGAGCGCTTGACAGTCCTGGTCACGTAAATTTACCGACCACTCCAAGCTTATCTTGGTAAGGCTTAGATTCGAGCGGAGTGCCGTGCACATGTCGGAGATAGGCTGAGCTAGAGGCTCATCGTCCCAGTCGTCGTCGATGAAAACATCGATGTCCACCCGGATTTCCTTCAGTGCGGACGCACGTTTTATGTAAGTGGCCAGTGTTGCGTAAAGAATTTCGTCCGAGAAATCTACAGACACGCGAAGTGATGAGATGCCGTTGTAAGCCACAAAGTGATGGAAGAAACGCTGCACAGCGGCTGCGTCTTCGGAGTGCGGCACATACACGGTGACGGCTGTCACCTCGGGAAAGTCGGAAAGCGTCGGCGTATCCATGTGCTCAACGTAATAGTCCGCGATGCCGACCTTGTGGACAAGTCCGCTCTTCCTTATCGCGCTGCAGACTTCTTCCAGCCTGTCAACATCCGGAAGATTACGCAGCGTCACGCTTTGAAGGCACTGCTTGTTCGCGAGGGCTTCAAGTAAGAGACAGCAGTTTTCGGTTGTGGACCAGGAGACGTCGAGGTCCAACTTCTGCAGCGAGTCGTTTTCCTTCAGCGACGAGATCCAGGATCGATCGTCGGCGGCCTCTACGCCTTCGTCACGCTGCAGCTCGTCCGTTACCTCGGCCATCGCGTCAAGCCGCAGCCTCAAACAGCGCAGCAAGCGGTTGCGCGAGACGACCGTGGCAAACTGCTTGCAGTAACGGCTCGTCCCCAGCCACTTGGCGTCTAGCTCTTGCAGCGTCGACATTGCAGCGATGGCTTCGGCCAGCGCCTGCAACCAGATGAATTCGTTATTGAAGTGCGGCCCTCTCAGAGTGAGCTTCCTGAGCGTTGCGTTTTGTTTCAGCAGATAATCTTCGAACGACAGCGATGACCCGTACAACGGACCGGAAGCGAAGACGCAGTCTCCGACTTCGACGTCCGTGATGGTGTGGTTCATGATGAGAGCTTCGACGAGCTTCCTCGACGAGAGCTGGCTCATTTGCAGCTCCGCTACGTTAAGGGACGTGAGTCGGGCGTCCCATTGTTCCAGCAAGCGGACGGGGATCTTCCTGCTGTCCAAGGATTGCATGTGGCCTTGCGGGAACCGGATCGCTCCCCTGCATTCCAGAGAGTAGGCCTTGGCGGCGAACTCGTGGAATAATTCTGGCTGATCGGTCGCGACACCGAAGACGGTGAGTCTTTCCAAACTCGACGAAAATTCCGTAGCATCGGCAAGCATGCCGGCGTTCGCCACGGCGTAGTTCAACTCCGCAGAGACGATGCATCGGTGTACTCTGAGCAGGCAGCGCAAGAAGGCGAAGGGTGCTTCCTGGTCGCTTTGGCATTTTGTGCAATACGGGAATATCTTGCAAACGCCCGACACTGTCGCGACGCTGACGTCCCCGAGCTGGCCCCGTGGATCTTCTCTTAGCTGAAGGCCCAGGTTCCACAGTACCTTGTTGAAGGCTCTCAGGTGCTGCTGTAGGTGACAGAAGCGAGTCTGGCCCCGCGTGCAGGAAAATATAACTGTCCCGGCATCAACGTTCTCGCACTTCAGTGAAAGCAAGGAAAACGGGAGAACTGCCGAAGTCCTCGCCATATGGAAATCCAACGTGCGTTTCTGCTGAGCGTACTTCTTTAGTTAAAGCGGTGCGGTTGCTTGAAATTCTGGCTTCTTATATTGAACAGTGCATAGTGAACAGTGCATAGGCAAGAATACGGGCGAATCTTTGTAATGCGGCCAAATTTAGGAGGTGGGTCACGAGGCCAGCTGCTAGGATGATAACAGACGTGGCATTCTTTTCGAGAGCTCTTCATAATCTGCGATATGTGTGTTACCGGTTTGCCGTATCTTCGCTAGCACGCGTGCTCTGTGTATACGACGTATTTTAAGCGTTTTTAGAACTGCCCGACGCAGAAACATGATTGACAGCACTGCGCATATGTGCCTTTATCGCACCAAGTTGTCTACCATTGCCTCGGCGCAGGGCAAAGGTTGCATAAAAACTCAATATGAACCGTAGTGGGCGAATCGAAATGGTGTTGATCAGAAGGCCGCCATACATATATTTCACGAAACAACTTTCAGCAATATAGGAAGGTTCTGTAGATATCTTCTGTGGTCTGAGCAAGGATGTAATCAGGATTGAACAGTTTAGTTTGATGGGAAGCATTTAAATGAAAGATTATTCAGAAATAGTTGCAGTTCATACTGACGGAGTATTTGTCAGTTGTTTCACTTTAGTACTAGGATTCGGAATAACCCGCATCGAGGGTATAACTCAGTGAATAAGGGCTGTTTTCCAGAATTTGAGTCCCTTAAGTGAATTGTGCTAGAGAAAAAAAAAAACGATAGCGCTTGGAATTACCGGAGGTGAGCCCACGATGCACTAACTGTAGACGACCATGGGAGGCTCTTTGAAGGACCGTAGCATTGCAACTGTTCCTTTCTTTTTCCTTTTCTTTCTTCCTTTCTTTCTTTCTTTCTTTCTTTCTTTCTTTCTTTCTTTCTTTCTTTCTTTGATAGTGAAGTTGAATACCTCGACCGTCCAAGGAAATTTTCGTATCGTTGTGGTAAGCAAAAAAGTTTCCATACGTGGGCCGATCCCGAGAATAGTGGAACGCCGCCTTGATCCGCGGCGGAGGTGAAGTAGGCGTTAAGCACTCCCCATACGTGGGCCGATCGCGAAGTTAGTGCAATGCCGGGCCGACGCGCGGAGGACGTGACACAGGCGTTAAGCACTCCCTATGCGTGGGCCGATTCCCAAGATAGTGCAATGCCGGGCCGACCCACGGCGGAGCTGAGACAGGCGTTAAGCACTCCCCATACTTGGGCCGATCCCGAAGAAGTTGCAATAACGGCGCGACCCGCGGCTGAGGTGAAGCAGGTGTTAATCACTCCCCATACGTAGGCCGATCCCGAAGATCATGCAATGCCGGCTCGACCAGGGGCGCAGATGACACAGGCGTTAAGCACTCCCAATGCGTGGGCCGATCCCGAAGCTAGTGCAATACCGACCTAACCCGCGGCGGAGATGAATCAGGCGTAAATTACTCCCCATACGTGATCCGATCCAGAAAGTGCAATACTGGTCCGACCCACGGCGGAGGTGAAGCAGGCGTTAAACATTGCCCATACGTGGGCTGATCCCGAAGCTAGTGCAATACCGGCTCGTAGTAGTATTAGTAAGTGATTTTAGAATGAGAAAAGAGATAAGTGCACAGTATCGTGACTGTCTCTCGCTTAGGAGGTCACCTCAAATGTACTGCGCGGGGGAAGGTAAAGGGAATAATAGAGTGAAAAAAACTCTGAAAACTCTGAAAAAAAGGACCAGCCCTGCCCCTACCGGTAAATGGGAATAAACAAAGCCTGCTCTGCGTGCACCGGACCTTCGTCACGATAAAGTGACCCACAGATAACGGTGCCGGATTGCATAGGCCTCCCGCTCACTCAGCCCGGGTTCTTCTAGTTGCTGTCGGATTGCCTGAGCACGGGCGGCTTTAACGGCTGGATCGGCACGCCCAGGGCGAGCCCTTTCACGGGCGAGTTCTCGCTGCCACTCGTCGAAGGCTGCCAGTTCTTTGGGGAGCGCACACCACGTGGCCATCGCGTCCGTTTTCCGAGAATGAACTTAACGGAAAGGAAGCCAGAGCGGCAGGCGCGAAACCCTTTCCTGCTTTCTTAGCCCTTTCCCTCCCCGCAGGAAGCGAAATGGCTCTGCTTGGTTGCCCACGTGGCGTGATCGCGCGCCGATGCCGCTTTAATCCTTGGTAATTATTCACGCACGGGCGCCGGCACAGCTGCGAACACTTCAAACCGCCCTTTCCAGCCACTGCTCTGCTGTGGAAACAAGTGGCTTTTTTTTTCTTGCGCAAACACAACGCCTCGGAAACTTGTGAGCCAACGTAAGCTTCGTTTGAGAAACCCGATTGTATTTGCTAAACGGATTCATGTGTCGATGTCACCGGTCAGGCCTTCGGTGCGTAGGAACATTCGACGTCACCCCCCGTTACAGACGCAAAGGTTTCAATCGGACCTGTGCGACCCGACTAACAGTGTGGTTCAGTGGATCGTGTCACACCTCAATGTGACGCGAGTTCTTGTATTCCCGAACACACTCTTCTTTCCCCCATCATCTTTCTATCCAATTTCCTCCTTTTTCACAGCGCTGACCAATGTTGAGGAGTCAACCACGCGCTGCAGACAGTTACGGTGAAGTCAGCAAACTTTCCTCTTCGGCTTTCGAACTCTCTCCTATATTCCGAGGTTTACACGGGCTACGCTCTTCTGCATGAGGGGTGTCACTGAGATAGAGACTAACAAACATAAAAAACATAGAATTAAAGGCTTTTGTTGCGGTAGCATTGGTCAACATCAAATCACATCAGCTGATACGAGCGTACAACAGTTATAGTAGAGGAATGCAGTGACTTGTTGAGGCTAAAGATGGTTTTATTGAACCTGGTTGTAACTCCGTGGAAAAAAGCAGCATGAAGATTGTCACGACTGTAAATCGGAGCTCGTCCGAAGCCTCGTTGCTGGGTCAATAGTGACGTCATTAGCACTATGCCGTACAATATTTTGCGCACCTGCACGCACGCCTGGGGATTTGTATGAGAAGCTGTCGAAGATTTCGCGGTTGCTTAACTGCCTGGTAATTTTCATTCTTTTAACACATGGCAGTGTCAACAAGAAATAAGAGTCATTTGTCAAGTCATGGCCAATCCTAGTTTCAAATGATGCTGGCAAACCTTTTAGCCGCGGCATCGCATGTGCACAAACGCTGGTACAAATCAGCAAGGGATGATGCGATCCAGTACTCGTACGAAGGAAACGTGCCTGATTCATATGTACACAGTCCAGGGTGCGTATATTTCGGTGCGATTGCATTGAAGCAACGTTGGCATGTTACATTTAGGAAACCGTCTCAACGTTTCATCAACAGACGCCGACGGCAAACAGCCTATCAGCAGTCCAATGAAACAAGCAGTCAGAAGCGCATACGAAAGATTGATGTTAAGAAGGAACAACCTTTATTAAAACTTCTCTAGGTATGCTCTCACCATGTGTCATTAGTTGCAGCTGGGCATATCGCCCTGTCCGGAAGCCGCTGAGGCGGCAGACGAAAATTAGTGATAAGATATTAAAAAACCCTCTGTTTATCAGCTTGCACACGGGACGTACACAAACAGTCAACTTATACCAAAGGTCACAATGATGTTCGCGTTAAAAGAAACGTTAAAGACGGCCCAGGGTGTCAAGCCAGGGCATGCGACTAAGCGTGCTAAGAAAAGGAATAAAATGAGAGGAATAAGATGACTATCATGATAATGGATACGGAAAAATGAAACGGAATGGCTCAAACAAACAACTGCCGCGTGCAGTCCACGTCGCAAAATCACATTTTGCCAAAAACTAATCTCCGGTCACATATGTCGCCTACGATATTAGTCAACAAGGGAGCGAGTTCCGATTGATACCGTTTGCTACACGCAAGTCACTGACTAGCTTACGGCACGCTGCATCAGGAAGCGCAACCACTCGACACCATCGAAGCACGTGGCGACAAGCGCTCCATTGTTTGACGTTAGACGGTATAGAATGTTCTATTGTGAACGCGCAAATTGGGCTCCTTGGGGAGCAGAATCCAAATCCACCGTTTGGCGAAGGTGCGACACACGGAATGACTTGAACTCCCTTCAGGCTTCCAATACGTCGGCTACCTGCAGGTATTGGCGAATGTAACTCCAGCAGTCGTAGTTCAATTTGTCCAACTGCATACCGCCGTCGTGCCGGACATTGCACTCGACCCGCGTCTTGACGACGCCGGTCAGGCGCATGTACTCGTGAAGGTCGGTAAGGCCGAGACTCCGCTCGACGGCACTGACCTTGGCCGCAGCTTCGGCCTCTCCTCCTAGCGACGCCCTGGCTCGAACACTGTCGACGAGTACCGGCTGCTCCGAGAGGATCTCGAAGGCCCGCGCGCCGTAGGGGTCGCGGTCGCCCAACACGAATCTGGTCGCTCGTTCGACGAGACTGCAGTTACGTCGCACGATGTCTTGGGCAGCGAACATCTCGGCGTTGGCCGGTGCGCAAGCGTAGACTTCCAGGCGAAGCAGGTTGTAGTTGTGTGCCATTCCTGGCAATAGACACTCCAGGAAGGTCGCGCAAGATTCTACCTTGAATCCTCTCAGACAGAGCTCGTGAAGACGTGGATTCGTAGCGGCACGGGCGAGCACCGGGTAGACGTCAGTGTGCAACTGTACCGCCGACTCGAGCTTGATCTTGGTGATTCCGAGGTTCGAAGACAAGGCTTCGCACAAGGCAGACATACAGCGATCGAAGGTCTCAAAGCGGGCGCGAAACAAGATGGCGTGAAATTGGTCGACCCGGACACTCAGCTCAATTGCTTTCAACGCAAAGGCGCTTCTTATATAAGCGGACAATGACTCATAAATGTCGTCGTCGAAGATGTCGAGAAATACGGTAAGCGATGTGATGTGGTCGCAAGAAGCCAGGACATCCAAGGCGAATAAAAAGTCAGTCGCGTCGAGATAGTATACGTAAATGAGAATGACGGCCGTCACTCGGCGACAGTACCAAATCGCTGGCAGATCTCGAGGTCCTACGCGATGGTCCCCGATGCCGACCATGCAGGCGAGTCCGCACTCCCGTATGATGCCACAGACCTCGCGCAGGCCACCGTCGTGGGGAACACTGTGCAAGGTCAATTTCCGGATGGAGTGGTTGCCCACGAGTGCTCGCAGTAAGACTAAGCAGTCTGCGGTTGTGGACCATGAAATGTCGAGGAGCAGCTCCTCCAGAGTTGTGTTTCTCTGCAACGCCGAGGCCCAAGCGTGAATGTTCACCGTGTACGCGGGTACAGTTGGGTACACAATCATCAGTCCATCGGGGAAACCCGTGAATCGCAGGCTTAACGTCCGGATACTGCGGCTCCCGGCGATCACTCTCATGAAGTACACGTAGTCTCGGCTGCCGCCATGAAACTGCACCGCCAACTCTTGCAGCGTCTCCATTGCGCAGATGGCGTGCACGAGAAGGTCGCACCCGGGTGTGGTATCGAAGTAGACCGCTCTCAGAGTCAGTTTACGAAGCGTCGCGTCTTCCTTGGTCAGGTACTGCACAAACCGCCCTGACGGTCGGTTCCGGGGGCCGCAAGTAAAGACACAGGCGCCGACGACGAGTTCAGTGACAGTGCAGTTCTCGATGAGCGCGTCGATGAGCTTCCAAGCCGCGGTTCGGTTCATTCTAGTTGCGGCCACGTCCAATGACCTGAGCGTGGCACCGGCTCGTGTGAGCAGGCGATTGGGGGTCGTCATTCTCGCATAAATATGTGCTCGCACATGGTGGAGGATGAATTCGTCAGTGTAATGCAAGGAGCAGAATGCGTCTTCCGGGTGGTCGCTCGCGATTCCGATGACTCTGAGCCTTCTCAGACTCGACGAAGACGCCAGGACTGCGTCCAGTGGACCTGTGTTTGCTACTGAGTAGTTCAGCTCCGCAGAGACAACGCACCGGTGATCGGCGATCAGGCGGCAGAGGAGGGCGATGGCCGCCTGCTCGGTGTCGCTCTGAAATCGGCGATAAATGCTCGGCACAGTCGCGACGCTCACTTCTCCGAGCTCGTCTCTCGTGTCTTCGCGTAGCTGAAGGCCCACGTGCCACAAGACTTTGTTGCAGGCTGTCAGGTGTCGCAGCAGTTGACAGACGCGATTCTGGCCTCGCGTGCAGTTCAGACGAAGCAGCTCGGCAGAAACCAACTCGCCCTCCATGGGGAAGCCGCGTTCCAGGCACGGCTGTCCAAGTGATCGCCTCGGTGCCGACGTGGCCACCGTCTCTCGTCGGGACAGGTGTCTGTGACCCTCACTCAAGCGCCAGCTGCTTTTGACACACCCGTTGTGCGTAGCCTAATCTTCAGCCAATCATAAGGCGCATAGGTAACGAGACCTTTTATACATCGACAATGTTAGAGGGAGAGGGGGCTGGGTGGTCGAGAGGCAAGTAACGAAATCGATAACGCATATCATTTTCGTGGTTGGTTTTTCGCGATGCTGAAATTTTCAGCGGGGGGTTTATATATTGACTCGAACATATGTGTTCTGCGCATATCTCTGGCAATTGCGAGCAGGAAAAAAAAGAAAGAAACATAGAAAGAAGAGAAAAGGAAAGTTGTAGCTTCTTCTGAAAGGCGAAACATGGATGAGGCTACAGCTCACTTTAATATATGACCTAGGCGACGTGCGGAGACATGGGAAAGTTGCCGTCATGGTGATATAAGTGTGCGCTGGGAGCTCTGGATTGTCAGGGATTCTAGAAAAAGATGGTTACGTCACATCTTAAAGCAAACGTAAGCGGACCATGACCCCTCTTCAACTTCATCGTGAACAGGGCTTCCCGTGTGGGAGCCGAAACGTCTTACTTTGATAAAGTTTCGTTGGTCGCGGTCACCGTTTTTAACTGTTGTCATGTATGTTCCCAACGAGACGGGTCTCCGTACCATTCTAGATTTCAAGCGGACACATACACCTAGCGCCGAGCACGAAAATGTGGTCGCAGTACTAAGCAACCAATTGCGTCCGCGTACATAATAAAGGTTACAGAGAACAGCCGACAGGCAGAAAAGCCTTCGATACAGTCACGGTCACCGAGTGTCATACAAGCACCACCAGAGGGAACTGTGGCGCTAGTGTCTACGGGAACTGTAAGCAGGGTAGTTCAGCGAGCACGGGAGTGATGGCCAGTATATGGATATGCCTATATACTTCGTCCTTCTGGCTTCAAACGGCTTGTTGACTTTGCAATGTGATCACATCTTTAAGTACTGCTTTATAAATAATTAAGTAAACATGACTAAATGTGTGCGTCAGTTAGACTAGAAGTCGGGGCCTTTAGCACAGAACAATTATATTAAAATTATCGCGCTACGGACGCACGATCGAGCGAGAATCTTATTGCGTTCTGCATGAAAAAAGAATGCGTAAATTGCTTAGAAATATAGTCCTATTGAGGCCTTAAGATAAACCGTTTAAACGAAGCCGCAAGATCGTCTGAATCCACAAGCACGAAGATTAGATACATCCGTGTACTAGCCATCATTCCCATGGTGGGTGAAGGATAGCAGCGTGAGAGTTCCTTCCTAGTAATTGCTGTAGTAAACTCCGTGGTACCAGTGTTCATGTGGTTGGGGGAGTTTTGTTTAAAGGTATATATATATATAGACACTTAGCTGCGTGTCTTGGTTCATTGCACCATATGATACGTAAACGCGTAAGTGTGCTGATTCTACATCAGCAAACACCATCAAATATATACATATATATATGCGGAGTGTTTCAGCTAACCCTTTCAAAATCTTTAAAAGTTCCCCGTGGCAGTTATCGGAACTCTAGTTCACAACTCTTGCACAAAAAATTGAGTTGCAAAATCGACTATATAATAAATAATCACTAATTAGGTTTTAACTAATTACATTATTGCCCATATTGCAGTTTACAGATTATAGCCGTGGAGTTCGCAATGCGGATCCAATCGGAACGAATTTCCAAGATGTCACCAGGTTCGAGATATAAATTCTTGAACTTTCCGGAGAAAGGCATTGGCGTTCCAGTTAATTTGTTAAGAAAACATCGCTTTATGCACTGAGCCCACAAGTAGTTAGGACGGCAATTTCGGCAAAGTTCGGGAACTTATATGCCGCAACTTGTGTCGTCCCGAGAACTGATTCCAAGTGGATCCGCCTGGGGAAGTCCACTGCTAGAATTTGTAAATTACAGTATGTGTCATAATTAGCTTGATATTTAATTACTGAATTCCTGATAATTAGTAGATTTCGTATTAAATCTTTTAGTGCAAGTAGTGTCCGGCTCTTAACTAGAATTGAGATATCTGCCACAGGCAGCCTCTAAAACATTTTGAAAGTGTTCGCTGAAACAACCTGTACACATACGCACACCTTTAGATTAGTGTTAGGTGCCGCACTGTTTTGGCACTGTTACATTAGGTATGGGAGGTCCAGCGGCCATTGTCTCTGCAATTCGAATAAGGTAACGCGTAATCATGGCAATGCGGAATTTGTATGCAGAGCACTTTTCGACAACAAGTTATGCACGTGTTGACGTCGTATTTTGTTAATACGTCTCAACGCCCGTTACCCTGTTCTCAGCATAACTCGCAATGTGACATAATTTAACTTGAGTCCAGGGACTTCACAATTACATACCCTAACGTGAGCCTAAAGACATATTTAAACGATAAAATTTGCTGTCTATTTGCATAACAGTAGCAAAAGTTGATCATTACATACATAATATTACCAAGTGAACTACCACATTTTGCACCAGATCTAGAAAATCCTATAGGGGAAAGCTTTATCGGATTTAGAGGAAAACTGGCTTCGAGGGTTGTAAACACTCTTGTCAAGTTTCCTAAAGCTAGATTAGACGAGGTTCAACACTACACTGCTAAATATTTTACAATCTTAAAAATAAAAAATGCCCTTAATTGGTTTCAATTTTGCACGTTCAGCCCAAAAACGGGTGTAAGGGTGTGAGTTAAATTGATTCGTACCCTCATTCGCTTTTAATGCTGTGGTTTCTATAACAGTGTTGGAACGCTGAAAGAAAGTGCTCATGAAGCCACCAGCCATCTCGGCTCGGGCTGAAATGTTGCACTCGCCACAGATTACCTCAGAGTACGCTGCGCGAGGGCCGAAGCTGGAAGCGGCAGCGCTGCAGTCGTGATTTGGTCGAAAGTGGGATCACGTGATATTGGTTCGCTCCGGCGAGATCGGGTGTGGCGGTTTTATCCAGCGATTTAGGACGCTTATTTTATTTTGATGCATGTGCGATGTGTTGCTGGTTGAGCGGCATCGGTGAAGCTCATCGTGGGATTGGATTGCATTGGAGTGAACATTATTTAGGCCTGCAATTGTGGGAATTTCTCGGCGGCTAACTGAACAAACCACCTGTTTTGTGGCTTGGCAATGCGAACGTTGAAATCACCGACAACGATGACCGGTATGGAGTGCGTTCGCACGGAACCCTCGATGTCTGATCTGGGCGTGTTAAGGGGGATGTACAGTGTTGATCAAAAGTTCCTAAGCAGTGCGACCGTGTCCGGAGGAGTTACGCTCCGTTATCGCGGCGCTGCCATCAAGGGTGCTCGCAGACGCTCGCTTGATTCGGGGATAAAATAGAGGGACAAGATACATCGATCTCACTTTATCGCTGTCGTATGCTCGGCAATCATAATGCGGCCCGTCAGTGTGTCTGGCCTGTCATCTGTGCTTTTACCTTTCGTGCTCCAGGCGCGCGAATGGGCTGCGGACAAGAGCTGCCGCCAGGGTGATGCCGCGATGCTCCGTAGCCTACTGTTTGCTAGCGCGAAGCCTAACTGCATGGGGGCGAGATAAATTCTCGGGTTTAAAAGGCGATAGCGGTGGTAATGGGAACCAACCTCAGCGTTTTCCCAACCACACACCAAAGAGTTTGAAGTCGACATCGCTGCATGTATTGAAGTATAGCTGTCCGATTCTTTTTTTTTTTTAGCTGAAAACGTTTTGTGCATAAAAGCCAACCCCAACGCGTGAGCTGGGCGAGGCGATAAAGCTTTGGTGTGCTCCTTCGGGAACACGAGAACGTCGAGAAAACGCTCCTGGAAATCCCCACATCCCCAGCATCGCCGCTCTCCAACCCGCTGGGCGTCCTCAGTGAGGGCGAAACTCGCAAGGGCGCATGCGGAGCAGCTCACTGGTTCGTGGCGCACCACAGCACGGCGATAAGGTGATGTAGTAAACGTAAACAGTGGACACCTCCCCTAGGCATCATCATCATCATCATTAGCCTGGTTACGCCCACTGCAGGGCAAAGGCCTCTCCTATATTTCTCCAACAACCCCGGTCATGTACTAATTGTGGCCATGCCGTCCCTGCAAACTTCTTAATCTCATCCGCCCACCTAACTTTCTGCCGCCCCCTGCTACGCTTCCCTTCTCTTGGAATCCAGTCCGTAACCCTTAATGACCATCGGCTATCTTCCCTCCTCGTTACATGTCCTGCCCATGCCCATTTCTTTTTCTCGATTTCAACGAAGGTGTCATTAACTCGCGTTTGTTCCCTCACCCAATCTGCTCTTTTCTTATCCCTTAACGTTACACCTATCATTCTTCTTTCCATAGCTCGTTGCGTCGCCCTCTCCTAGGCGCCTGCGGCCGAATTTGGCTCTCAGCGCACGTAGCGGGATCGGCAAAACACACCAGCCTTCAAGACTATCGCCGCATGCTGCCGAATCTCGGAGGCCGTGATTTCAGTTTCGTTTTTTTTTATTATTTTCTTGTGACCCATAACGTTGTTTAAATCAAGTGATTTCACGCAGGCGCCTGTGCCGCTGTTTATGTGTTGCAACGGCGAGCGTGCAAAGATGTTTCACTTTATGCCAGTATTATTTAAATTCATATTTGCTGTTCCAAGCCGTAACTTTGCGCAACAATCATGTCAAATGTTGAGGAAGTAGAACTTTGTCGTATGTGATACTATAGTTCTAGGAACAGCGAAAGAGGCATCGAAAATAAATGTGCCACGTTCCTTCAATACATATCAACTTGCTGTACAGCCATGAACACGAAACTAGCAGACAACAATTTATTAAAGCAAGATGGTGAGAAATGTGGCAGACAAGAAAACGGGAAGAAGATGCGAAATGCAAGTAATGGAGAATAGTCGGAAAATAATGGCGTCATGGCAATTAGTTAACCAAGAGAGGTAGCGGGATCGATACCCAACACCTCCACCAGAATGTTACGTGTGGAAAGACACAAATTAAAGAGGCTCTTTACAGGCTATTTACACTGGAGCCAGACCGCCAGGCCGACACTCGCTTGGCCAAGGGCACCGACCCACTTCGTCGTCGTTCTCGCGGTGGCTAGAACCTTGAGTATCGCTCGACGACATCGTAATATTATGTAAGTCTTGTGCTGTCTTCCTTATGAAGGCTTGCGAGGTTCTCTTTTATGTGCAGAGCTAGCGTATAGCTGTCCGTTTGTATAAGTAAACAATGTTGGTTCGAGATATGGTGAGGCCGAAGGAGCTTGAGTGTTCCTTTTGCAAGCACCCTAAGCTGCGATGCACTGCCTCGAGTACACCTTACGCATTGCAATTGGCGCTGCAGAAAACTGCTTTGTGGTTTCGATTGGGGGTTGTAATGAACTAATGGGTTTCGCGAACAATGCGTGTCTCGCCATAACAAAAGTCGGTTGTTACCGTTGCGTAAGGGGCGTGTCATATCGTCGATAAAGGCTACTGAGGGCCGCCATCAAACACGCCATCGCTTACAATTTATTTACTCTCGATCTTGACCCCGAAACATTCATTTCATGTGAGTGCTGCTGTGGTATTTGTGAATTAATTGTGTAAATACTCTACACGACGCGCCGTCGTGTTAGCAGCCACGAACAATTCGTTTATGGCGGCCAGTTTCAGAGAGCGGTGAAAGTAGCAGCAAGCTTTTCATATGAAATACGTGCCCACTTCTTTTACGCAATAATAAAGCTTCCGTAGTTGACTAGAACAACACATCAGAGCAATAAGAATCACGGTGACAGCTTCGCTGGACAGTGTCTTTCTAACACGCATAACTTGTTGACACCAGGTGCCACGATTTATTTTCCATGTAAAATGCAATGTCTCTCGTACCTAAGTACTAGGGGAATGTTAAGTGCTTAGCAAAGCATCGTACACAACTTCATGTATTGAATTTGGAGGCATTCTTTTTACACAAAATTTATGGACAAACACGTCGCATATATGCTTTGCGAGTAGACCAGTACCAGTACCACAAGACCCCGTCAACGCTACATGCCTTGCCATAACCAATCCGTAAGTTTTCTCGACTCCCGCGCTTTTGAAGAAGCAATCCTGTGGTTCAGGATTGGGAGCAGAAAGAAGCCGACATATCCTTCGGTAAGTGCGGCTCGAGCCACCCATACCCCGAACATACACGAAGGGAACGATCGAGCGCATCCGGCAGCCGAGCGAGCCGGATTAAGTGGCGTCCTGGCCGTGACGTCACTCGCGAGAGGGCGCCACTCCAAGTTCTCTCCGCTTATACTGCACCGATGTCACGGGATCCACCAAAATGCCTTGTCAGCAGTGTAGTCATTCACTTCTGATACACATCGCTACCATTTTCTTCAAGAGCGCATCGATTTATTATTCGAAAACGAAATGGATAACTTCATTTTTTTTTCGTTTTACATTTTGATCCTTTACTACAGGTCGAAGAAAGAATATTGCGCGCCTCCTTGCCAACACTGGCGCTTAGTAGGCCCTAAACGGTGTCCTGAACGCATAAATCCCCTGTTACCGAACTATATTCGAGTCACGTTCCTTTTTCTTACATTTGTTCGGTGGCCACAACCCGTAAATCAACGCCAGTCATTATCGCGTATAGATGCTGAGGTGGTTAGTCACGTGACAGCCAAGGAAACACCCAAAGAATGACGCGCGCGTCACTCTAGCTGCTGAGCTTGTGACCCTACTAAATTTGATTACGTATCTACAACTAAACCGCATGCCTTTATGCGCCGTTCAAATGCACGCTCAGCGGAAGGGTATAAATGGGCGGTGCAAATTGAAGCCGCCACTGCAAATGCATACACGCACGACAGACGGTGGACGCAACGCAGACGTCTGTACCACTTCCACAATTCCCGCAGTTCTCCAGAGACGCTGATCTTCTCGCAAAGGTGAAGTCGCTGGTTCGGGGATGATTCCCTCTACGTGCACGCGGGGCCACAGTCGCGTCTGTCATCTGTTTCGACACCTGACAGCTTGCAACAAAGTGTTGTGGCACGCCGGCCTTCAGCTCAGAGAAGAGTCTCGCAACAAGCTCGGAGACCTAAGCGTCCGGACGGTGCCGAGCGTTTGCCTCGGATACCCACGAAGCGAATTGTCCACCCACAACGAAGAAGCAGCCCTGTCCCTCTTACGCTGGCTCCTCAAACGGCACCGGTGTATTGTCTCAGTGGCGGCAAACTACGGTGCTGCGAACACAAGCCCGCTGGTCGAAGCGCTGCAAGCCTCGTCGAGACTCGAGAGGCTCACCCTATTCGGCAACGCAAGTGACCAAGTGGAAGTCTTCGAGCAGTCGGCCGGATGTTCAGTCGGCCATGCGTGTTCCGCCGAGCAAATGAAAATTCCCGCCCGCCTGTTGGAAAAAGATGGCACCAGACTGGTCTCGCTGGACGTATCGGCGCTGAAATTAAGCGCTGTCATGGGGAAGAAGCTCATCGAAGCTCTTCTAAAAAATGACACCATCACTGAACTGACTGTCGGAGGCTGCTTCTTTGCTTCAGGCCCCCTCGAAGCCGCATCGGTGTGGTTCGCGGAATATCTGGTCAAAAAAAACAGGTCGCTACGGAAACTCAAACTGGTCGAACGCCAGCTCGTGTTCGCGACCGCGGCGTTGCAGACGCTGGCACAAGGGATCAGCACAATGTCGACTTTGGAAGATCTATTCGTGGCAGGCCAGGCCACGTGCAAGGACTGCGCGCTGTTCTTGGAAGCCGTAGCCCATAGCCCGTCTCTGCAAAGTGTGTGCTTGCTGCTCGAGGGAAGTGACGAAGACTTGCTTAATCCGCAACCGGATGAATACGTCGACGCACTCGGCGTCCCTACTTGGGTGTTAGCGTTGCAGGAAAACAGCACGCTGCAACATTTAAAGCTTAGCTTAACGTGGTCCACCAGGGAAGACTGCTACCTCTTGCTCGAAGCACTTGAAAAGAAGTGCCGCCTTAAACTTTTGACATTAGAAACCGTTCCGATTGATTGTGGTATTCAAGAAATTTGTCGCTTAATACGGGATTGTGGCGTTGGCGAAAGGGTGCGCATCGGAAGCTATGTCGTTCACCCCGAGGACGCTGAAATAGTTTCTGCGTGTGAGGCAGTGCCAGCCCTCACTGTCAATTCCTTTATCTTCCTAGCAGACGTGGCTGCTTTGAGAAACATGTTTAACGTCATCGCTACTTGCAACCACATAACGTTGCTTTGCCTGTTTCTGGATTTCTTCGACAACGACGCGCTCGCATCGCTAGCTGCGTACATTACGGGATCAACCTCCATCAAGGCAATTCAGCTAATTATCGAAACATATGACTCTGGCAATGACTGGGACGAAATTGAACACGCGGAGGACGAGTCCCTACGTCAGTCGCTATCTAACTTGTGTGAAGCTCTGTCTTTGAATCGCAGCATCAGCAATATCTACCTGGACTCCACGATCGAATTGCGTGACGAAGATTGTCAGAAGCTCGCCGACGCCGCTTTGAACAACCGGCAGCTTTACGAGCTCATTCTGCCAGCCGTCAGAGGCAGCTCTGTGCCTGTATTCCTGCGGCGTCTTCTGCCGCGGTTAGCCGAGAACTACAACCTACTTCTCCTGGAGATTCCCTTCTGCCTGCAGCACAACAACGAGATGTGCGCTGCCCAGGATGTCGTGCGGCGTAACTGCGGCCTCGCACAGCGGGCGACCCGGTTCGTGATGGGAGACCACGGCCCAGAATGCGCACGCCCCTTCGAGCTCCTCTCAAAGGACCCGGTACTCGTCGAGAGTGTCTTGCGCAAGCTAGAGCAGGACCGGGACCGGGCGCAGGTGACCGGGAGTGAGAAGGCCGAAGCCGTGTCCAAGATCGAGAAAGCCCGCCAGCTTCTGCGCAATGCGGACTTACACACTTACATGAAGTTGGCGGGCGTCGTCCAGGAACGGGTCGAGTGCGAGGTCCAGGAAGACGGTAGCAAGCAGTTGGACCAGCTGAACGAATACTGCGTTCTGCACATTCTTCGGTACCTGAAGATAGCGGACGTCGTGGAAGCTTGAAGCTATCTGGACGAGGTCGCGTCCTCCGTGTGTCGCGCCTCTCCAACAGCATTCTGGATACTCGCTACAAAAGAGATGCTCCATTAAATATGTCGTGGGCATTTGCAAAGAGTGCCAAGTCTTCACGGTAATTGCAGCTACCCAGCGTAATTACAGTGCGACGAAGCATTCTAGCGAACCGCAAACACGCCCTGGTGCCAGTCTGCGCATCGAGCTGAGAGTCTTGGTGTTCGTGCCCTACAGTTTCCTTGATGGCAGCACACGTGAAGCCACTGCTGGATCGTTTAGTGGAAGCTTTACCTGTGGTTTATGTCCGAACTCGTTGTTGGAATATATTGACGCGTGCACTGCATGTACTATTGTGTTTTACCAGTGACCACCTTTGAACGGCTAAATATTTTAAACGTTATCGCGTGGTGCAAAACACGTCTGCATGTTTCCGGACTTTATCGACTGGCGTAGCTGATTGTGTCTGTTGCATTTATCGTCACCTAACCCTGTTTTCTATGTTTATGCACGAAGCGAATGTGTTGCATTTCCTGAAAGATGCGTGAGAGCCAGCATTACGCTATGACTGTCGACTGGTCATGTATGAAAGCCGATGCGCTGGACACGCTGATGAAATCTTGGACGGCGGCTGACTGTGCTCGCCGCTATCGTTGCACTTTTAGTGCAACTTGCTTTTCTGGGAGCAAATTCGCCCAATAAAGAGTTTTATGATTAACTATTTTTGGTACTGTGTTCTTTGCCATCGCAACAAGGTGTCAATATAGAAATAGCACAAGTGGTCTATATAGACAGCTGGTGAATCTATACAAATACCGTTTTTAAAGCGCCACTCTTAGACGGCCGTTCCCGCACATTGAGTCGGCGTCCTCGGAATGATGGAGCGAACGAGCACAGCGAAGAAGGAAGGAGGGAAACCAGAGCGCAGCGGGGGATGAAAGACGACAATAGCGAAGACATCGCGAGAAGGAAAGCGTAGTGCCATGCAAGACGGGCTCTGTGGTGAACACCGCTATGAGATGGCGCTAGAGTAGCGGCCCGCCGTCTGTTCAGGGACAGAATGTGGCGACCTCCTCAGCGCGTCGGCCCGGCATTTGACTACCTTCGGGATCGTCCCACGTATGGAGAGCGCTTAAGGCGTGCTTCACCTCTGCCGCGGGTCGCTCAGGTATTGCACTATGTTCGAGATTGGCCTCGTAGGAAAAATATTGTTGGTCTACGCGAAGACACGATCCGGCAGATCCTAGCCATAGACAGATTATCCGTAAAGGTTGCCACAAATACCAGTCGGTTGAGAAGAGAAAGGAAGAGCTGGAACACAATGTTTGCGAATCTGTAACTCTGCAAGATACTCGAATGTTCGTTTCACAGACTGTATGTGTTAGAGCATCTTCAGACACGCGGGGTACAGAAGTTTACAAATTACGTGTAACTTGTTGCAGTTCTTACGTGGGTTTGGCGTAAATGCTACCCACACATTAGTGCTATACTTCTT
The DNA here is from genome assembly GCF_038994185.2 of Dermacentor albipictus. Classification (NCBI taxonomy): domain Eukaryota; kingdom Metazoa; phylum Arthropoda; class Arachnida; order Ixodida; family Ixodidae; genus Dermacentor; species Dermacentor albipictus. The sequence goes on along the minus strand of NC_091828.1, from coordinate 99,234,537 downwards.
GTCAACTTTTGAGCGCAAGAACGTGGACATGTGAAAAGATGCTGTAGTAGGCGATCAGAATCTATTAGCATGTTTTTTATGTTCTTACTTTCTCGCGGACAACGTGCACACACATCGGCGAAGCGCCGTTGGGATCTAATCGGATCGTTATCATGGGTCATGTGCGTCCTTCAAATGCGGCTTTATGTTCTGCGTAACCTGGTGCTGCAAGTATCTTCCGCATTTAGCTTACCATGGACCAATATCGTTGATCGATAGATATCTACAGATGATTACATGTTACTGGCTGTAAAAATACAGGTCTGTGCACGCCTTTGTCAGCCTGCATACGCAGCGGATTTGTCGTACCGCGTAGTCGTTTCTCGATCGCATGCGACCCAGGGCACAATAACACGAACGATATATAGCTTGCTGTAATTGCGTTTCGACGTGAAACGTCTTCAACGGGGGTCGAACCTGCCGAAACCCGTGCGTGGAAAACACGGTAACAGTGGCATATTCGCGTCTAGCTTCGCAACCATACTATACCCATGTCCCTCTTTCTAGAGAGGAGTGAAGCCATTACTCGGCCCTGCCCAGGTGTCGCATGCGATAATGGTGGCGCTCGGCCCGTGCATGACGGAATCGGAGGTAAATTGAGTCTCGCGCGGCGTTCAGAGAGGCGCATATCTGAGCAGCATACATTTTTCCATCCGAGCAGGAACGGTGGTGTCTGAGAGAGCTCAGCATGCCGCAGTAGGTATAACTTATCCAGCTCAAACCGGCGTTCGTCAGGAGTTCTGCAAGGGTTACAAATGTGCAATATGTTGTAAAAAAATGTCATGCGTGCTCGGCTACGACCTCCCCCTCCATGCGTTCGACACATGCGGTTCAAGAACGACGTGGACGTATTCGGGCAACAAGGCAGGGAGATATCCGACACCTTCGACTACCGCGGTTCGTGTTCGTATTCATGGCGAGCACAAGCGCCGGTGATTGAAGCAAACGAGAGGGCACCACAACCCTCTGTAATGTGCGGCGCGGGCTCGGGCCGCTGTAGAAACCACGGGGGTCCCGGACTAGGCACCTCCCCCCCCCCCCAGACTTTGGAAGGGCTGAGCCTTTCGGGCTGAGCTCACACCTCTCCTGTAAATAGCCCTGTATCGCCACCACCACCAGGCTCGAGCAGGGCAGGTAAGCCTCGGGCACCACCAAAAGGGAGCGAGGAGCCACTCTTTCTGCCTTCGTGCTCCTACACTCTCTCCAAAACAAGTGAGCCCGCCTCGAATGGAGAGTGAGCCCGATTGCGAAAATTAGACCGCAAATACCCCCTCCATCTAGCTGTAACATAAGTTAGGCATGACTGACCTTTGAAATGGTTGAACAAGATGTAACTGATGGAACTTGTGTGTTTGGTTACGCAAATTCTGTAGCCAAGTGACCATACACCATTCGCAGCCCGCACAGCATGTTTAACGTATCCCACAGCCTGGCGTAGCAAGTGACCCAAGAGCTGAAGATAAAGAAAAAAAACAAAAGAAAAACCCCGAGTCAGTGAAAAGGAGGTCGGAGGACGTCATGTGCTTTTGCAGGGTAAAGATTTACGTAATTTCTGTCGCATATCTGTACACGTGTACTTGTGTGATAGAGTTTCCCTTTCTGTCGCGCGGCGCATATCGCGATCCCATCACCCTCGCCCACTGCGCGTATATAATCGTTGGCCGCAAAACCATTGTTTCTCGATGGCAAAGCTGTGGTGTTCTTTTTCTCCTTTATATTCCCTGTGTGTCATTCGGCCACGCTAAGTTTCTGCCATGCAATAAAGCATGTTTCAAGTTCAGTCGGCCTCCTCGTTCACGGAAGCCCTAGAACACGACCATCTTATCTTACGTTTGTGTCATGTAGTAGGGAAGGCCGTTTTTATTTGTGCTGCTGATGAAAAAATAAAAGACGTTTTGAAAAATGAGTCAGATGCTATTTTCTTCACGACAAACGTTATCACGAACTGTAACCCGGCCGCACCTAGAACGCTGCCAGCCTTTGACAAAAAGTTAACGTACTTAGAACAAAATTCTGAGCAGTGATCTCGACACTTTAAATTGTTGAAATAGAATATCTAACCGGTATGCTATTTCGCAGACCAGGTCTCATCCTTCGACTTTAAACGAGCAATCCGACCACACAAGAACAAAACCCGGCCAATCGTCTTCATAAATTCCGCGATGAACTTTCTATAAATCATTTAGGAGGCTCGGAGCAACGGTTTTCGGCGCCAGTAGGGCAGTAATTACCACTAAACGACGAGAGGCGACGTAACGACAAGGGTCAAAATAAACGTTCTAAATCACGGGACAAAATGGCCACCCGCGACGTCGGCGAGGCAAAGCGATGTCACGTGATCCCACGTTCGACCTAAAAGCGACGTCCTAGCTGCTGCTACCAGTTTCGGCCATCGCGCTCGGTACTTTTCGGTAATCTGCGCCAAGTGCAAGTAGGGCTTGCTGATAAGTCGTCAAATATACTCACACTCGCCTAAGGCTTGAAATAATTGAATATTGAGTGGTTCTGTCAGAGAATTCAGAGTTCTGCCGGAAAGACGAAGCACGGATTGCGATAGGAAAATTACTAGATAGCGGTACGAAGTGCAGGTAATGTTTTATCAGCCGTGTGAACTTGTAAACATTCTCTTACTAACTAAATTAACAATGATAGAATATGTAAGCGTGACTCAACGAGGATGTAGAACGAAAGGGACATACGGAGGCAGCGTTGTCTGCTGTTTTCTACGTCCTTGTTCAGTCGCGCTGACACATTCTATCACGGATTCAAACTATCTAGCCAGTCAGCGTGTTCTAACTGAATTGACCAGCACGGCGCCACGCGCGCACATTTAAACATGAACACACATCGCTCGATGACAGCGGAAACTGTCCGTGAAAACGCTGGAGCTTGGAATCGGGGCAATAGTCGTGAGGCAATTGACCTCCGTGCATCTGTCCCACCAATGCGTACGAAACGTCTTAAACACAGCGCATACGACGCTACCGGGACGACGCGCACTGTGCAAACATCGTTGATCCGTTTGAAGATGAGTCCCTAGCGGGCGTGCTCTTTAGCCACGTTGCAGACTGCTTTCAAGACATACGAGCACCGGCAACGCGTCCCTATGGCGTCCGCCAAAGGCGTCCACTACGGCGTCTGCGACTCCCGTGACAACGCTGTGGTGGACGCCGCGGTTGTCTCCACTCTGTATGGAACGGCGGGCGAGGAGGATGTCGAGGCACGGTAGCAGCCGCCGTAGAAGAACGCCCTCCCACCTCGCCTCACCACCCTGCCTCGCATGCCAAAAGAGAAGTCACGCATGCGGGCCTCGTTCCTCGCTCTCCGCACGCGAGATTGAACCGCGTTCGCCCGCTCACCCTCACATGCTTTCACTCATACGGAACCTCACGGCGACTGCCTGGAGCCTGGAGTGTCAATGCCTGGAGTGTCAATGTAATTGCTATCGCAATAACAAAAATGTGGAACGCTTCACGATTTTGCTTGTCACCTTTGCGCAGGGGCGATGCAAATCTTGTCTGCATCGTTCCAATTTTTAGTATATGTACTTTGGAAGCGCCACCTGCTAATCTTTCGTTCAACTTCATATCGCCATGATTTCAGTGGTACCAAAGCAGTAGTGAGAGTTCTTCAATATCCTAAGATTTGAGGCCCCGACGGTTAATGTATCCAAGAAAGTGCCGTGTTTTACAGGTATTAGGATTCTTATAGCAATCAACTGCTATACTGACGACAGTTCATTTCAACGAACAGTATTCGTGTACCATATTATTTACCTGTTCAACAAGGGAACTGCGCCGGCTGCCGATTTCGGTGCCTCTGTTTGTTCCGCCCTCTCGTGGGCATCACTCGAGTTAACACACATGCCGCGTAAGTTCAAAGCGTGGTCCCAGAATTCCACGCAGAAACTACTCTGGGAGCTGTCTAAACTGTGCGTAAGCATTATGCCACTTGCTCACATCCACGCACCCCGGTGTGTCATTCTAAGTGTTACGAAACTTCATCCGACCAGTATAAACCTTTTACAAACCTTAGCGGACCAGATCCTACACTTATCAACTTTGCCTTCACCGCCACACTAACTTCCATGGTAAGCTTCGGGTAGGTCCCCGCGCCCCCACAACATGTATCCGGAGCACAACGTCGGTAGAATTCACCGTTACGGTGCATTCTGCAAACACTACAAGTACCGACTCCACATACGCTACGCTACCTTCTTGCCTATTGCATCCCAGAGCAGTGTGAAGGCGCCCTTCGCGACGGCGCCTTTGAGGTCCGCCTGGCAATGATCCCATGGGCACCAACTTTCGCCGAAGGCTACATATAAGGAGCCTGGACTGCCTCCCCTACTCCCTTTCTCTGTTAATAAACACGTTTGCATCGTCATCACGAGTGTTAACTCCAAAAGAAAGCCCGATGGTCATTGCGAACCCGATTGAAGTCTCCCAGTCGACTGTAACGCATTCGGTGCGCAGGAAAGCTGGACGTCATCTCCCAGTCACGGACGCACATTCTTCCATTCGACCTGGGGGACCCGGCTGGCCGTGTGGTTCACTGGACGGTGTCACCCTTAATGTGACGCGAGTTCCTATATTAACGAGCACAGCCTTCTTTTAGCATCATCTTTTTTTATCCTATTTCCTACTTTTCGACAGTGCCGACCAAGGTTAAGGAGTGAGCTTGCGGTGTAGACAGTAATGGTGCAGTCAGCAAGCTTTCCTCTTTTACGGTCGAACACTCTCTTCTATTTACCGATATTTATGCTGGCTACGCTGTTCTGTATGAGGGGCGTCACTCAGATGGCGAATAACAAATGGCCGCATTCTGAGAAACTGAGTAAAGGCTTTTGTTGCGGTAGCATTGGTCAGCATCAAGGCACGTCAGCTGATACGAGCGTACAGCAGATATACGAGCCGAATGCACAGAACTGTTGAGCCTGTAGATGGTTTTATTGAACATAGTTACAACCAAGGCATAAAAGAAACCGTGTGAAATTTGTGGCAAGCAAATATTGACACTTGTCCGAAGTATCGCTGTCGCATCGTCAATAGTTTCGTCATTAAAACTAGTTTCCGTTATGTCGTGCAATATTTTGCCTACCGACATGCACGCCACTTTGCAACGGCAATCGACATACTATCAGCCTTTGACCTCAAGTTTCGTCTGCTGTTGAAGATTTAGTTTTTGTTTATCCAGATGAGCATGCTAATTCCTCGCGTATCCGGCAGTCTCAACAAGAGTCAATTGTCCTCAAGTAATGTCCAATCCAAGTTTCCAATAATGCTGGCAATCCTGCATACCTACGTCGGTACAAACCTGCACAAGATGATGCGAACCACTATTTGTGCGAAGGAAACGTGCGTGTTTAATAAGTGCATATGCAAATCTGCGTGTTTTTGATGCGATTGCCTCGCAGCAATGTCGGCATTTTACATTTAAGAAGCAGACTCAACGATTCTTCAACAGACGCCGATGGCAAGCAACCAATCAGCAGTCTACTGGAACACTCAAAAGCTCAGACTAGCAATTGTGAAAAAAAAAGAACAACCTTTATTACAACTTGTATAGGCTTGCTTTCACCCTGCGTCATTATTTGCAGCTGGACATATCGCCTTGTCCGGAGGCCGCCGATGCGGCAGATGAAAGTTAGCGATAAGACATTAAAATCAGGTGTCTGTATCAACTCGCATCCGGTGCGTACATAGATAGTGAACTTATACGAGACGTCGCAAATAATGCTCCCTCTCTCTCTCCCTCCTCAGAAGGACGGATTGAAAATAAGCTTCAAGAGCAAACGGTAAAGGACGACCCATGCATGTGTATCGAGCCACAGCCTGCGACTCGAGTCCTAAGAAAGCTGTAAAATGAGAAGACTAAAATGTCTATGATGATACAGAATACCGAAAAATGAAACGGGATGGCTCGAACAAACAATGGCCGCGTGCATTCCACATCCCGAAACCAAACTTCGCCTCAAACTCGTCTCCGGACACATTTGTCGCCTACGATATAAGTCTACACGGGAGCGAGTTCCGATTGGTACCGTTTGCTACACACAAATCCCTCTGGCGAGGGCACGACACATTGCATCAAGAAGTGTAACCATTCGAGGCATAATTAATGCACAATAGTATGTCGACCGCTCGTTATGGGGCTTTGTGAAGGCTCCATGAATGCCAGCATTGGGGTCATCGGGGAGCAGACTCCAAAACGATCGTTCGGCGAAGGTGCTACACAAAGAATGACTTGGCGAACTCCCTTCAGGGTTCCAATACGTCGGCTACCTTCAGGTACCGGCGAATATGAATCCAGCAGTCGTAGTTCAACTGGTCCAGCTGCATGCCGCCGTCGTGCCGTGCATTGCACTCGACGCGTTTCTTGACCACGCCGGTCACGCGCATGTACTCGTGGACGTCGCTATGGGCCAGACACTGCCGGGCGCCACTGACCATGGCCGCAGCTTCGGCCTCTCCTCCTAGCGACGCCCTGGCTCGAACGTTGTCAACGAGTACCGGGTGCTCCGAGAGGATCACGAAGGCCCGCGCGCAGTAGGGGTCGTGGTCTCCCAACACGAATCTGGTCGCTCGTTCCACGAGACTGCGGTTACGTCGCACGATGTCTTGGGCAGCGAACATCTCGGCGTTGACAGGCGGGCAATCGTTTATTTCGAGGCGAAGCAGGTTGTACCTCTGGGCCAGACGGGGCATTAGACGTCCCAGGAAGGCCACGCAGAAGATTTCGCCGAAGACCTTGAAAGAGAGCTCGTGAAGACGGGGATTCGTGGCGGCACGGGCGAGCACCGGGTAGGCATCATCGCGCAACTGCACCATTGACTCCAGCACGATCTTGGCGATGCCGAGGTTCGAAGAGAAGGCGTCGCACAAGTCAAACATAGAATCACGTAGAGACTCGTCGTCGCCGACGTCCGCCATCCAGACACTGATCTCAATTGCTCTCAACGCGGGCGCGTTTCTTATGTAACTGGAAAGTGACTCATAAACGCTGTCAAGGAAAAAGTCGAGAAATACGCTAAGCGATGTGACGTGGCTGCAAGTACCCAAGACATCCAAGGCGCTTCGGAGGTCACTCCTGCCGCGAAGGTATCCGTAACTGAGAACGACGGCCGTCACTTCGCGACAGTCCGAAAGCTTCGGAAGATCTCGAGGTCCAACGCGATGGTCGCCGATGCAGACTCTGTGGGCGAGTCCGCACTCCCGTATCGTGCCGCAGACATCACGCAGGCCACCGTCGTGGGGAAGACTGTGCAAGGTCAATTTCAGGATGGAGCGGTTGCGCGTCAGTGATCGCAGTAAGATGCAGCAGTCTTCGGTAGTGAACCACAAGATGTCCAGGACCAGCTCCTCCAGAGTTGTGTTTCGCTGCAACGCCGATGCCCAAGCACGAGCATTGACCGCGCGCGCGCGTTCAAGTGGGTGGTGATTAATCAGTCCATCGCCGAAGCCCGTGAATCGCAGGCTCAACGTGCGGAGACTACGACTCTCGGCAATCACTCTCGTGAAGAGCCCACAGTCTCGGCTTCCGACATAAAACTCTGCCGCGAACTCGTGCAGCGTTGTCATTGCGGAGATGGCCTGCACGAGGATGGGCCATCCTGGTGCGGTATCGAAGTAGACCGCGCTCAGAGTGAGTTTACGAAGCGTCGCGTCTTCCATGGTCAGATACTGCACAAACCGCTCTGACGGTCGGTTCCGGGGGCCACACGAAAAGACGCAGGCTCCGACGGCGAGTTCCGTGATCGTGCTGTTATCGATGAGCGCATCGATGAGCTTCGCGGCCGTGGGACGGCTCATTCTCGTTGCCGCCACGTCCAACGACGTGAGTGCGGCACCGTCTCGCGTGAGCAGGCAATTGGGGATCGTCATTCTCTCACCGCAATGGCCGCCGACATGCTGGCACGCGAATTCGCCAGCGTAGTGGAAGGACCTGAATCTGTCAGCCATCGCCTTGCGGATTGCTGGGTCATCTGTCGCGATTCCGATGACTCTGAGTCTTCTCAGACTCGACGAAGACGCCAGGACTGCGTCCAGCGGACCTGCGTTTGCCACTGTGTAGTGCAGCTCCGCAGACACAATGCACCGGTGCTCAGCGATGAGGCGGCACAGGAGGTAGATGGCCACCCGCTCGGTGTGGCTCGGTAATCGGCGGCGAATGGTTGGCGCAATCACGACGCTCACTTCTCCGAGCTCGTCTCTCTTGTCTTCCGTGAGCTGAAGACCGGCGTGCCACAGGACTTCGTTGCAGGCTGTCAGGTGTCGCAGCAGCTGACAGACGCGGTTCTGGCCTCGCGTGCAGTTCAGACGAACCAGCTCGCCAGAAGCGAACTCGCCCTCCATTGGGAAATCCACCTTTCAGGTAGGGCTGTCGAAGTGATCACCGCGGTGCCGACGTGGCCACTGCGGTCCCTGTCTCTCGTGGGAACAGGTGTCTGCGATGGTCACTCAAATGCCGGCTGCTTTTCACACACACGTTGTGCGTAGCCGAATCTTCAACCAATCACAAGACACATAGGTAGCAAGCGCGTTAAAACATCGACATTGTCAGGGAGGATGGGAGGGGTAGCTCGACAAGTAATCTTGACTGACAATGCAGACCGTCGAGCACACGCTTAATCGCAATGACGGCAAACCCTCCCCACGTGTACGCATGTCGCTTACGTCACATCCTAAAGTAATCTCTAGCGTTAAGAACGTCTCGCCTTTCGGAACAAACTACGAGATTCCTTTCTTTTCTGTGGTTTCGTTCTTTTTTTTTCGTTTTTGCGCGGTCGCCACAGTTCCTATGCGTACAACGCGAATTTTCGAGTCGATACTTCAACGCCATGCCAAAAATTTTGCCATCGCGAAATTCAGCCGCGAGAAAGACATACGGTATCAACTTGTCTTGTTTTTCTAGTTTCACTCAGTACTTCAAATAAATTTTACAAATTTAGCTTATAAGTGCTAGCTGATATTCGTCGGTATGCATTTATACACCCTTTACTGTGCCGACGCCACGGGATCCACACAAATGACTCGTCAGCAGTGTAACCGTCCACTTCTGATAGGTATCGCTCGTCTTTTCTTCAAGAGCAGGTAGATTTATCTTCTTAAATTGATAAACTTTTCTTTACTTTAACATTTCGAACCGTCACTCTCTATCCAAGGAAGGATAATCTGCGCATGCATGTACACGATGGCGTTTAGCGTCCCCTGAATGGTCCTGAACGCATATGTGCACAATTACCGCACAATATGCGAGCCATGTTCCTTTTTTTCTCTCTTTTTTGCGGTTGACACAACTCGTAACTCAACGGCAATTATTACCGCGTATAGATGATGCAAGCCGGCAGTCGCGTGACAGCCAATAAAACACGCAAAGAGTGACACGTGGAATCACTCTAGCGCCTAACCCCGTATACCTACTAAATTTCACGACGTATCAACAGCTTAACCGCATGCCTTTCTTGTGCTTCAAATTCACGTTCAGCGCCGGTGCGTTAATGAGCGGCGGAAATATGAAGCGGTCATTGCAAATTCACCAACGATAGACGGTCAACACAACGCGCACGTCGGTACCAGCTCAAGAATTCCTGCCATCCACCAGAGATCCTAATCTTCTTGCAAAGGTGAAGTCGCTGGTTCTGGGATGATTCTCTCTTCGTGCACACGGGACCACAATCGCGTCCGTGATCGGTTGCGACACCTGACAGCCTGCGACAAAGTGTTGTGGCACGCGGTCCTTCAGCTCAGAGAAAATTCTAGCAACGACGTCGGTGACCTACGCAAAGAGTGATATGGCCAGGCGTTTGCCTCCGATTCCCACATTGCAAATTGTGCACCCACAATGAAAAAAGAACCATGTCCCTCTTACGCTAACTCCTCAAACGGCACCGATGTATTAGAGACGTTTAGCGTGTCCGGTATTCGGGCAAGCGCGGGCGGTTTTCCGGTTTAGCGGGGGCGTCAAGGTGAGCGGCAAGATCGGTGGCGCCAGCTGGTGGCGCAAAGCTCAACCACACAAACACAGAGCTAATTACTATGTTCTGCTTAGCTGCTGGCGTAAATTTTCGACAGTGGCGTAATCGTGTTCACAATTACGCCGCTGCCAAAAATTTGCATGAGTGGCAAAGCAGGATATGGTGAGTTACTGCAGTTTTAGCTCTGCGTTTGTCTGGTTGAGCTCTACAACACCAGGCGGCTTCACCGTTCACGTTTACGCCCCGACCATCCGGTAATCCGCCCAAACAGCTCCCGTTTACCGGAATAGCGTACAAGCTAAAAGTCTCTATTGTCTCTGTGGCGGCGAACTACCGGGGTGCGAACACAAGCGGGCTGATCAAAGCCCTGGTATCCTCGTCGAGACTACGGGGGGGGGGGGGGGGGACGTCACCCAGCTCGGCAACGCAAACGACCGTCTGGAAGTTGGCCGACTCCGGCCAACTGCTCGAAGACTTCCAGATGGACTTCCAGACGGGCATTCTGGATAATCCCTACCAAATATATGCTGCAGGAAATATATTATGGTGACAGTCTCAAAGAGTGGCAAGTCTTCACTGTAATTACGGCAATCTCGCGTAATTCCATTACGCTGAAGCATTCTAGCGAACTAGGAAAAAAATGGCTGTGGCTTAGCTAAGGTTAAGCCCAGGATGCGAAGCATACTAGCCTTTATTTTAACGCGACAGCGTTAAGGAGCTCGTGTCGCAGAAAAACCGGTGTCGTCGGCGTCGGCTCAGGCGTGCGGCGCTTGCTCAGGCGCACATTTCGTTGCCGCGCCGAACGCTGCGTTGCTCGACGCTCACCGCGTCCGATGCGGGGCGCGTAGTCGCTGCGCCGTAGCAAAGCCACCTAAAAACAGTCTCTGTAGCACGCCACAACCTTCGCTGCTGATTCCAACGAGCAGCTCTGTCTCCAGGAGGCATCTCACCTCGTGAGTGTCTAGCAGAGGCAAGCGCAGCTGCTTATATACCGCCGCGATGCCGCGAGCGACGGCGCGAGTTGGAGCCCCGTTTCTCCTCTGTCGTGACGTCACGGTGTCACGTGGTCAGCCTTGAAGGCGACGCCGCGAGCGACGGCGCGAGTTGGAGCCCCGTTTCTCCTTTGTCGTGACGTCACGGTGTCACGTGGTATTGAAGGCGACACCGCCGCGCCTGAGGAGCTGGGTTGAGCTCTAGTAATATGCTTCGCATAAAAATGGAAAGGATTAGTTCTGTGCGAATAACAGTAAGTGCATGTCGTTCGAAGTCTTGTTCAGAAACCGCGAATAGTTTTTTTTTGAAGTCTGTACGAGCGCTCGTGACAATGGACATTCCTCTGCGACTGGCTATTCCAATTGTCCCTGTACAAAACGGCTTCGTGGTTTAAATTGGAGGCTGTAACGAGCTAATGGGTTTTGAGATCAATGCGTGTCTCGCCATAACGAAGGTCGGTTGCTAGCGTTGCCTGAGGGGTGTGACACATTGTCGATAGAGGCTACTGATGAGGGCTGCCACCAAACATGTCATCGCTTGCAATTTATTGGCTCTCCATCTCAACCACGAAACTTCTCTTTCAGGTGATTGCTGCAATGGTATTTGTGAATTAACTATGAAAATACTCTACATGACGCGCCGTTGTGTTAGCATCCATGAGTAGTTCGTTATGGCGGCCTGTTTCAGAGAGCGGTGAAAGTAGCAGCGAGCTTTTTTCATACGAAATGCGTGCCTAAGTATTTCTTTTACGCTATATTATGTGTCCATATTTGAGTAGAACAACTCGCCAGAGTAATAAGAAACATGATGACAGCTTCGCCGGTCAGTGTCTTTTAAAAAGCGATAACATGTTGACACTATAGGTACCAAGATATTTCTTACATGTAAAATGTCATGTCCCTCGTAGCTAAGTACTATGAAAATGCTAAGTGTTTAGCAAAGCGTCGCACAAAACTTCGTGTATTGAATTTGCAGGCATTCTTTATACGCAAGATTTATAGACAGACACGCAGCATATATGCATTGCGAGACCAGTAGACTCTTCAACGCTACATAGTTTGCCATATCCAATCCGCAAATATTGTCGAGTCAAGCGCTTTGAAGAAGCAATTTTGTGGTTCAGGCATGGCAGCAGAATGAAGCCCACCTACCCTTCTATAAGTGTGGCTCGAGCCACCAATATCTCGAACATACTCGAAGGGAACGAACGCACCCGGCAGCTGAGCGAGCCGGCATTTTCGGCATTCTAACCGCGACGTCACTCGCCAGAGGGTGCCACTGGAAGTTCTCTCCACTAATATTGCACTGGCGCAACTGGATCCACAAGAATGCCTCTTCAGCAGTGTAGCCGCTGACTTCTGACACACATCCCTAAGCTTTTCCTCAAGAGTGCATTGATTTACCCCTCTAAATGAATAAACTTTATTTTTTTTTTTCATTTTGCAATTTGATCCTTCACTACCGGTCGAAGGTAGAATATTGTGAGTCTTCATGCGCACAATGGTGCTTAGTAGGCGCTAAACATTGTCCTGCGCGCATATCTCCACTGTTACGGAACAATATACGAGTCACGTTCCTTTTCTTACACTGGTCCGGTGGCCACAGCTCGTAAATAAACGAAAGTCATTGTCGCGTCTAGATGCTGCAGGCTGGTAGTAACGTGACAGCCAATGAAATAACCCAAATAATGACGCGCGTGTCATTCTACCTACTGACCTCGTGACCCTACTAAACTTGATTTTGAAACAACGTAACCGCAAGCCTTTTTGCGCCGTTCAAATGCACGTTCAGCGGAAGGGCATAAATGGGCGGTGCAAATTGAAGCCGCCACTGCAATTGCATGCACCCACAACAGACGGTCGACGCAACGCAGACGTCTGTACCACTTCCACAATTCCCGCAGTTCTCCAGAGACGCTGATCTTCTTGCAAAGGTGAAGTCGCTGGTTCGGGGATGATTCCCTCTACGTGCACACGGGGCCACCGTCGCGTCTGTCATCTGTTTCGACACCTAACAGCTTGCAACAAAGTGCTGTGGCACGCCGGCCTTCAGCTCAGAGAAGGGTTTCGCGACAAGCTCGGAGACCTAAGCATCCGGACGGTGCCGGGCGTTTGCCTCGGATACCCAGGTTGCGAATTGTGCACCCACAACGAAGAAGCAGCCCTGTCTCTCTTACGCTGGCTCCTCAAACGGCACCAGTGTATTGTCTCAGTGGCGGCAAACTACGGTGCCGCGAACACAAGCCCGCTGGTCGAAGCCCTGCAAGCCTCGTCGAGACTCGAGAGGCTCACCCTATTCGGCAACGCAAGCGACCAAGTGGAAGTCTTCGAGCAGTCACCCGGATGTTCAGTCGGCCATGCTTGTTCCGCCGAGCGAATGAAAATTCCCGCCCGCCTGTTGGAAAAAGATGGCGCCGGACTGGTCTCGCTGGACGTATCGGAGCTGAAATTAAGCGTTGTCACGGGGAAGAAGCTCATCGATGCTCTTCTAAAAAATGGCACCATCACTGAACTGACTGTCGGAGGCTGCTTCTTTGCTTCAGGCCCCCTGGAAGCCGCATCGGTGTGGTTCGCGGAATATCTGGTCAAGAAAAACGGGACGCTCCGGAAACTCAAACTGGTAGAACACCAGCTCGTGTTCGCAACCGCGGCGTTACAGACGCTGGCAAAAGGGATCAGCACAATGTGGACTTTGGAAGATCTATTCGTGGCAGGCAAGGCCGCGAGCAAGGACTGCGCGCTGTTCTTGGAAACCGTAGCCCATAGCCCGTCTCTGCAAAGTGTGTGCTTGCTGCTCAAGGGAAGTGACGAACACTTCCTTAATCCGCAACCGGATGAAAACGTCGACGCACCCGGCGTCCCTACTTGGGTGTTAGCGTTGCAGGAAAACAGCACGCTGAAGCATTTAAAGCTTAGGTTAACGTGGTCCACCAGGGAAGACTGCTACCTCTTGCTCGAAGCACTTGAAAAGAAGTGCCGCCTTAAACTTTTGACATTAGAAACCGTTCCGATTGATTGTGGTATTCAAGAAATTTGTCGCTTAATACGGGATTGTGGCGTTGGCGAAAGGGTGCGCATCGGAAGCTATGTCGTTCACCCCGAGGACGCTGAAATAGTTTCTGCGTGTGAGGCAGTGACAGCCCTCACTGTCAATTCCGTTATCTTCGTAGCAGACGTGGTTGCATTGAGAAACATGTTTAACGTCATCGCTACTTGCAACCACATAACGTTCCTTCACGTGGTTCTGCATTTCTTTGACAACGACGCGTTCGCATCGCTAGCTGCGTACATTACGGGATCAACCTCCATCAAGGTAATTGGCCTAATTATCGAAATATATTACTCTGGCGAAGACTGGGACGAAATTCAACAGGAGCACTACGAGTCCCTACGTCAGTCGCTATCTAACTTGTGTGAAGCTCTGTCTTTGAATCGGAGCATCAGCAATATCTATCTGGACTCCACGTTCGAATTGCGCGACGAAGCTTGTCAGATGCTCGCCGACGCCGCTTTGAACAACCGGCAGCTTTACGAGCTCATTCTCCCAGCCGTCAGAGGCAGCTCTGTGCCTGTATTCCTGGGGCGTCTTCTGCCGCGGTTAGCCGAGAACTACAACCTACTTTTCCTGGAGATTTCTTTCTGCTTGCAGCATAACGACGAGATGTGCGCTGCCCAGGATGTCGCGCGGCGTAACTGCGGCCTCGTACACCGGGCGACCCGGTTCGTGATGGGAGACCACGGCCCAGAATGCGCACGCCCCTTTGAGCTCCTCTCGGAGGACCCGGTACTCGTCGAGAGTGTCCTGCGCAAGCTTGCGCAAGACAGGGACCGGGCGCAGGTGACCGGGAGTGAGAAGGCCGAAGCCGTGTCCAAGATCGAGAAAGCCCGCCAGCTTCTGCGCAATGCGGACTTGCACACTTACATGAAGTTGACGGGCGTCGTCCAGGAACGGGTCGAGTGCGAGGTCCAGCAAGACGGTAGCAAGCAGTTGGACCAGCTGAACGAATACTGCGTTCTGCACATTCGTCGGTACCTGAAGGTAGCGGACGTCGTGGAAGCTTGAAGCTATCTGGACGAGGTCGCGTCCTCTGTGTGTCACGCCTCTCCAACAGCATTCTGGATACTCGCTACAAAAGAGATGCTCCATTAAATATGTCGTGGGCATTTGCAAAGAGTGGCAAGTCTTCACGGTAATTGCAGCTACCCAGCATAATTACAGTGCGACGAAGCATTCTAGCGAACCACAAACATGCCCTGGTGCCAGTCTGTGCATCGAGCTAAGACTCTTGGTGTTCGTGCACTACAGTTTTCTTGATGGCAGCGCACGTGAAGCCACTGCTGGATTGTTTAGTGGAAGCTCGTTCGAAGTCCGAGCTCGTTGCTGGAATATATTGGCGCGTGCACTGCATGTACTTCGTTTGTGTTTTACCAGCGACCACCTTTTAACGGCTAACATATCCTAAACATTATCGCGTGGTGCAAAACACGTCTGCATGTATCGGGACATTGTCGATTAGCATAGCCGATTGTGTCTGTTGCCTTTGTCGTCGCCTAACCCTTTTTTCTGTGTTCATGCACGACGCGAATGTGTTGCACTTCTTGAAAGATGTGCGAGAGCCAGCGATTACGCCGCAACTTTCGACTGGTCGTGTATGAAAGCCGATGCGCTGGACGCGCTGATGAAATCTTGGACGGCGGCTGAGTGCGCTCGCCGCTATCGTTGCAATTTCAGTGCAACTTGCTTTTCTGGGAGCAAATTCGTCCAATAAAGAGTTTTATGATTAACTATTTTTGGTACTGTGTTCTTTGCCATCGCAACAAGGTGTCAATATAGAAATACCACAAGTGTTCTATATAGACAGCTGGTGAATCTATACGAATACCGTTTTGAGAGCGCCGCTCTTAGACGACCGTTCCTGCACTTTGTGTTGGCGTCCTCGGCGTGATGGAGCGAACGAGCACAGCGAAGAATGAAGGAGGGAACGCAGAGTGCAGCGGGGGATGAAAGGCGGCAACGGCAAAGTGAGCGTGAGAAGGAAAGCGTTGTGCCGTGCAAGACGGGCTGTGCGGCGACGACCGCCATGAGATGGCGCCAGAGTAACGCGCCGTCTTCTGTTCAGCGACAGAATTTGGCGACCTCCTCTGCGGGTCTTCCCGGCATTGCACTACCTTCGGGAACGGCCCACGTATCGGGAGCGCTTAACGCCGGCTTCACCTCCACCGCGGGTACGTCGGTTAAGTATTGCACTGTCTTCGGGATTGGCCTCGTAGAAAAAATTGTCTACGCGCAGACTTGATCCGCCAGATCCTAGCCATAGATCGACACCTTATCTGTAAATATTGCCACGAACCTCGGTAGGTTGAAAAGAGGTAAGAACAAACGAGCTGAAACGCCATGCTTGCGAAACCGTAACTCTGCAAGATGCTCGAATGTTGGTTTCATAAACTGTATGTGTTAGAGCATGCGCAGCAGACACGCGTGATATAGAAGTTTACAAATTACGTGAAACTTCTTGCAATTCTTCTTACGGTTTTGCATAAATGCTACTCCCGCCTTAGTGCTATACTTTTTGTCAGCTTTTGAACGCGAAAGAAACTGCGCAAGGACTTGGACATGTGAAGGGATCTTTTAGTACGCGATCGGAATCTATTAGCGTGTTTTTGCAGGTTGTTACTTTCTCGCGGACAACGTGCGCGCACATCTGCGAGGCATGTTGAGATCGATCGGGTAGTTATCATCGGTCGTGTACGCTTTTCAAATACGGCTTTATGTTCTGCATAACTTGCTGCTGCAAGTATCATCCGCACTTAGTTTACGACGCAGCAATATCGTTGCTCAATAAATATATATAGCGGGTTAAATTTCATTGCCCGTAAGAATACAGAGCATCAGGGATTGGCGCGGGCCTTCACTAGCCTGTATACGCAGCAGATGATCGTGCCGCGTAGTCGTTTCTCGATCACGTGCCCCCCAAGGCGGAATAACACGGGGGGTATAGAGCTTGCTGTAATTATGTGCCGACGTGAAACGTCTGTAACGAGGGTCAAAGGGGTTCGCTTGCTGAAACCCATGCGACGAAAACGCGGTTACTGTGGCATTGTCGCTTCTAGCTTCGCAACCATACTAGACCCATGTTCCTCTTTGGCGTAGTTGTGTATGGGAGAGAAGCCATTACTAGGCCATGCGCACGTCTTGCATGGGATAATGGGGGCGCTTTCGGCCCATGCATGGCGCAATCGGATCTAAATTTAGCCCCGCGCGCCGCGTTCTGGGAGGCGCATATCTGGGCAGTATACATTTCTCCATCCGAGCAGGAACGGTGGCGTTTGAGAGAGCTCAGCATGCCGTAGTAGGTATAACGTATCAAGCTCAAACTTGCGCCTATCGCGTGTTGTGCAAGGCTAATAAATGTTCAATGTGTTGTAAAGAATTTCACACGTGCTGGGCATCGACATCCGCCTCTTTGCGTTCGACATATACGCTTGAAAAAAATTGGAGGACGCTTGAGCTTCGCCTTCAAGAGTGGAACGCGATGGCGTTATCGCACCCCGTTCGCACGGCCCACTCATTCGATCGGCATGCTTTTGAGTCGCACAAAGACATAGTTTTCATATACAACACTTCTAAGTCCACAGCACAACTTCCAGGAGCACCACGCAGACGCATATGACTCCTCGCCAGCAGCACGGCACACATCGCAGAGGACGCTTCCCCAGCAGACGCGCTACGGCGCAGCGATCACGTGAGAGGCGTCCCGCATCGGACGCTGCACCTAGGAATGGCGCTGTGAGCGGAAAGAGGAGCCGCGTCGCCTAAATACGAGGTTTCGAGTGACGCACGCTGGAAGTTGTAAGGGGAGAGAGCGAGAACACTTATTAAACGCGAGGTTATTGTGGCATCCTCGCACCGGTCCCCGCATGGCCCCAATGCGCTCAAACGAGACGAAGGGGACATGCGGGCGAGTGGCACGCCATCTGTTGGGGCAGCGCCGTACATTGCGAGGAAGGGGTGTTCTGTATTTGCCGCAAGATGGCTCTGCGTGTGCGCCAAGCGCAGGAGAAATGTAGCGGAAACGTACTTCGCTACTCATTTAACTGCGACTTCTGCGATATACATGCTCATAATTACCGATATACGCTGCAGTATAACATTCTACGGCACGTTTCTAAGGCAACAGAGCATTCACTAGAGGCGCTTTTGTCCCGTTTTGAACCACCGAACGCATGGCTGAGTGGTAGCGTCTCCCTCTCACACTCCGGACCCTGTTTCGATTCACACCCAGCCCATCTTGCAAGTGGTTTTTATTCATGAATTGCCTTCCGGGAATTTTCACTTATGGCCTACGCAGCCGACGCCGACGACACCGCCTTTTCTTCGACACGAGCTCGTTGACGCTGTCGGGTGGAAATGGCATGGATATATTCGGGCAACAAGACAGGCGGATATCTAAACCCTCCGACCACCGCGGCTCATGTCCGTCTTCATGGGCATCGCAAGCGCAGGAGACTGAAGCAAGCGAGAGGGAGCCACAACCCTCTGTAGAGTCCGGCGCGGGCTCGAGCAGTGCAGGGAATTCTTGGGCACCACGAGTAGAGAGCGAGGGGGCAATTTTCCTGCCTTGGTGCTCCTACACTCTCTGCAAAACAAGTGGGCCCGCTACGAATGAAGAGCAAGTAGGATTGCAAAATTTATACCGTAAGATCCCCCCTCCCTCCAACAGTAACATCAATTGGGCATGACTAACCTTTCAAATGCGTGAATAAATGTAACTTATGTATTTGTTTACGTGCACTTTGTGCCCAAGTAACCATACGCCGTTCGTAGCCTGCACATGGTGTTTCACGCATCGCATAGCCTAGCGTAGGAGATGACACAAGAAATGAAGATAAAGAAGAAAACCGTGAGTCAACGAAATCGAGGTGGGAGGGGGTCCATTGATTTTGTACTGTGATAACTTTACGTAATTTTATCTTACGTTTGTATCGTTTAGTAGTCAAGGCGGCTTTTACTTGCCCTGCTAAAAACACATATTCAAAAACGGGTCAAATGCTTTTTTTCTTCCTCACAAACGTTACCACCAGCTGTAACCCGGCCACGTCTAGAACGCCTACAACCTTTCTCAACCTTTAAAAGTAAGTTAACGTACTTAGAAAAAATTTTGAGGAGTCATCTCTAGACCTTTACGTGACTGAAAACGACCCTAGGAAATCAATGCGTCGCGGTGGTTGATGTCGTGGATGATGTGGTTGTACTACTTGCTGTTGGGCAAGTTGGTTGCGGTCCAAAATTAATTCCAAAAACGCGATCACAGAGACGGAAGGAAAGAACCGGAAAGAACTCCTTTTGTCCTTTTGTTCTCCCGTCTGGGTGACCTTGTGGTTGGCTCAAAATTCGTTGTTATTCGACGTGCTTCGCCTCCTAGCCATGCTGCCCCTATCTGCCACCCTTCCGGACGTCGATGGCGACATCCACAATCCCCCAGCATGGCTCACACTAATCAAAGCACCCTCATTTGGCAGTATAGAACTGCCGAGGCTTTGCCAGAAGCAACCGGTAATCAATTAATACCCACGTCAACAAACCTGCCACCCGGATGCTATCCTACTTCAAGAAACCGATAACGGCCCCACCGCGCCCTGCGGTTATCAAACCTTCCATACCACTCACCCTCTTCGCAGGGTCTCCATCCTAGTACGGCGTCGTATACCTGTTATTAAACATGATCTCAATAGGTCTCACATCGAACATCTATTCCACGAATTAATTCCCAATTGTAAACGGAAAGACTGCATCTTCCTTCTGAATATTTACAATAGCCCCAAGGACAAAGCAAAGTGTCGCTTCCTCACCCTCTTTAAGAAGGCTCTTCACGTAGCTGTAACGCACCCCCTACTCATCGGCGGTGATTTCAACTTCGCCCATACAGGCTGGGCATACGTTCGCACTGAAGCTGCAACTCGCAGCCTCTGGCAAGTTTACCACGACTTAGGCCTCACGCTTATCATGGATCCATCTTTTCCCACACGCCTCGGTACTCCACTACCCGGGACTCTGCCCCCGACTAAAACGTATCAACATGTGAAACGTATCAAACATATGAACAATGAACACTGGACCAATATCCAGCAAGACCTGGGCAGCGACCATAATATCCTTGCTCTCTTTACCCAAATTCGCTGCCGCCCCTGCCCCCACTAAAATATCCATCATTATTGACTGGGATGTTTTTCGTACGATACGCATTGGTGCTACCTCACAAGAAGGCCTTGCCGACATCAAAACCTGGATGCAAGCGCTACGCACTGACGTTCGAACGGCCACTCGGGTGAAAACTACAGATGCCCACGTGTAACGCATGGATAGCCCCCCACCCATCTTCTGGAGGCTAAGACCTCCATCCTAGCTCGATGGAAGGGGCAGCGCCTAAACCGTTGCCTCAGAAGTAAGATCTCTTGATTCAATACCGCCATCGAGGAGCATATTCAAACCCTCAGCCGGAAACAATGGACTGAGCTGTGTAACACGGTGGATGGAGAACTTCATCGCCCATCGTCGTGGAAACTCCTCAAACGTCTGCTTGGCAATACCGCCACCCGCCCCACGCAACAGGATCGGCTGCAGAAACTCCTTTATACGGAGACCCTTAAGCAAGGTCCACAACAGGTGCTTGACTACCTCTGCACCAGAGATATCTCTAGCGGATAAGTCAGTCCACACAGCAATTACATCGGTAATCTCAACCCTACACTAGACACCAATTTCAGCGTATCGTAAATACATACTGCTCTTCGCAAGCTTACCGGTCGTTCTGCTCGAGGCCCAGACGGGATCACTAACAAAACCCTTCGCAATCTCGATGACGAGTTCGTGTCCCACCTGACTGACTGCATCAGCGAAGGCTGGTGCAATGGCGCCTTCCCAGCTGCCTGGAAGACGGCCAACGTTATCCTAATCCCAAAGACTAGGCAACCAGCTAGCCTACACAACCTAAGGCCCATTTCCCTCACTTCATGCGTAGGCAAGGCGATGGAACACGCCTTCTTAGTACGCCTCAACACTCACTTCGAAGACAACTCTCTCTATCCCCACACCATCATTGGATTTTTTCCTCACCTTTCTACTCAAGACGCTATGCTGCAGCTCAAACATCAAGTGCTAAAGGACCGTTCCCGTAACATGAAAGCCACCCTCGGACTCGACCTCACTCAAAGCTTTGACAGCATTTCCCATGCAGCTATCCGTGACCAGGTCTCCCACCTCGATCTAGGAGAGCGAGCCGCTGCCAAGAGGAGCGAGTTTCCTCTTGGCAGTGAAGACACCCCGCACGGTTCAGTTATCTCTCCCATGCTGTTTAACGTAATCACGATTGGCCTTGCCCAGCAACTACAACGAGTCGACAACATCAACCATACCACCTACGCCGACGACATCACCATCTGATGGTACCGAGGCAATGATGGTCAAGTGGAGTCAGCCATCCAAACGGTGATTGGCACGGTTGAAGCCTATCTCCAAGGAACCGGACTGCGCTTTTCGCCGGCTGAATCCTCTGCCAGGCACCACACTCTAAACACATCATGATCTCCCTGACATGGATCCCGGCCCATGCAGGCCCTGTCCCAGCCACACCTCACCAATCTCAACGAGGTCACCCACTCCATTGCTCGAGGCCTAGTCAAGCACGCCGCAGTCACTGGAGACGAGTTGGATACCAGGGACAATCTGACAACTTATAACGATCTCGTTAATGCATTTGACCTCAGTCGCCGAACTTCAGCCGAGAGCAGGCTACGTTAATGCATTTGACCTCAGTCGCCGAACTTCAGCCGAGAGCAGGCTACCACACTGCGTCTGCTACAAACAAACACGTACCCTTCACCCCGCCATCCCCCACCTTATATTCCCAGACGTTTACACTACCCCCAACTGCCGATGCTGTGGCATTCACCCGGCTACGCTTCCGCATATGCTGTGAGAGTGCCCAGCACAGTACACACGCATTACCACAACGACCGTCTCGTCGAGCTTGCATGAGGCTCTGTGGAGCTTAGCCCTCGGCGACCATATCTGGGCGACCCAGAACGCCCGTGAGGCGGCGGCGAGGCAAGCCCTCGACGTCCCCTCATGGTAGGCTTACGCCCACCCCTCATTAAGTGCTGGTTCTACAATAAATGTTTACCCCCCCCCCCCCCCTCGGCATGATGGTTGTGTTCACTTTGGTTAAAAAGTGTCACGAGGTGGCGCTACCAGTACTGCAGTCCGAAACCTTGAGACAACTCGCTCTGTGCCTTGCGATTTTTGACGGGACGCCCGCAGATACTTGAAGGCGCAAATCTCCGGGGGTCAGACACAATATAATTCTGAGATGATGATGATATTTGGAGATTTCAATGGCGCAGCAGCCGTACAGGCTACAATGCGGCAAGCGCATGTTTTTCAAAGTAGCATATTTGTTCAAATGTAGTAAAATGGTGTGAATCGCCAGGTAAAAATAAAAGAGCAGCAAGTGTGATACAAATCCTGAAGAGTTCCTGTGGCTTTCTAATAGTTAAATGTATCTTCATATGGCCCAAGTGGTTCATCGCTGAGTAAGAGCATGGGATGGAAAGTGATTTTTTTCTCGTAAAAAATTATTAAATATCTTTGTCTCCCTTTATCTAAGCCGGATATGTTATTAAGATGTGGAGCACGTTTAAAAATTCACCGCAGTATTGGCATGTTGGATTTGGTTTATTATTTATTAGGTAACTATGGGTCAGCCTTGCTAAGCAATACTTCAGCTACATATGAATACCTCCTAAAATCTGTCTCTGTGGTGACAACTGCCCCATTCTCGCAAAATAGGATTCATGCAATGAAGTTTGGTATGTTCATACTGATTCCAGTTTCTTCCAGTGTTTTACAACTGGCATCATTCGTGTGCCATTATAGTCTGGCGAAGGTAGGCCATCATGATATAGCTCCAGATCTTTGGTGCCCGCAGTCGTAAAATCTGCTCTATAGCTTCAGCGGATTCCTACACGACTTGGAACTCAGCAGAAAGTGATGTTCCAAGCTGCTTTCTTGCTTTTTCTGCCCTTTCTCTCCATGACGGAAGCGAAACGGCTCTACTTGGTTGCGCTCGTGGCATGATCGCGAGCCTATGCCGCTTTAATCGTTGCTAATTATTCACGCTTTGGCTCCGGCACATCTGCGAACACTTCAAACAGCCCTTTCCGGCAACTGCTCTGCTGTGGAAGTAAATGGCTTTTTTTCTTTTTTCGTGAACAAAACGCCTCCGAAACTTGTGAGGCAACACAAGCCTCGCTCGAAAAACCCGATTGTCATTGCTAAACGGATTCAAGTGTCGGTGTCGACAGTCAGGCTTTTGATGCGCAGGAAAATTTGACGTCATCCCCCAGTCACAGACCTGCATGATTCCATCGGACCTGCGCTACCCGACTGGGCCTGTGGTTCAACGGATCGTGTCACCCCTAATTTGACGTGAGTTCCTGTATTCCCCTTCACCCCCCCTCCCGAACACAGTATTCCTTGCCCATCGTCTTTCTATCCCGATTGCTCCTTTTATACAGTGCTGACCAATCTTCTGGGGTCAGCCGCACGCTGTAGACAGTTACGGTGAAGTCAGCAAGCTTTCCTCTTTGACATTCGAATTCTCTCTCCTATATACGAATATTTACACGTGCTGAGATGGAGACTAAAGCACTGCCACAAAATATTAAAGAAAAAACACCCAATAAAAGCTTTTGTTGCGGTTGCATTGGTCAGCATGAAAGCGCGTCAGCTGATTCGAGCGTACAGCCGTTATAGTAGAGTAATGCAGTGAATTGCTGAATCAAAAGATGGTTTTATTGAACATGGCTATAACTCATGGAAAAAAAACAGCATAAAGATTGTCACGACCATAAATCGGGGCTCGTCCGAAGCATCGCTGCTGTGTCGTCACTAGTGACGGCATCAGCACTAGTCTGCATTTTTCCGTACATTATTTTGCGCACCTGCACGCGCGCCTGATGTTTTGTATAAGCAGCTGTCAAAGATTTCGTGTTTGCTTAGTCACTTGACTATTTTCGTTCTTCGGTTTTATGACAATGTCAACAAGAAGTACGAGTAGATTGTCAAGTAATGTCTAAATGATGCTGGGAATCCTACCTAGGCCACGGCATCGCATGTGCACGTACGCTGGTACAAACCTGCGCGGTATGATGCGATCCACTCTTCTTACGAAGGAAGCGTGCCCGATTTATACGAGCAAAGGCCAAGCTGCGACCGTTTCGAGGCCATTGCTTCGCAGCAACGTCGGGATGTTACATTTAGGAAACCGACTGAACGTTTTTTCAACAGACGCCGACGGCAAACAGCCAATCAGACGTCCAATGGAGCAAGCAGTCAGAAGCCCACACAAACGATTGATGTTTTATTAGATTAGATTTGATTAGAAGTTTTATTAAAACTTCTAAAGGTTTCTTCTCACCATGCGCCATAAATTGCAGCTTGACATATCGCCTTGTCCGGAGGCCGCTGAGGTGGCAGACGAAAATGAATCATAAAATATTAAAAGCAGCTGTGTTTATCAGCTTGCATCGGGGACGTATATAAACAGTGAAGTTATACCAAAGGTCGCAAATAATGTTACTTCTTTCTCTCTACTTCTCGCAATGAGTGATTGAAAATAAGCTTTAAGAAGAAATGGTAAAAGACGACACGGGGCGACAAGCGACGTCCTGCGACTGGGCGTCCTAAGAAAGGAGCAAAATCAGAAGAATAAAAAGGCTGTCATGATAATGGATACCGACAAATTAAACGGGACAGCTCAAACAAACAATCGCCGCGTGCTGTCCACGTCCCGAAATTACACTTTTCCTGAAACTCATCTCTGGTCACATTTGTCCATTAGTCAACACGAGAGCGAGGGCCGACTGGTATCGTTTCCTCAATGCAAGTCACTCTAGCGAGGACACGCCACACTGCATCAGAATGTGCAGCCACTCGAGGCATAATTGAAGCACCATAGTGTGTCGACCGCTGGCAATGAGGTTCTGTGAAGGCTCGATGAACGCCAGCATCGAGGGTCATCAGGGAACCGACTGCGAATTGGGCGTTCGGCGCGAAGATGCGACACAACGAACGACGAGGTGAACTACCTTCATGGCTCCAATACATCGGCTACCTTCAGGTATTTCTGAATGCGAGTCCAGTAGTCATAGCCCAGACCGTCCAACTGCTTGCCGCCGTCGTGCCGGACATAGCACTCGACCCGGGTCTTGACGACGCCGGTCAGGCGCATGTACTCGTCAAGGTCTGCAAGGCCGAGACTCCGCTCGACTTCACTGATCACGGCTGCAGCTTCGGCCTCTCCTCCTAGCGACGCCCTGGCTCGAATACTGTCGACGAGTACCGGGTGCTCGGAGAGGATCTCGAACGGCCGCGCGCAGTAGGGGTCGTGGTCTCCCATCGCGAGTCTGGTCGCTCGTTCGACGAGACTGCAATTACGTCGCACGATGTCTTGGGCAGCGAACATCTCGGCGTTGGCCGGTGAGCAAGCGTTGACTTCCAGGCGAAGCAGGTTGTACTTCTGGGCCATTCCTGGCAATAGACAACCCAGGAAGGTCGTGCAGGAGTTTTCGTTGAAACCTCTCAGACAGAGCTCGGAAAGACGGGGATTCGTGGCGGCACGGGCGAGCACCGGGTAGACGTCATCGTGCAACTGCACCGTCAACTCCAGCAGGATCTTGGTGAGACCGAGGTTCGAAGACAACGCTTCGCACAAGGCAAACATTGAGCGAACGAGGGGAGACTCGTCGTGAAAGTGGGCGTGAAAGTAGTCGGCGTGAAATTGGTCGACCTGGGCACAGAGCTCAATTGATTTCAACGCGGACACACTTCTTATGTAAGCGGACAATGACACAAAAATGCCGAGGTGGAAGAAGTCGAGGAATACGGTAAGCGATGTGACGTGGTTGCAAGTAGCCAGGACGTCAAAGGCGCTTAGAAGGTCATTCGGGTGCGGAAGGTATCCATAACTGAGAATAAAGGCAGTTACTTGGCGAAAGTCCGAAAGCACTAAAAGATCTCGAGGTCCTACGCGATGGCCCTCGATGCTAACCCTGTGGGTGAGTTCGCATTGCCGTATCGTGCCGCATACTCGCCGCAGGCCACCGTCGTGAGGAAGACTGCACAAGGTCAATTGTTCGATGGAGCGGCTGGTCGCAAGTGCTCACAGTAAGACGCAGCAGTCTTCGCTTGTGGACTACGAAATGTCGAGGAGCAGCTCCTTCAGAGTGCGGTTTTTCTGCAACGCCGAGGCCCAAGCGTGAACGTCGGCTGCGTGCGCGCGCACAATTGGGTACGGAATCATCAGTCCATCGCCGAAACCCGTGAATCGCAGTCTTAAGGTGCGGATGCTGCGGCTTTCGGTGACCACTCTCGTGAAGAGCGCGTAGTCTCGGCTGCCGCCGTGAAACTGCACGGCCAACTCTTGCAGCGTCGTCATTTCGCAGATGGCGTGCACGAGAACCTCGCACCCGGGTGCGGTATCGAAGTAGACCGCTCTCAGAGTAAGTTTACGAAGCGTGGGGTCTTCCTTGGTCAGATACTGCGCAAACCGCTCTGACGGTCGGTTCCTAGGGCCGCACGTAAAGACAGAGGCTCCAACGACGAGTTCAGTGATCGTGCAGTTCTCTATGAGCGCGTCGATGAGCTTCTCGGCTGAGGCTCGGTTCATTCTCGTTGCAGCCACGTCCAACGACGTGAGCATGGCATCGCCTCGCGTGAGCATGCGATTCGGGATCGTCATTCTTGCGTAAGAATGTCCGCAGGCCGGGCGGAAGATGAATTCGTCAGTGTAATGCAAGTGGGACAATGGGTCTTCCGGGTGGTCATTCGCGATTCCGATGACTCTGATCCTTCTCAGACTCGACGAAGACGCCAGGACTGCGTCCAGCGGACCTGTGTTTGCCACTCAGTTGTTCAGCTCCGCAGCGACAATGCACCGGTGCTCTGCGATCAGGCGGCAAAGGAGGGCGATGGCCACCCTCTCGGTGTGGCTCGGTAATCGGCGGGGAATGCTCGGCACAGTCGTAACGCTCACTTCTCCGAGCTCGTCGTTCGTGTCTTCGCTGAGCTGAAGGCCCATGTGCCACAAGACTTTGTTGCAGGCTGTCAGGTGTCGCAGCAGCTGACAGACGCGATTCTGGCCTCGCGTGCAGTTCATACGAAGGACCTCGGCAGAAACCAACTCGCCCTCCATGGGGAATCCACGTTCCAGGCACAGCTGTCCAAGTGATCGCCTCGGTGCCGACGTGGCCACGCTCTCTCGTGGGGACAGGTGTCTGTGACGGTCACTCAAGCGCCAGCTACTTTTACGCATCCGTTGTGCGTAGCCTAATCTTCAGCCAATCATAAGACGGATAGGTAACAAGACCTTTTATTACATCGACAATGTCAGAGGGGGAGAGGGACGTTGGAGTTCGAGAGGTAAGTAACGAAATTGATAAGGCATATCGTTTTCGTGGTTGGTTTTGTGCGATGCCAAAATTTTTAGCACGGCGTTGAGATATCGAGTCGAAAATATGCGTTCTGGGCAGAAGAACTGCGGCAATTGCGAGGATGAAAAAAAAGAAAAAAATAGAGAAATTGAAAGTTGTAGTGTTTCCTGAAAGGCGAGACATCGTTAACGCTACAGCTCACTTTAATATATGATTTAAGCAATGGGCGTACACGTGGGTAAAGTTGCCGTCATTGCCCTATAGGTGTCTAGTGGGTGCTCTGGTATTTCAGGGATTCTAGACAAAGATGATTACGTCCCATCTAAAAGCGAACGTAAGCGGACCACGACCTCCCTTCAACATCATTTTGAACAACGCTTCTCGTGCGGGAGCCGAAAGGTCTTACTTTTGTAAACTTCCGTTGGTCAGTGTCCGTTTTTAATCGTTGTCATGTATGTTGTCCGACCAGACTGGTCTCTGTCCCATTCTCGAATTCCAGCGGACACATACACCTCGCGCCGAGCACGACAATGTGGTCGTGGTGCTAAGCAACGAACTGCGTACGCGTATATAATTAATGTTACCGAGAACAGCCTGTAGGCAGAGAAATTTTGGATAGGGTCATGGCCACAGAGCTTCGCACAAGCACCACCAGTGGGAACTGTGGCGCTAGTGAGAGAGAGAGAGAGAGAGAAAGGCAAAGGAAAGACAGGGAGGTTAACCGGAGATTATCTCCGGTTGGCTACCCTGTTCTGGGGGAAGGGAAAGGGGATGCAATAGGTGAGAAAGAAAGAAGGATAAAAGAAAGGAAAAAAAACCTAAGCCCACACACGCACGTACACACGAACTATTTCTGTGGGCACTGTCACGCAACCCGCAAAGCCATTCCTAGGCTTACGCAGTGTCACCGTGCAGTCCTGCGCCACACAGTGTACTGTCACAATTTGTCAGAAAGTCCCGTGTCTTTCAAGTATCGCAGCAGCGCCTTCATAGCGGATCGCGCTGATGTTCGCGTAGGCCAGGTTCCAAGGATCTTGTCTTCTGTCATAGGGCGCTTGTCCAGTTTGTCTAAGGTGGCTGAGAGGACAGTTCTTTGTGAGTTAAAACGAAAGCACTGACAAAGAAGATGCTCGATCGTTTCGTTGCACCCGCAGAAGTCACACAGTGGGCTGTTGGCCATTCCGATAAGGAAAGAGTAGGCATGTGAAAATGCTACTCCAAGCCATAGACGGATAAGAAGGGTGCAGTCACGTCGTGGAAGCTCGGACGGAATATGGAGCTGTAAATTAGGGTCTAGAGTATGGAGGCGTGCACTTGTGAAATCGGATGAATTCCACTGGGCTAATGTCAGGTCACGCGCAACTGTGGCAAGTTTTTTCGCTGCGTCGGCTCTCGAAAGAGGAATGGCAACGCAGTTGACGCCGTCATGGGCAGATCGGGCAGCTGCGTCTGCTCGATCATTGCCATGTATGCCACAGTGACTAGGCAACCACTGATATATTATATCGTGCCCTTCGTCAACTAGTCGATGGTGGACTTCTCTGATCTCTGCGGCGAGCTGCTCATGTGATCCATGGCGCAGTGCTGAGAGTACACTCTGTAGGGCTGCCTTGGAATCACAGAAGATTGACCATACCTGGGATGGTTCCTCCTTAATAAAATGAAGAGCCGCACGCAGGGCTACGAGTTCAGCAGCTGTCGTTGATGATACATGTGACGTCTTTAGCTGTATCTTGACGGATCTTCTTGGTATCAGCACAGCGGCAGCTGCGCTTGCAGATGTAACTGAACCGTCGATGTAAACGTGTACGCGGCCACTGTGCACCTCATGTAAATGTTCTAACGTGGCCTGCTTAAGGGCAAACGAGGACATGTTGGCTTTCTTCATGATTCCTGGGATGGTGAGGCGTATGTCAGGTCTGTGCAGGCACCATAAAGGTAAGCATGGTCTTGCTGCAGGCATGTAGTTCGATGGCAATGAGGGGCGATTGGCATCAATTAAACGACTGAAAGTTGTGTGTGGCCTTTCTGTGGGTAGAGCGGCAAGATGGTGAGACGGTAATCGGGCAACGTGCCGAATATGCGCCCTGAGAGCGTCGGTTGTCAAGTACGTTGATATTGGGTGATCTCGAGCTATGACGATCGTTGCCGCTGTAGACGCACACCTCGGAAGACCGAGACACGTCCTTAGGGCCTGAGCTTGTAGTCCCTGGAGTACACGCAGGTTTGTTTTGCAGGTGTTGCCAATCACAGGGAGGCTGTATCTTGCGAAGCCGAGGAACAAGGCGTTATACAGCTGCAGCATTGACCGCACCGAAGTGCCCCATGACTTTCCGCCGAGAAATTTGAGGAGATGTATTATTGTCAATAATCTCTTCTTCAGGTATGAAACATGCGGGCTCCATGATAGGTCTCGGTCAATAATTACCCCTAAAAAGCGGTGTGTTCGTGCATTCGCTACTGCTTGCCCATTGACCTTTACACTGTAACGCTTCATTTCCTTCCGAGTGAATGTAACAAGGCAGCATTTCTCTGAAGACAGCTCTAAGTTCTGTTTTCGCAAGTACAGAGATGTTATCGTAGCTGCCTTTTGCAGCCGTGCTCGTGCCTGCAGCCGTGTTACGGCAGACGCCCAAATGCAGATATCGTCGGCATATATTGATACCTGAACTGTGTTGGGCAAGGATCGGACTAGGCCAACAAGCACTAGGTTGAAAAGCGTCGGGCTTAACACTCCGCCTTGTGGTACTCCACGGCACGTTTGGTGTTGAGTCGTGGCGCCATCCTCGGTCATCACGAAGAAATGCCTGTCGGTCAAATAACTGCACAGCCACTGAAAAGTGCGGCCACCGATTCCGGCTTCAGTAAGAGCATTTATAATGGCATAATGTGCTATATTATCATAGGCGCCTTTTATGTCTAGGAATAATGCAGCAGTGAGTCGTTTCCGGCGTTTTTGATGCTGAACGAATGTAACCAAATCGATGACATTATCTATGGATGAGCGCCCACGCCGGAAGCCAGCCATAGCATCTGGGTACACGTTGTAACTTTCCAGGTACCATTCCAGGCGAGTCAAAATCATTCGTTCCATTATTTTCCCTATGCAGCTGGCCAGAGCGATGGGGCGGTACGATGACAAGTTTAACGGTGATTTGCCAGGTTTGAGAAGTGGAACCAAGCGGCTGCATTTCCAGTCACGTGGAACTAAACCGTTGCGCCAAGACTCGTTGTAATGGTTTAGTAGCATGAGTCGTGCTGTCTGCCCAAGATTGGCGAGCGCCGCATAGGTAACCCCGTCCGGGCCAGGTGACGAAGAGCGCCTGCAAGGCGCCAGTGCCGCTTCAAGCTCCTCTGGCGAAAAAATTACATCCATGTGGGAATCCCGTGGCACAGGAGTAGCACATGGTGTAATTGCGCGTTGGAACTGCAAGCTGGAAAGTCTCGAGCAAAATTCTTCAGCAATGTCAATTTCGCTGCGACCTTGGTGCAAAGCGAGGGCTTTGAAAGGGACACGCTGTTGTGGTGATACGCGAAGCCCACGCACGGTTCTCCATATTTGAGATAATCGCTGACGTGGATCCAAGGACTCACAGAAACGTTTCCATCTTTGAGATTGTAGTGCATCGATGCGACGTTGAATCTTCTTTTGCATCCGCCTTGCCTCTCGGAGATCATGGATGGATTTAGTTCTCCTGTATCTTCGTTCAGCCCGCCGGCGAATTGCTCGTAGTCGCTGCAGTTCTGCTTCAAATTCTGCATATTTCGGGAAAGGCTGGAAACTACGCGTAGCCTCTTGCATGGCTTTTTGAATTTCGTGTTCCGGACTTGAAGGGTTCCCTTGCTGACATACTCCCTCCATGTGCGACCGAAACGCCGACCAGTCAATTCGCCGGAGTGTCATGGAGGAGTATTTCGATAGTCCCTTGATCTTCAGGTACGTCGGAATATGGTCGCTTCCATGTGTTTCAATGTCTGTAAACCATTGCACGTTTCTTTCAAGAAGCCGAGAAACCAGGGTCAAGTCTAGGCAGCTGCTGTAGGTAGGCCCGCTTAAATATGTCGGACTACCATCGTTGAGGCAGTAAAGGTCGTGCTGTGTGGCAAAGGATGCTATTCGCCTTCCCCTGGAGTCCATCTTCAGGCTCCCCCAAAGCGGATGGTGAGCATTAAAATCTCCTGTGAGAATCGTAGGGCCGGGTGTCGCTGATAGCACGTCGTGTAGTCGTTTAGAGTCGAAGCCACTTGAAGGAGCAATGTACACAGCAACGAGTGTGAACGTAAGCTTATTCGATTTCACGATTAAACAAACGTACTGGTTGTCGTCGTGAGGTGGAACTGGGTGCAACACGTAAGTCAGATCACTTCTAATATATATATGGCGCTATAATATAATAATCGTAATAATATAATAATAATATAATATAATAATATCGTAATATAATAATAATATCGTAATATCGTAATATATTATAATATAATATCGTAGGGCCGGGTGTCGCTGATAGCACGTCGTGTAGTCGTTTAGAGTCGAAGCCACTTGAAGGAGCAATGTACACAGCAACGAGTGTGAACGTAAGCTTATTCGATTTCACGATTAAACAAACGTACTGGTTGTCGTCGTGAGGCGGAAGTGGGTGCAACACGTAAGTCAGATCACTTCTAATATATATATGGCGCTAGTGTATGCGGGAACTGCAAGCAGGGTAGTTCCGCCAGCACGGGAATGATGGCCAGTATATCGATTTCCCTATATTTTTCGTCCTTGTGGCTTCAGGCGGCTTCTTGACTTTGTAAGGTGATCATTTTTCAAGTGCTCCTTTATAAATAATTAGATTAACTGTAATAAATCTGTCCGACGGCAGATATCTAAGTCGGGACACTTAGCACAGAAGGCAAATATTAAGAATCTCGCGCCATGGACGCATGATCGAGCGAGAATCTCATCACGTTCTGCATTTCAAAAATGCATAAATTGCTTAGAAATATACTTGAAATTATGCCTTAAGGTAAAGTGTTATAAACGAAGCAGCTAGAACGTCTGAATCCACAATCACGAAGATCAGACATTTCCGTGTACTAGCTACCATTCCCATGGTGACAGAGCGATCGCAGCGCCAGATTTACTTCTATTAATTGTTGTAGAAAACTCTTTGGTACTACTGTCCATTTGCTTGGGTATACTTTATGTATTGCAATTGGCACTGTAGAACCTGCTTGGTGGTTTAAATTGGAGGCTGTAACGAACTAATGGGTATTGAGATCAATGCGTGTTTCGACATAACGAAGGTTCGTTGCTAGCGTTGCCTAAGGGGTGTGCCATATTTTTGAAAAAAGGCTACATAGGGCCGCCATCAAACATGTCATCGATTGCAATTTATTGCAATTTATTGCAATATGATTACGTATCAACAACTTAACCGCATGCATTTATGTGCGCTGCAAATTCGCGTTCAGCGGAGAGGTATAGATGGGCGGCGCAAATTGAAGCGGCCACTGCAAATACATACACCAGCGACAGACGTTCGACTCAACGCAGACGTCGGTAGCACCTTAAGAATTCCCGCAGTTGTCCAGAGATCCTGATCTTGTTAAGGTGAAGTCGCTGGTTCGGGGATGATTCCCTCAATATGCACTCGGGACCACAATCGCGTCTGTCATCTGCTGCGACACCTGACAGCCTGCAGCAAAGTGTTGCGGCACGCCGGCCTTCAGCTCAGGGCTCGGAGAACTAAGCGTTGTGATAGTGCGAGGCATTTGCCTCGGATTGTGCACCAACAATGAAGAAACAGCCCTGTCACTCTTACGCTGGCTCCACAAATGGCACCGATGTGTTGTCTCATTGGCGGCGACCTACAGTGCTGCCTACAGAGAAGGTTTGGCCGAAGCCCTGGAATCCCCGTCGAAACTCGAGACGCTCACCCTATTCGCCAAGGCAAGCGACCGACTGGAAGTCTTCTAACAGTTGGCCGACTCCAGTGACGAACACCTGTTCCCAAATGGTTATGCGTGTTCTGCGGAACGAATCAATGTTGCCACCTGCTTGCTGGAAACAGACGGTGCCAGACTGGTCCCGCTGGACGTAACGGAGCTGAAACTAAGCTTTGTGATGGGCAAGAAGCTCATCGATGCTCTTCTCAAAAATCACACAATCACTGAACTGGCTGTCGGAGGCTGCTTCTTCGCTTCAGGCCCCCTCAGAGCCACATCGGTGTGTATCGCGGAATATCTCGTCATGAAAAACGGGACGCTGCAAAAGCTTAATCTGACAGAATACCAGCTTGTGTTCGAAACCGCCACGTTGCCGACGCTAGCACAAGGTATCCGCACAATGACGACTTTGGAAAGTCTATTCCTGTATGGCCAGGCAGCAAGCAATAGCAATAGCATTAGCACGCCAAGTTTCATCCTAGACGCCAGCGCTAGTTTCTCCCCTGGCGGAACGATTTCACCTCCAACGGGTGTATGCTTCCGTCGCTTCCCTTCACGGTCGCGCCCGCGTCTCTTATTTGCAACGGCGCCGCTTCGGATGACCGGAAGTTATTACTGTGTTGTTAACTGTCACGACAGCAATGTAAACACGAAAGGGTTGATGCCACCAGTGAAATTCTGCCGATTCACAAGAAAATGGTACGAAAAAAGCAGACGACAGACATGGATTACTGCGGTGCGCCGGACGAAGATTACTCGGTATATAAACCTTTTATTCATATAACCAGCGCCTGTCCTGTCTCCTTTCTAGTGTTTCGTTTGTGTGTGCGCTGCCCAAGAATGGAAACCACTTCTGTTGCATGCTCTAGCAGTGGCCGAAGTTCACGCGAGCCAAGAAATTGAATATGTGCACGATGTACTGAATATGACCGTAGTTCAATCCTACATCACCACGGCACCGACGATCGGGCTACTGGCGCTGGCATTGCTGAAGCAGAAATGACTGCTAATACAAATACTTCAATCTCTTGAGCTTAGTTAAAAATGGCCAAGCTATTTAAATTGCTGCCTCTACTCTATATCGTAGGGGACGTACTAGTTAAATTTGTGTGCGCATGTCGTACTATTGCTATGCGTCGATATATTTTGTTTATTTCCGCAGAGTGTCGATGGAACTCCGTTGTCGCTATCAGAGACAACACAGATTTGTAACAAATATATTGTGGGAAACTGCAAAAATGAATTTAGCTAACAAGCATCGTAAATGCCGACAATTTTTCCGGCGGCACATTCGATGTCTTTTCCTATCACCTGCTGAGCGTCACTTACATGGCTAAGCAGACGCTGCCCTTTCGCCGCATTGCAGCCATAAAAATAATCGTCGAGCGTATGGATCTTCTTAAAGGCAAATAAAAGCGTGTACGTCACTCTTCGAATAAAACGTCCACGCGCACGCACGTAGGCACACACCGCGCGCGGTACGCAACGTCCTCAAACACGCGCAGTGCAAGAGGCAATCAAGCCCGTCTCTCAGGAGTGCGATCTCGCTGCTCGAGGTTGGTGACGTATACTTTGTTAATCCGCAACCGGTTGAAAACGTCAAAGCACACGGCGTTCCTACTTGGTTGTCAGCGCAACAGGAAAACTGCAAGCTACAGTATTTAGAGCAGGGCTTAACGTGGGTCCACCAGCGCAGTCTGCTGCCACTTGCTCGAAGCACTTGCAAACGACCACCCCCTTGAAAGCTTGATTTTGCAAAGCGTTCCGAGCGATGGCGATCTTCAAGAAGTTTGTCGCAGAATACGGTATCGTCACCTTGGCCAAAGGGTGTGAATCGAATGTTGTGCTATTTATCCCGGTGACTTTCCGATGGTTTCGGCTTGTCAGGCAGTGACAGGCGTCATTATCAGTTCCTTTTACTTCCTCCTAGACGCGGATACATTGAACAGCCTGTTAAACGTCGTCGCTACTTACCACCGCATAAAGTTTATTCGAGTGTTTGTGGAGTCCTTCGACCACGACAATTTCGCGTTGTTAGCTGCGTTCATTAGGGGATCAACCACCATCAAGAAAATAGAGCTACTTATCGAAATTTATCAGGAATATATAATTTACGATGAAGAGGACAACATAGATCATGAAGACGACGGGTCTCTACGTCAGTCGCTATTTAACTTGTGCAAAGCCCTGTATTCTAATGACAGCATCAGCGGTATCCATCTAGACTCGACGATCGAATTCCGCGACAAAGATTGTCAAGTGCTCGCCGACGCCGCTTTGAACAACCGGCAGCTTTACGAGCTCATTCTCCCAGCTGTAAGGCGCAGTTCTGTCCCTGTATTTTTGGAACGTCTTCCGCAGCGGTTAGCCGAGAATTATAGCCTACTTCTCTTGGAGATTTCCTTCTGTTTGCAGCCCAACGAAGAGATGTGCGCTCCCCAGGAGGTTGCGTGGCGTACCTGCTGCCTCGCCCACCGGGCGACCCGGTTCGTGATGGGAGACCACGGCCCAGAATGCGCACGCCCCTTCGAACTTCTGAGCACCCGGTACTCATCGAGGGTGTCCGGCGAAAGGCCATCGGGACCAAGAAGGACAAAGCCGTTTCCATGATCAGGAAAGCCCTTGAAGCTCTGCGCAAAGCTGACTTGCACACGTACATGAGGATGGCAGGTGTCATCCAAGAAAGGTCCAGGTCCAAGAGTGCCAGGTCCAGGAAGACCTATAGACCTATATTTCCTGTAGCCAAGGCAATCGCGCCACACTTCACTGTGCTGGCAACGTGCCACACGAGACCTAATTTGCGCTCCAGCCAA
This sequence comes from Dermacentor albipictus, assembly GCF_038994185.2. NCBI lineage: Eukaryota > Metazoa > Arthropoda > Arachnida > Ixodida > Ixodidae > Dermacentor > Dermacentor albipictus. The sequence goes on along the minus strand of NC_091828.1, from coordinate 99,198,298 downwards.
CGTATCCCGAAATGAGAACACGTAAATAGCTGCGATCAAATTTCGCATTAGTGATATGGTAACCATCAGTGAATTTTCTTTCCCAGAGTTCTTTCCCAATTCTTTTTAACGAGAGAGACAAGTTATCTGGAGTGAGAACTCTGAAAAAAAGAAGAAACCCTGGCCCTGCCGGAAAATGGGAATAAACAAAGCTGGTCCTGCGTGCACCGGGCCTTCGTCACGATTAAGTAATCCACAGATAACGGTGCCGGATTGCTTAGGCCTCCCGCTCACTCAGCCCGGGATCTTCTAGTTGCTGTCGGATCGCCTGAGCGCGGGCGGCTTTAACGGCTGGATCGGCGCGGCCAGGGCGAACTTGGTTGTACTTGGTTGTATTGAACTTGCTTCTAACTAAGGGGGAAAAAAGCAGCACGAATATTGTCACGACTGTAAATCGGAGCTCGTCCGAAGCATCGTCAATAATGACGTCATTAGCACTAGTCGCCATTACGCCGCACAACATTTTGCGCACCTGCACGCACGCGTGGTGTTTTGTATGAGAAGCTGTCGGAGATTCCGCGGTTGCTTAACTGCCTGGTAATTTTCATTCTTTTAGCACATGGAAGTGTCAGCAAGAAATAAGAGTCATTTGTCAAGTAATGCCCAATACTAGTTTCAAATGATGCTGGCACACCAACTTAGCCGCCGCATCGCATGTGCACAAACGCTGGTACAAATCAGCACGGGATGATGCGATCCAGTACTCGTACGAAAGAAACGTGCCCGATTAATTTGTACACAGTCCCACAGTCCAAGCTGCGTATATTTCGGTGTGGCTGCATTGAAGCAACGTCGGGATGTTACATTTAGGAAACCGTCTCAACGTTTGATCAAGAGACGCGGACGGCAAACAGCCTATCAGCAGTCCAATGAAACAAGCAGTCAGAAGCGCATACGAAAGATTGATGTTAAGAAGGAACAACCTTTATTAAAACATCTCTAGGTATGTTCTCACCATGTGTCATTAGTTGCTGCTGGGCATATCGCCCTGTCCGGAAGCCGCTGAGGCGGCAGACGAAAATGAGTGATAAGATATTAAAAGACCCTCTGTTCAGCAGCTTGCACCCGGGACGTACATAGACAGTCAACTTATACCAAAGGTCACAATAATGTTCGCTGTCTCAATGAGTGATTGAAAACAAGCTTCGAGAGGAAACGTTAAAGGACGGCCCAGAGTGTCAAGCCAGGGCCTGCAACTAGGCGTGTTAAAAAAAAGTAATAAAATGAGAGGAATAAGATGACTATCGGGATAATGGATACGGAAAAATGAAACGGAATGGCTAAAACAAACAATTGTCGAGTGCAGTCGACGTTTTGGCAAATCACACTTTGCCAAAAACTCATTTCCGGTAACACTTGTCGGCTACGATTTTAGTCAACACGGGAGCGAGTGCTGATTGATGCCTGTTGCTACATGCAAGTAACTCTTACTAGGGCGCCGCACACTGCATCAGGAAGCGCAACTGCTCGAGACACAATCGAAGCACATGGCAGCAAGCGCTTCCTTGTTTGACTTTAGACGGTATAGAACGTTCTCTTGAGAACGCGCAAATTGGGATCATCGGGGAGCATAATCCAAATCTACCGTTTGGCGAAGGTGCGACACACTATGACTTGAATCCCCTTCAGGTTTCCAATACAACGGCTACTTCCAGGTATTGGCCAATGTAAATCCAGCAGTCGTAGTTCAATTGGTCCAACTGCATGCCGCCGTCGTGCCGGACATTGCACTCGACCCGCGTCTTGACGACGCCGGTCAGGCGCATGTACTCGTGAACGTCGGCAAGGACGACACTCTGCTCGACGGCACTGACCATGGCCGCAGCTTCGGCCTCTCCTCCTAGCGACGCCCTGGCTCGAACGCTGTCGACGAGTACCGGCTGCTCCGAGAGGATCTCGAAGGCCCGCGCGCAGTAGGGGTCCCGGTCTCCCAACACGAATCTGGTCGCTCGTTCGACGAGACTGCGGTTACGTCGCACGATGTCTTGGGCAGCGAACATCTCGGCGTTGGCCGGTGAGCAAGCATTGACTTCCAGGCGAAGCAGGTTGTACTTCTGGGACATTCTTGGCAATAGAAACTCCAGGAAGGTCGCGCAAGATTCTTCGTTGAAACCTCTCAGAAAGAGCTCGCAAAGACGGGGATTTGTAGCGGCACGGGCGAGCACCGGGTAGATGTCGCGCAACTGCACCGCCGACTCTAGCGTGATCTTGGTGATGCCGAGGTTCGAAGACAAGGCTTCGCACAAGGCAGACATACAGCGATAGAAGGGAGTCTCGTAGGCAAAGCGGGCACGAAACAAAATGGCGTGAGTGTAGTCGAGCCGGACACTGAGCTCAATGGCTTTCAGCGCAGAAGCGCTTCTTATATAAGCGGACAATGACGCATAAATGTCGGCGTCGAAGAAGTGGAGAAATACGGTAAGCGATGTTACGTGCTTGCGAGAAGCCACAATATTTCAGGCGAATAAAAAGTCAGTCGGGTCGAGAAAGTATCTGTAACTGAGAATGACGGCTGTCACTTGGCGACAGTACCAAAGCGCTAGCAGATCTCGAGGTCCTACGTGATGGGCCCCGATGCCGACCCTGGGGGCGAGTCGGCACTCCCGTATAATGCCATAGGTCTGGCGAAGGCCACCATCGTGGGGAAGACTGTGCAAGGTCAATTTCCGGATAGAGCGGTTGCCCGCGAGTGCTCGCAGTAGGACTAAGCAGTCTGCGGTTGTGGACCACGAAATGTCGAGGACCAACTTCTCCAGAGTCCTGTTCTTCCTCAACGCCGAGGCCCAAGCATGAACGTTGACCACGTGCGCGGGTATAGTTGGGTACGGAATGATGCGTCCATCGCCGAAACCCGTGAATCGCAGGCTTAACGAGCGCATGCTGCGGCTCCCGGCGACCACTCTCATGAAGTACACGTAGTCTCGGCTGCAGGCGTGAAACTGCACCGCCAACTCTTGCAGTGTCGTCATTACGGAGACGGCTCGCACGAGAACTTCGCACCCGAGTGCGGAATCGAAGTAGACCGCTCTCAGAGTGAGTTTACGAAGCGTCGCGTCCTCCTTGGTCAGGTACTGCGCAAACCGCTCTGACGGTCGGTTCCTAGGGCCGCACGCAAAGACAGAGGCTCCGATGACGAGTTCAGTGATCGTGCAGTTCTCGATGAGTGCGTCGATGAGCTTCTCGGCCGAGGCTCGGTTCATTCTCGTTGCGGCCACGTCCAACGACGTGAGCATGGCATCGTCTCGCGTGAGCAGGTGATTCGGGATCGTCATTTTTGCATAAGAATGTCCGCAGGTCGGGCGGAAGATGAATTCGTCAGTGTAATGCAAGTGAGACACTGGGTCTTCCGGGTGGTCGCTCGCGATTCCGATGACTCTGAGCCTTCTCAGACTCAAATAATTGATAACCTCAAACTATCTTCATCCACCGGTGTCGATGGTATTAACTCGAAACTGTTAAAAAATACTAAGCATATCTCAGCCGCATTTTTGTGTCTCTTATTTTCTCAGTCACATTTAGCAGGTTACATCCCTTATGAGTCGAAAGTAGGAAAGGTCATTCCTATCTACAAGGGAGGCAATAGAAATAACTCACTAAATTATCGCATCATCTCCTTAACAAGTCTTCCATGTAAGATAATGGAGCACGTCATTTACTCACTCATCATGGACCATTTAGACGCCAACAATTTTTTTCATCCTGCTCAGCATGGGTTTCGTAAGGGCTTTTCTTGCGAGACCCAGCTAGCTCTTTTCCTTCACGACCTTCATACGAATCTTGACTGTAATAAACAAACTGATGCTATCTTCCTCGACTAGAAAAAGCTTTTGACAAAGTCCCCCACCGTCACTTATTACATAAACTTTCTTTCTTGAATTTAGACATGGATGTATTAAAATGGCTAGAAACGTTCCTCACTAACCGCGAGCAATTCGTTACTATCAACGACCAGTCCTCCGTCAACCTTCCGGTATCATCAGGTGTCCCTCAGGGGTCTGTTCTCGGACCACTTCTATTTTTAATATACATCAATGACTTACCCCTTCATGTAACTTGCAAAATTCGGATGTTCGCTGATGACTGCGTGCTTTATCATACCATTAACAATGACACTGATGGAGACATTTTGCAACAAAATCTCAATTATGTACAGTCTTGGTGTGCCCATTGGCTAATGACTCTTAATCCCAAAAAATGTAAACATCTGTCATTTACCCGTAGTCGTACACCCTTCTTACCTTCTTACACAATAGCCAACAATCAGATTGAAACAGTAAAATCATTCAAGTACCTAGGCGTCATAATTTCCTGTGATCTTAACTGGGGCACGTATATCAACACCATAGTATCATCGGCGAACAAAACACTCGGATTTATGAGGCGCCACTAGCGTCATGCGCCTCAGGATGTCAGACTTGCAGCGTACAAATCGCTTATCAGGCCTAAAGTCGAATATGCGTCGCCAATCTGGAACCCATATCAAAAATATCTCGCTAACGCACTTGAGCGCTACCAAAATCGTGCGGTAAGATACATTCATTCATCCTATTCATATGACGTAAGCATATCATCTTTAAAAGAGAAATCTGAGTTACAGTCTCTCTCGCACCGCCGTAAGATAGCCAGCGTTGCTCTCTTTCATACGTTTTTCTACAGTTACCTTAATCGTGAGCCATACATCATTCCACCCGCAAGAATATCGCAACGCGCTCGTCATCCACTCCAAGTTTTAAAAGCACGCTCACACACAACTACCTTCTCTGCTTCTTTTTTTTTTTTGAGAACAGCAACTGATTGGAATGCCCTTCCCAACCATGTTGTATATACAAATAATCACCATGCGTTCATTGCTGAGGTTGCTTCTATTTTGTCAAATTAATTACCATTTTGTACAAATTCATCACCTACTGTACTTTTTGATAGTATGCAATGTATCTACCTTTCTACATATGTTACACTAGTTACTAAAATGATTTGTCCATTACCACTGTTTCTTCTCTTCGGCCAAATTTACTATTATTCTTTATTCTATATGACAATTTGACACGAGTAAGCACTTGTTTGTACAAAGTATGTATCACTTTTCAAATGTTTCGTTTGTTATCATGTAGAATTTTTTGTTACAAGATGTACCCCACCCCTTATGTAACACCCCTGATAAAAGGGCCTTTAAGGAAATAAACTGACCTGACCTGACCTGACGAAGACGCCAGGACTGCGTCCAGCGGACCTGTGTTTGCCACTGAGTAGTTCAGCTACGCAGAGACAATGCACCGGTGATCTGCGATCAGGCGGCAGAGGAGGGCGATGGCCGCCTGCTCGGTGTGGCTCTGAAATCGGCGGCGAATGCTCGGCACAGTCACGACGCTCACTTCTCCGAGCGCGTCTCTCGTGTCTTCGCTGATCTGAAGGCCCACGTGCCACAAGACTTTGTTTCAGGCTGTCAGGTGTCGCAGCAGTTGACAGACGCGATTGTGGCCTCGCGTGCAGTTCAGACGAAGAAGCTCGGCAGAAACCAACTCGCCCTCCATGGGAAATCCACGATCCAGGCACAGATGTCCAAGTGATCGCCTCGGTGCCGACGTGGCCACCGTCTATCGTCGGGACAGGTGTCTGTGACGCTATCTCAAGCGGCAGCTACTTTTTATACACCCGCTGTGCGTAGCCTAATCTTTAGCCAATCATAAGACGCATAGGTAACAAGACCGTTTAATGCGTCGCCAATGTCAGAGGGGAGCTAGGAGAGTTCAAGAGGTAAGTAACAAAATTGATAACGCATATCATTTTCGTGCTTGGTTTTGCGCGATGCCAAAATTTTTACCGAGGCGTTGAGATATCGGTTCGAAAATATGCGTTCTGCGCATGAGAATTGGGGCAATTGCGAGGATGAAAAAAAGAGAAGAGAAAGAATAAAGACAAATGGAAAGTTGTAGCGTCTTCTGAAAGGCGAGGCATCGATAACGCACAGCTCACTTTAAGATATGACCTAACAACGTGCGTACACGTGGGGCAGTTGCCGTCATTACCATTTAGGTGTCTACTGGGTGCTCTTGGTTGTCAGGGATTCTAGAAAAGGATGATTACGTGACATTTTTAGCGAACGTAAGCGGACGACGGCACCCCCCCCCCTCAACACCATTTTGAACAACGTTTCTCGTGTGGGAGCCGAAACATCTTACTTTTATAAACTTTCGTTGGTCGGTGTCCGTTTTCAATTGTTATGTATGCTCCCGACCAGACTGTTCTCCGTCCCATTCTCAATATCAAGCGGACACATACACCTAGCGCCGAGCACGACAATGTGGTCGTGGTGCTAAGCAACCAACTGCGTACGCGTATATAATTAAGGTTACCGAGAACAGCCAGTAGGCAGATAAATTGTGGTTAGCGTCATGGTCATAGAGCTTCGTACAAGCACCACCAGAGTGAACTGTGGCGATAGAGTCTACGGAAGCTGCAAGCAGGGTAGTTCGGCCAGCAGGGGAACGATGGCCAGAATATGGATTTGGCCATATACTTCGTCCTCCTGGCTCCAAACAGCTTCTTGACTTTGTAATATGTGATCATTCTTGAAGTTCCAGATCATAAATAATTAGATAAACTGCCATAAATCTGTCCGACGGCAGATATAGAAGTCGGGACAATTGGCACAGAAGGCAAATAATAAGAATCTCGCGCTATGGACGCATGACCAAGTGAGAATCTTATCGCGTTCTGCATTTAAAGAATTCATATATTGCTTAGAATTATAGGCCAAATTAGGCCTGAAGACAAAGCGTTATAAACAAAGCCGCTAGAGCGTCTGAATCCACAAGCACGAAGATGAGACACATCCGTGTACATAGCCATCAGTCCCATGGTGGCTGAACAACTGCAGCGCCAGATTTCCCCTAGTAATTGTAGTAGGAAACTCTATGGTACTAGTGTCCGTATGCTTGGGTATACTTTATGCATTGCGATTGGCGCTGTACAAAAGTGCTTCGTGGTTTAAATTGGAGGGTGTAACGAGCTAATGGGTTTTGAGATCAATGCGTGTCTCGCCATAACGAAGGTCGGTTGCTAGCGTTGCCTGAGGGGTGTGTCACATTGTCGATAAAGGCTACTGATGAGGGCTGCCACCAAACATGTCATCGCTTGCAGTTTATTGGCTCTCCATCTCAACCACGAAACTTTTCTTTCAGGTGATTGCTGCAATGGTATTTGCGAATTAACTACGTAAATACTCTACACGACGCGCCGTTGTGTTAGCATCCATGAGTAGTTCGTTATGGCGGCCTGTTTCAGAGAGCGGTGAAAGTAGCAGCGAGCTTTTTTCATACGAAATGCGTGCCTAAGTATTTCTTTTACGCTATATTAAGTGCCCATATTTGAGTAGAACAACTCACCAGAGCAATAAGGAACATGATGACAGCTTCGCCGGTCAGTGTCTTTCTAACGGTGATAATATGTGGACACTAGGTGCCAAGATTTTCTTACATGTAAAATGTCATGTCCCTCGTAGCTAATTACTATGAGAATGCTAAGTGTTCAGCAAAGCATCACACACAATTTCGTGTGTTGAATTTGCAAGCATTCTTTATACGCAAGATTTATAGACAGACACGCCGCATATATGCATTGCGAGACCAGTAGACTCCTTCAACGCTACATAGTTTGCCATATCCAATCCGCAAATAGTGTCGAATAAAGCGCTTTTGAAGAAGCAATTCTGTGGTTCAGGCATGGCAGCTGAAAGAAGCCCACCTACCCTAGTATAGGTGTGGCTCGAGCCAACAATATCCCGAACATACTCGAAGGGAACGAACGCACCCGGCAGCTGAGCGAGCCGGCATTTTCGGCATTCTAGCCGCGAAGTCACTCGCAAGAGGGTGCCACTGCAAGTTCTCTCCACTAATATTGCACTGACGCAACTGGATCCACAAGAATGCCTCTTCAGCAGTGTAGCCGCTGACTTCTGACACACATCCCTAAGCTTTTCCTCAAGAGTGCATTGATTTACCTCTCTAAATTGATAAACTTTATTTTTTTTCGTTTTGCAATTTGATCCTTTACTACCGGTCGAAGGTAGAATATTGTGAGCCTTCATGCGCACAGTGGTGCTTAGTAGGCGCTAAACTTTGTCCTGCGCGCATATCTCAACCGTTACCGAACAATATACGAGTCACGTTCCTTTTCTTGCACTCTTCCGGTGGCCACAGCTCGTAAATAAACGAAAGTCATTGTCGCGTCTAGGTGCTGCAGGCTGGTAGTAACGTGACAGCCAATGAAACACCCAAATAATGACGCGCGTGTCATTCTACCCACTGACCTCGTGACCCTACTAAACTTGATTTTGAAACAACGTAACCGCAAGCCTTCTTGCGCCGTTCAAATGCACGTTCAGCGGAAGGGTATAAATGGGCGGTGCGAATTGAAGCCGCCACTGCAAATGCATACACCCACGACAGACGGTCGACGCAACACGGACGTCCGTACCACTTCCACAATTCCCGCAGTTCTCCAGAGACGCTGATCTTCTTGCAAAGGTGAAGTCGCTGGTTCGGGGATGATTCCCTCTACGTGCACACGGGGCCACCGTCGCGTCTGTCATCTGTTTCGACACCTGACAGCTTGCAACAAAGTGCTGTGGCACGCCGGCCTTCAGCTCAGAGAAGAGTCTCGCAACAAGCTCGGAGACCTAAGCGTCCGGACGGTGCCGGGCGTTTGCCTCGGATACCCACGTTGCCAATTGTGCACCCACAACGAAGAAGCAGCCCTGTCCCTCTTACGCTGCCTCCTCAAAGGGCACCGGTGTATCGTCTCAGTGGCGGCAAACTACGGTGCCGCGAACACAAGCCAGCTGGCCGAAGCCCTGCAATCCTCGTCGAGACTCGAGAGGCTCACCCTATTCGGCAATGCAAGCGACCAAGTGGAAGTCTTCGAGCAGTCTCCCGGATGTTCAGTCGGCCATGCGTGTTCCGCCGAGCGAATGCAAATTCCCGCCCGCCTGTTGGAAAAAGATGGCGCCGGACTGGTCTCGCTGGACGTATCGGAGCTGAAATTAAGCGCTGACATGGGGAAGAAGCTCATCGATGCGCTTCTAAGAAATGACACCATCACTGAACTGACTGTCGGGGGCTGCTTCTTTGCTTCAGGCCCCCTCGAAGCCGCATCGGTGTGGTTCACGGAATATCTGGTCAAGAAAAACGGGACGCTCCGGAAACTCAAACTGGTAGAACGCCAGCTCGTGTTCGCAACCGCGGCGTTGCAGACGCTGGCGCAAGGCATACGCACAATGACGACTTTGGAAAGTTTATCCGTGGAAGGCCAGGCCGCGAGCAAGGACTGCGCGCTGTTCTTGGAAGCCGTAGCCCATAGCCCGTCTCTGCAAAGTGTGTGCTTGCTGCTCGAGCGAAGTGACGAGGACTTCCTTGATCCACAGGCGGTTGAAAACGTCGACGCACTCGGCGTTCCTACTTGGGTGTTAGCGTTGCAGGAAAACAGCAAGCTGAAGCATTTAGAGCTTAGCTTAACGTGGTCCACCAGGGAAGACTGCTACCTCTTGCTCGAAGCACTTGAAAAGCAGTGCCACCTTAAAATGTTGACATTGCAAACCGTTCCGCGCGATTGTGGTATCGAAGAAATTTGTCGCATAATACGGGATCGTGGCGTTGGCAAAAGGGTGCGCATCGGAAGCTATGTCGTTCACCCCGAGGACGCTGAAATAGTTTCTGCGTGTGAGGCAGTGACAGCCCTCACTTTCCGTTCCTTTATCTTCCTAGCAGACTTGGCTGCTTTGAGAAACACGTTTAACGTCATCGCTACTTGCAACCACGTAACGTTGCTTCGCGTGTACCTTCATTTCTTCGATAACGACGCGTTCGCATTGCTAGCTGCATACATTACGGGATCAAGCTACATCAAGGCAATTCAGCTAATTATCGAAATATATGACTTTGGCGTAGACTGGGACGAAATTGAACAGGAGCACGACGAGTCCCTACGTCAGTCGCTATCTAACTTGTGTGAAGCGCTGTCTTTGAATCGGAGCATCAGCAATATCTATCTGGACTCCACGATCGAATTGCGCCACGAAGATTGTCAGATGCTCGCCGACGCCGCTTTGAACAACCGGCAGCTTTACGAGCTCATTCTCCCAGCCGTCAGAGGCAGCTCTGTGCCTGTATTCCTGCGGCGTCTGCTGTCGCGGTTAGCCGAGAACTACAACCTACTTCTCCTGGAGATTCCCTTCTGCCTGCAGCACAACGACGAGATGTGTGCTGCCCAGGATGTCGTGCGGCGTAACTGCGGCCTCGCACAGCGGGCGGCCCGGTTCGTGATGGGAGACCACGGCCCAGAATGCGCACGACCCTTCGAGCTCCTCTCGGAGGACCCGGTACTCGTCGAGAGTGTCCTGCGCAAGCTAGAGCAGGACCGGGACCGGGCGCAGGTGACCGGGAGTGAGAAGGCCGAAGCCGTGTCCAAGATCGAGAAAGCCCGCCAGCTTCTGCGCAATGCGGACTTACACACTTACATGAAGATGACGGGCGTCGTCCAGGAACGGGTCGAGTGCGAGGTCCAGCAAGACGGTAGCAAGCAGTTGGACCAGCTGAACGAATACTGCTTTCTGCACATTCGTCGGTACCTGAAGATAGCGGACGTCGTGGAAGCTTGAAGCTATCTGGACGAGGTCGCGTCCTCTGTGTGTCGCGCCTCTCCAACAGCATTCTGGATACTCGCTAGAAAAGAGATGCTCCATTAAATATGTCGTGGGCATTTGCAAAGAGTGGCAAGTCTTCACGGTAATTGCGGCTACCCAGCGTAATTACAGTGCGACGAAGGATTCTAGCGAAGCGCAAACATGCCCTGGTGCCCGTCTGCGCATCGAGCTGAGACTCTTGGTGTTCGTGCCCTACAGTTTCCTTGATGGCAGCACACGTGAAGCCACTGCTGGATCGTTTAGTGGTAGCTTTACCTGTGGTTCATGTCCGAACTCGTTGTTGGAATATATTGACGCGTGCACTGCATGTACTTCTTTTGAGTTTTAGCAGTGACCACCTTTGAACGGCTAAATATTTTAAACGTTATCGCGTGGTGCAAAACACGTCTGCGTGTTTCGGGACTTTATCGACTGGCGTAGCCGATTGTGTCTGTTGCTTTTGTCGTCGCCTAACCCTTTTTTCTGTGTTTATGCACGACGCGAATGTGTTGCACTTGCCGAAAGATGTGCGAGAGCCAGCATTACGCTATGACTGTCGACTGGTCATGTATGAAAGCCGATGCGCTGGACATGCTGATGAAATCTTTAACGACGGCTGACTGTGCTCGCCACTATCGTAGCAGTTTCAGTGCAACTTGCTTTTCTGGGAGCGAATTTGCACAATAAAGAGTTTTATGATTAAATATTTGTGGTACTGTGTTATTTGCCATCGCAACAAGCTGTCAATATCAAAATCGCACAAGTGTTCTATTTAGATGGCCGGTGAATGTATACGAATGCCGTTTTTAGAGCGCCGCTCTTAGACGACCGTTCCTGCACTTTGTGTTGGCGTCCTCGGCGTGATGGAGCGAACGAGCACAGCGAAGAAGGAAGGAGGGAACGCGGAGCGTACCGGGGGATGAAAGGCGGCAATGGCGAAGAGAGCGCAAGAAGGAAAGCGTAGTGCCGTGCAAGACGGGCTCTGCGGCGACGACCGCTATGAGATGGCGCCAGGGTAACGCGCCGTCGTCTGTTCAGCGACAGAATATGGCGACTTCCTCAGCGGGTCGGCCCGGCATTGCACTACCTTCGGGAACGGCCCACGTATCGGGAGCGCTTAACACCTGCTTCCCCTCCACCACGGATCGGTTACGTATTGAAATATCTTCGGGATTGACCTCGTAGAAAAAAGTGTGTACGCGCAGACTTGATCCGCCAGATCTTAGCCATAGATCGACACCTTATCTGTAAATATTGCCGCGAACCCCTGTCGGTTGAAAAGAGGTAAGAACAAACGAGATGAAACACCATGCTTGCGAAACCGTAACTCTGCAAGATGCTCGAATGTTCGTTTCATAAACTGTAAGTGTTAGAGCATGTGCAGCAGACACGCGTGATATAGAAGTTTACAAATTACGTGAAACTTCTTGCAATTCTTCTTACGGTTTTGCATAAATGCTACTCCCGCATTAGTGCTATACTTTTTGTCAGCTTTTGAACGCGAAAGAAACTGCGCAAGGACTTGGACATGTGAAGGGATCTTTTAGTACGCGATTGGAATCTATTAGCCTGTTTTTTTTTTTCATGTTCTTTCTCGCAGACAACGTGCGCGCACATCTGCGAGGCATGTTGGGATCGATCGGATAGTTATTATTGGTCGTGTACGTTTTTCAAATGCGGCTTTATGTTCTGCATAACTTGCTGCTGCAAGTATCATCCACACTTACCTTACGACGCAGCAATATCGTTGGTCGATAAATATCTATAGCGGGTTAAATTTCATTGCCCGTACAAACACAGAGCTTCAGGGATATGCGCGGGCCTTCATTAGCCTGCATACGCAGCAGATGACCGTGCCGCGTAGTCGTTTCTCGATCGAATGCGCCCCAGGGCACAATAACACGGAGGATATATAGCTTGCTGTAATTACGTTTCGACGTGAAACGTCTTTAGCGAGCGTCAAGCCTGCTGAAACCCATGCGTGGAAAACACGGTAACTGTGGCAAATTCGCGTCTAGCTTCGCAACCATACTATACCCATGTCCCTCTTTCTGTAGAGGAGTGAAGCCATTACTCGGCCCTACCCACGTGCCGCATGCGATAATGGTGGCGCTGTCGTCCCGTGCATGACGCAATCGGAGGTAAATTGAGCCTCGAGCGCGGCGTTCAGAGAGGCGCATATCTGAGCAGCATACATTTTTCTATCCCAGCAGGAACTGTGGTGTTTGAGAGAGCTCAGCATGCCGCAGTAGGTATAACTTATCCAGCTCAAGCCGGCGTTCGTCAGGAGTTCTGCAAGGCTTACAAATGTGCAATTTGTTGCAGAAAAATTTCATGCGTGCTCGGCTACGACCTCCCCCTCCATGCGTTCGACACATGCGGTTCAAGAACGACGTGGACGTATTCGGGCAATAAGGCAGGGACTTATCCGAAACCTTCGACTACCGCGATTCGTGTTCGTCTTCATGGCGAGCACAAGCGCCCGTGATTGAAGCAAACGAGAGGGCACCACAACCCTCTGTAATGTGCGGCGCGGGCTCGGGCCGCTGCAGAAACCACGGCGGTCCCGGACTAGGGTACCCCCCCCCACCTTAGACTTTGTAAGGGCTGGGCCCTTAGGGCTTAGCTCACCCCTCTCCTGTAAATAGAAGAAATAAAGTTGATCACCACCACCACCAGGCTCGAGCAGGGCAGGGAAGCCTCGGGCACCACCAAAAGGGAGCGAGGAGCCACTTTGTCTGCCTTCGTGCTCCTGCACTCTCCAAAGCAAGTGAGCCCGCTACGAATGGATAGCGAGCACGATTGCAAAAATTAGACCGCAAACACCCCCTCCATCTAGCTGTAACATAAGTTAGGCATGACTGACCTTTGAAATGGTTGAACAAGATGTAACTGATGGAACTTGTGTATTTGGTTACGCAAATTCTGTAGCCAAGTGACCATACACCATTCGCAGCCCGCACAAGATGTTTCACGTATCCCACAGCCTAGTGTAGCAAGTGACCCAAGAGCTGAAGATAAAGAAAAAAAACAAATGAAAACCCCGAGTCAGTGAAAAGGAGGTCGCAGGGCGTCATGTGCTTTTGCAGGGTAAAAGATTTACGTAATTTTTGTCGCGAATCTGTACACGTGTACTTGTGTGATAGAGTTTCCCTTTCTGTCGCGCGGCGCATATCGCGATCCCATCACCCTCGCCCACTATGCGTATATAATCGCTGGCCGCAAAGCCATAGTTTCTCTATGGCAAAGCTGTGGTGTTCTTTTTGTCCTTTATACTCCTTGAGTGTCATTCGGCCACGTTAAGTTTCTGCCATGCAATAAAGCATGTTTCAAGTTCAGTCGGCCTCTTCATTCCCGGAAGCCCTAGAACTTACGTTTGTGTCATGTAGTAGGGAAGGCCGTTTTTATTTGTGCTGCTGACGAAAAAAATAAAAGACGTTTTGAAAGATGAGTCAAATGCTATCTTCTTCGTGACAAACGTTATCACGAACTGTAACCCGGCCGCGCCTAGAACGCTGCCATCCTTTAACAACAAGTTAACGTGCTTAGAACAAAATTCTGTAGAGTGATCTCGAGACCTTTGAAAAAGAATATCCTGAAAAGAATATCTAACCGCTCTGCTATTCCGCAGACCAGGTCTCATCCTTGGACTTTAAACCAGCAATCCGACCACAGAAGAACAAAACTCGGCCAATCGTCTTCATAAATTCCGCGATGAACTTACTATAAATCATTTAGGAGGCTCGGAGCAACGGTTTTTGGGCGCCAGTAGGGCGGTAATTACCACTAAACGACGAGAGGCGACGTAACGACAAGGGTCAAAATAAACGTTCTAAATCACGGGATAAAATGGCTACACGCGACATCGGCGCGGCGAAGCGATGTCACGTGATCCCACTTTCGACCCAAGAGCGACCTCCGCGCTGCTGCTACCAGTTTCGGCCATCGCGCTCGGTACTTTTGGGTAATCTGCGGCAAGTGCAAGTCGGGCTGGGTGATAACTCGTCAAATACACTCACACTCGCCTAAGGCTCAATATGAATAAATATCGTGTGATTCTGTCAGAGAATTCAGAGTTCTGCCGGAAAGACGAAGCACGGATTGCGATAGGAAAATTAGTAGATAGCGGTACGAAGTGTAGGTAATAGTTTTATCAGCCGCATTACCTTTTAAACAGTCGCTTACTAACTAAATTAACAATGGTAGAATATGTAAGCGAGACCCAACGAGGATGTAGAATGAAAGTGACACACGGAGACAGCGTTGTCTGCTGTTTTCTACGTCCTTGTTCAATCGCGCTGACACATTCTATCACGGATTCAAACCAACTAGCCAGTCAGCGTGTTCTAACTAAATTGACCAGCACGGCGCCAAGCGCGCACATGTAAACATGAACACACATCGCTCGATGACAGCGGAAGCTGTCCGTGAAAACGCTGGAGCTTGGAATCGGGGCAGTAGTCGCGAGGCAATTGACCTCCGTGCATCTGTTACTCGAATGCGTACGAAACAACTTAAACACAGCGCATACGAAGCTACCGGGACGACGCGCACTCTGCAAACCATAGAGTTTCCTCCAAAAATTACTAGACGGAACTCTGGCGCTGGAGTCGTTGTCCTACCATGGGAATGATGGGAAGTACATGGATTTGTCTGATCTTCGTGCTTGTGGAATCAGATGTTCTTGTGGCTTTGTATATTACACTATATTAATCTTATTGTCGTATATTTCAGCGCAATCTATATTCTTCGAAGTGCAGAACACGCCGGGAACGCGTACAATTGCTAATAACTTCAACGATTGAGCTTGTCCAGGTGGCCAAATCGAAACGCGCCAAGCGTCTCAAGGCACTGGCATGGCCGCGATAAATTCATAAGGGCGTTTCATACATGCGTCCGATACATGCGTCCGTGGCCCAATGGTTTCAATATCGGGCTACTGTGCTAGAGTCCCTGTGTGCCGTCGGGAAATTTTAATGATGTTTATTTAATTATTTATTGCGCAATATACTGTTGAAAATGACGAGTTTACAAAGTCACAAAGCCGTTTGAAACCAAAAGGACGAAGTTCAGGCAAATCCATGTACTTCCCATAATTCCCATGCTGGGACAACCGCCCTCATCGCAGCTCCCGTAGACACTAGCGCCAGAGTTCCCTATAGTAATTTTTGTCGGAAACTCTATACTGCAAACATCGTGGATCCCTTTGAAGACGAGTCCCACACGGGCGTGCTCCTTAGCCACTGTCAGACTACTTTCAAGACATACGAGCACCGGCAACTCGTCCCTATGGCGTCCAACACGGCGTCTGCGATTCCCGCGACAACGCCGTGGTAGACGCCGCGGTTGTCTCCACTCTGTGCGGAGCGGCGGGCGAGGAGAACGTCGAGGCACGGCAACAGCCGCCGTAGAAGAACGCCCTTCCACCCCGCCTCACCACCCTGCCTCGCATGCCACAGGAGAAGGCACGCATCCGGGCCTCGTTCCTCGCTCTCCGCATGCGAGATTGAACCGCGTTCGCCCGCTCACCCTCACATGCTTTCACTCATACCGAACCTCACGGCGACGGCGACGGCGACGGGAGATATATGCCTGGAGTGTCAATGTAATTGCAATCGCAATAACAAAAATGTGGAACGCTTCGCGATTTTTCTTGTCATCTTTGCGCAGGGGCGATGCAAATCTTGTCTGTATCGTTCCAATTTTTAGTATATGTACTTTGGAAGCGCACCTGCTAATCATTTGTTCAACTACATATCGCCATGATTTCGGTGGTACCAAAGCAGCAGTGAGAGTTCTTTAA
Source organism: Dermacentor albipictus (assembly GCF_038994185.2). Classification (NCBI taxonomy): domain Eukaryota; kingdom Metazoa; phylum Arthropoda; class Arachnida; order Ixodida; family Ixodidae; genus Dermacentor; species Dermacentor albipictus. The sequence continues at coordinate 99,181,778 of NC_091828.1, read as the reverse complement.
TATCCTAAGATTTGAGGCCCCGACGGTTAATAAATCACAGAGAGTGCCGTGTTTTACAGGTATTAGGAATCTTAGCAATCAACTGCTATACTGACGACAGTTCATTTCAACGAACAGTATTCGTGTACCATATTATTTACCTGTTCAACCAGGGAACTGCGCCGGCTGCCGATTTCGGTGCTTCTGTTTGTTCCGCCCTCTCTTGGGCATCACTCGAGTTAACACACATGCCGCGCAAATTCAAAGCGCGGTACCAGAATTCCACGCAGAAACTACTCTGGGAGTTGTCTAAACTGTGCGTAAGCATTATGCCACTTGCTCATACCCACGCACCCCGGTGTGTCCATTCTAAATATTATGAAACTTCATCCGACCAGTATAAACCTTTTACAAACCTTAGTTGACCAGATCCTACACTTATCAACTTCACCGCCACACTAACTTCCATGGTAAGCTTCGGGTACGTCCCCGCGCCCCGCGACATGCAACCGGAGCACAACGACGGTAGAATTCACCGTTACGGTGTATTCTGCAACCACTACAACTACCGACTCCACATACGCTACGCTACCTTCTTGCCTATTGCATCCCAGAGCAGTGTGAAGGCGCCCTTCGCCACGGCACCTTTGAGGTCCGCCTGGCAATGATCCCATGGGCACCAACTTTCGCCGAAGATTACATATAAGGGGCCCGGACTGCCTCCCCTACTCCCTTTCTCTGTTAATAAACACGTTTGCATCGTCATCACGAGTGTTAACTCCAAAAGAAAGCCCGATGGTCATTGCGAACCCGATTGAAGTCTCCCAGTCGACGGTAACGCTTTCGGTGCGCCGGAAAGCTGGACGTCATCTCCCAGTCACAGGCGTACATTCTTCCATTCGACCTGGGGGACCCGGCTGGCCGTGTGGTTCACTGGACGGTGTAACCATTAATGTGAATGAGTTCCTATATTAACGAGCACAGCCTTCTGTTAGCATCATCTTTTTTATCCTATTTCCGACTTTTCGACAGTGCCGACCAAGGTTAAGGAGTGAGCCTTGCGGTGTAGACAGTAACGGTGCAGTCAGCAAGCTTTCCTCTTTTACGGTCGAACACTTTCTTCTATTTACCGATATTTATGCTGGCTAAGCTGTTCTGTATGAGGGGCGTCACTCAGATGGCGAATAACAAATGGCCGCATTCTGAAAAACTGAGTAAAGGCTTTTGTTGTGGTAGCATTGGTCAGCATCAAGGCACGTCAGCTGATACGAGCGTACAGCAGATATACGAGCCGAATGCACAGAACTGTTGAGCCTGTAGATGGTTTTAATGAACGTAGTTATAAACAAGGTATAAAAGAAACCGTGTGAAATTTGTGGCAAGCAAATATCGACACTTGTCCGAAGTATCGCTGTCGCATCGTCAATAGTCTCGTCATTAAAACTAGTTTCCGTTATGTCGTCCAATATTTTGCCTACCGACATGCACGCCACTTTGCAACGGCAATCGACATTCCCCCAGCCTTTGATCTCAAGTTTCGTCTGCTGTTGAAGATTTAGTTTTTGTTTATCCAGATGAGCATGCTAATTCCTCGCGTATCCGGCAGTCTCAAGAAGAGTCAATTGTCCTCAAGTATTGTCCAATCCAAGTTTCCAATAATGCTGGCAATCCTGCATACCTACGTCGGTACAAACCTGCACAAGATGATGCGAACCACTATTTGTGCGAAGGAAACGTGCGTGTTTAATAAGTGCATATGCAAATCTGCGTGTTTTTGATGCGATTGCCTCGCAGCAATGTCGGCATTTTACATTTAAGAAGCAGACTCAACGATTCTTCAACAGACGCCGATGGCAAGCAACCAATCAGCAGTCTACTGGAACACTCAAAAGCTCAGACTAGCAATTGTGAAAAAAAAGAACAACCTTTATTACAACTTGTATAGGCTTGCTTTCACCCTGCGTCATTATTTGCAGCTGGACATATCGCCTTGTCCGGAGGCCGCCGATGCGGCAGATGAAAGTTAGTGATAAGACATTAAAATCAGGTGTCTGTATCAACTCGCATCCGGTGCGTACATAGATAGTGAACTTATACGAGACGTCGCAAATAATGCTCCCTCTCTCTCTCCCTCCTCAGAAGGACGGATTGAAAATAAGCTTCAAGAGCAAACGGTAAAGGACGACCCATGCATGTGTATCGAGCCACAGCCTGCGACTCGAGTCCTAAGAAAGCTGTAAAATGAGAAGACTAAAATGTCTATGATGATACAGAATACCGAAAAATAAAACGGGATGGCTCGAACAAACAATGGCCGCGTGCATTCCACGTCCCGAAATCACACTTCACCTTAAACTCATCACCGGACACATTTGTCGCCTGCGATATAAGTCAACGCGGGAGCGAGTGCCGATTGGAACCATTTGCTACACACAAGACGCTCTGGTGAGAGCACGACACATTCCATCAGGAATTGTAACCATTCGAGGCATAATTAAAGCACAATAGTATGTCGACCGCTCGTCATGGGGCTCTGTGAAGGCTCCATGAACGCCAGCATTGGGGTCATCGGGGAGCAGACGATAAAACGATCGTTCGGCGAACGTGGTACACAAAGAACGACTTGGCGAACTACCCTCAGGGTTCCAATACGTCGGCTACCTTCATGTACCGGCGAATGTGAATCCAGCAGTCGTAGTTCAATTTGTCCAGCTGCATGCCGCCGTCGTGCCGTGCATTGCACTCGACACGTTTCTTGACCACGCCGGTCACGCGCATGAACTCGTGGACGTCGCTATGGGCCAGACACTGCCGGACGCCACTGACCATGGCCGCAGCTTCGGCCTCTCCTCTTAGCGACGCCCTGGCTCGAACGTTGTCAACGAGTACCGGGTGCTCCGAGAGGATCTCGAAGGCCCGCGCGCAGTAGGGGTCGTGGTCTCCCAACACGAATCTGGTCGCTCGTTCGACGAGACTGCGGTTACGTCGCACGATGTCTTGGGCAGCGAACATCTCGGAGTTGACAGGTGGGCAATCGTTTATTTCGAGGCGAAGCAGGTTGTACAATCGCCCAATTTTTTAACCTGAACGCGCGAGCATCGACCGGCCAGTCGATAAGCGCCGTATAACGGAGTACAGCGGCGAAGTGTGCGAGAATACGCGCGTGCGCGCAATGCACAGTCCAATGCAGCTTCCCTCTGCCAGGCGTATTCTCGCACACTTCGCCGCTGTACTCCGTTATACGGCGCTTATCGACTGGCCGGTCGATGCTCGCGCGTTCAGGTTAAAAAATTGGGCGATTGTACCTCTGGGCAAGACATGGCATTAGACGTCCCAGGAAGGCCACGCAGAAGATTTCGCCGAAGACCTTGAAAGAGAGCTCGTGAAGACGGGGATTCGTGGCGGCACGGGCGAGCACCGGGTAGACATCATCGTGCAGCTGCACCATTGACTCCAGCACGATCTTGGCGATGCCGAGGTTCGAAGAGAAGGCGTCGCACATGTCAAACATAGAATCACGTAGAAACTCGTCGTCGCCAACGTCATTGATCAAGACACTGATCTCCATTGCTCTCAACGCGGGCGCGTTTCTTATGTAAGTGAAAAGTGACGAATAAATGCCGCGGTGGAAGAAGTTGAGAAACACGGTGAGCGATGTGATGTGGCTGCAAGTACCCAGTACTTCGATGGCACTTAGAAGGTCGCTCATGCCGCGAAGGTATCCGTAACTGAGAATGACGGCCGTCACTTCGCGACAGTCCGAAAGCTTCGGAAGATCTCGAGTTCCAACGCGATGGTCGCTGATGCAGACCCTGTGGGCAAGTTCGCACTCTCGTATCGTGCCGCAGACTTGCCGCAGGCCACCGTCATGGGGAAGACTGTGCAAGGTCAATTTCTGGATGGAGCGGTTGCGCGTCAGTGATCGCAGTAAGATGCAGCAGTCTTCGGTAGTTGACCACAAGATGTCCAGGACCAGCTCCTCCAGAGTTGTGTTTCTCTGCAACGCCGATGCCCAAGCACGAGCATTGACAGCGTGCGCGCGTTCAAGTGGGTGGTGATTAATCAGTCCATCGCCGAAGCCCGTGAATCGCAGGCTCAACGTGCGGAGACTACGACTCTCGGCAATCACTCTCGTGAAGAGCCCACAGTCTCGGCTTCCGACATAAAACTCTGCCGCGAACTCGTGCAGCGTTGTCATTGCGGAGATGGCCTGCACGAGGATGGGCCATCCTGGTGAGGTATCGAAGTAGACCGCGCTCAGAGTGAGTTTACGAAGCGTCGCGTCTTCCATGGTCAGATACTGCACAAACCGCTCTGACGGTCGGTTCCGGGGGCCACACGAAAAGACGCAGGCTCCGACGGAGAGTTCCGTGATCGTGCTGTTATCGATGAGCGCATCGATGAGCTTCGCGGCCGTGGGACGGCTCATTCTCGTTGCCGCCACGTCCAACGACGTGAGTGCGGCACCGTCTCGCGTGAGCAGGCAATTGGGGATCGTCATTCTCTCACCGCAATGGCCGCCGACATGCTGGCACGCGAATTCGCCAGCGTAGTGGAAGGACCTGAATCTGTCGGCCATCGCCTTGCGGATTGCTGGGTCGTCTGTCGCGATTCCGATGACTCTGAGTCTTCTCAGACTCGACGAAGACGCCAGGACTGCGTCCAGCGGACCTGCGTTTGCCACTGTGTAGTGCAGCTCCGCAGACACAATGCACCGGTGCTCAGCGATGAGGCGGCACAGGAGGTAGATGGCCACCCGCTCGGTGTGGCTCGGTAATCGGCGGCGAATGGTTGGCGCAATCACGACGCTCACTTCTCCGAGCTCGTCTCTCTTGTCTTCTGTGAGCTGAAGACCCGCGTGCCACAGGACTTCGTTGCAGGCTGTCAGGTGTCGTAGCAGCTGACAGACGCGGTTCTGGTCTCGCGTGCAGTTCAGACGAACCAGCTCGCCAGAAGCGAACTCGCCCTCCATTGGGAAATCCACCTTTCAGGCAGGGCTGTCGAAGTGATCACCGCGGTGCCGACGTGGCCACTGCGGTCCCTGTCTCTCGTGGGAAGAGGTGTCTGCGATGGTCACTCAAATGCCGGCTGCTTTTCACACACACGTTGTGCGTAGCCCAATCTTCAACCAATCACAAGACGCATAGGTAGCAAGAGCGGTTAAACATCGACATTGTCAGGGAGGATGGGAGGGGTAGCTCGACAAGCAATCTAGACTGACAATGCAGACCGCCGAGCACACACTTAATCGCAATGACGGCAAACCCTCCCCACGTGTACGCATGTCGCTTACGTCACATCCTAAAGTAATCGCTAGCGTTAACAACGTCTCGCCTTTCGGAAGAAACTACGAGATTCATTTCTTTTCTGTGGTTTCGTTTTTTTTTTCGTTTTTGCGTGGGCGCCACAGTTCCTATGCGCTGAACGTGAATTTTCGAGTCGATACATCAACGCCGTGGCGAAATTTTTGCCACCGCGAAATTCAACCGCGAGAACGACATATGTTATCATTTTGTCTTGTTTTGCTAGTTTCACGAAGTACTTAAGATAAATGTTACAAATTTAGCTGATAAGCGTAAGCGGATATTTTTCGTTACGCATTTATTGCACCCTTTACTGTGCCGAGGCCACGGAATCCACACAAATTACTCGTCAGCAGTGTAACCGTCCACTTCTGATAGGTATCGCTCACCTTTTCTTCAAGAGCGGGTAGACTTATCTTTCTAAATTGATAAACTTTGCCTTTTTTTACATTTCGAACCGTCAGTCTTTGTCGAAGGAAGAATATTCTGCGCTTGCATGTGCACGATGGCGCTTAGCGGCCCCTGAATGGTCCTGGACGCATATGTGCACTGTTACCGGACAATATGCGAGCCACGTTCTTGTTTTTCTCTTTTTTTTGCGGTTGACACGACTCGCAATTTAAAGGCAATCATTGCAGCGTATAGATGCTGCAGGCCGGCAGTCACGTGACAGCCAATGAAAGACGGAAAGAGTGACGGGTGGAATCACTCTAGCGCCTAACCCCGTATACCTACTAAATTTCACGACGTGTCAACAGCTTAACCGCATGCCTTTTTGTGCTTCAAATTCACGTTCAGCGCAGGTGCGTGAATGAGCGGCGGAAATTGAAGCGGCCACTGAAAATACGTACACCAACCATAGGCGGTAGACGCAACGTGTACGTCTGCACCAGCTAAAGAATTTCCGCAGTCTTCCAGAGATCCAGATCTTCTTGCAAAGGTGAAGTCGCTGGTTCGGGGATGATTCCCTCTACATGCACACGGGACCGAAGTCGCGTCCACAATCGGCTGCGACACCTGACAGCCTGCAACAAAGTGTTGTGGCACGCGGGCCTTCTGCTGAGAGAGTATTCTCGCAACGAGCTCGGAGGCCTAAGCGTCGTGATAGTGCCAGGCGTTTGCCTCGGATTCCCACATTGCGAATTGTGCACCCACAACGAAAAAAGAACCCTGTCCCTGTTACGCTGGCAACTCAAACGGCACCGATGTATTGTCTCAGTGGCGGCGACCTACGGGGGCGCGAACACAAGCGGGCTGGTAGTAGCCCTGGAATCCTCGTCGAGACTCGAGGGGGGGGGGGGGGGTGTCAGCCTGCTCGGCAACGCAAACGACCGGCCAACTGCTCGTCCAACAGCATCCTGGATAATCCCTACTAAAGGTATGCTGCAGGAAATACATTACGGGGACATTCTCACAGAGTGGCAAGTCTTCACGGTAATTGTGGGAATCTCGCGTAGTTACATAACGCTGAAGCATTCTAGCGAACGGGAAACGCCCTGGTGCCAGTCTGTGCATGGAGTTGAGAATCTTGCTGTTCGTGCGCAGCATTTTCCTTGAGGTCAGCGCACGTGAAGCCACTGCTGGATCGTTTAGAGGAAGCCTTACCTTTGGGCCATGTCCCAACACCCTGCTGAAATATATTGACGCGTGCATTGCATGTAATTCATTTGTGTTTTACACGTGAGCACCATTCAACGGCTAACAAATCGCAAACGTTGTCGCTTGGTGCAAGACGCGTGTGCATCTATCACGACATTCTCGGTTAATGTAGCGGATTCTTTCTGTTGCCTTTGTTGTCGCTGAACCCTGTGTTGTGTGTTTGTGCGCGTCGCAAATGTATTGTACTTCCTGAAAGATGTGCGAGAACGCTGACTGGAACTTTCGACTGGTCGTGTATATCAGCCGACGCGCTGGACCCGCTGGTCAGATTTTCGACTATGGCTGACTGTACTCGCCGCTATCGTTTTACTTTGAGTGCCGCTTGCTTTACTGGGCGCGAACTCGCCCAATCAAGAGTTAGTTTCATGATTAAGTTTTTGCTACTGTGTTCCTTGTCTTTGCAACAACGTGACGATATATTAATCGCAGAAGTGCCCTATATAGAAAGCCGCTGAAGCGATATGAAAAAAAAAACTTTCTAGAGCACCACTCTAAGGCGCCTATTCCTGCATTTTGCCTGGACGCCCGTCGGCGTAACAGAGCCAACGAGCACAGCGAAGGATGAAAGACGAAACGCGGAGCGCAGCGGGGGATGAAAGACGGCGACAACGAAGAGAGAGCGAGGAGGAAAGCTAAGGAGGAGGGTATGATGAAAGTGCGAGAAGGAAAGCGTAGTGCCGCGCTAGACGGGCTCCGCGGCGTCGACCGCTGGAAGATGGCGCTTCAGTAGCGAGCCATCGAGCGCTCACCGATACCATATCTGTGAACAAAGCGCTGCATGTGTGGACGTCTGTTTCGGGCGGTCTGTTTCGCGCCCACGTGTCGCCCGTGCTCTGCCTCTCGCGATCTCGAGATTAGCGGGGCAGCCCCGCCACACTTCCATCTGTTTGCAATGCGCCGCACGAGACAGATTGTCCGCGCCAGTCAATACATCGCCGAAATGAAAACCCTTGTAGAGTTGCGCTGAAATTTCGCATTATGAAGTATTGTAATCTTGGGTGAATGTGTTTTTAAATGCAGCACAAAAACTTGAATTCTACCGGAAATTCTCGCGTATGGCTTCAAATCCTTTACGAAATATTCCCCCAAATGCCGGAGTGGTAAAAAAAGAGAGAAAGCTCAAACACGATGCTTGTAAGTTCGTAACTCTGCAAGCTACTCAGATAAACCACTTTTATAACCTGTATGTGTTAAAACGTTTGAATTAGACACATATGATATAGAAGTTTACAAATTGCGTGAAACTTGTTACAGTGCTTACAATGGTTTCGCATGAATCATACTCGCAAATTAGTCGTACACTTATTATCTGCGCGCACTTCTGTAACCCATCGTTCGGATCAGTAGGATCGTTATCATTGGCCGTCTACGTCCTGTAAATGCGGCTTTTTGATCTGCATAACTTACTGCTGCAAGTGTCATCCGCAGTTAGCTTGCCATGCAGCAGTACCGTTGGTCGATAAATATCTATAGCGGATTAAATTTTATTGCCTGTAAAGATGCAGAGCTTTAGAGATCGGCGCACCTTTATTAGTGTGCATAAGAAGCGGATGACCATGCCCTGTAGTCGTGACTCGATCGCATGCGCCTCGGGGCACAATAAGACAAAGGATACATACTTTTCTGTAATTACGTTTCGACGTGAAACGTCTTTAACGAGGGTCAAAGGGGTTCGCTTGCTGAAACCGACGTAATGAAAACATGTTAAGTATAGCATTTGCGCTTATATTTCTGCAACCATACTACCACCGCCCTCATTGAGGAGAACGATATCACCGATTTGCGGTTCCAATAAGGCAGTCATTACTACATATGAACAAGGGGGCAAGGTTTGTCAAAAAAAAATTTGAATAAACATCCTGAATTGCGGGATAAAATCGCCACGTGCGATTTCGCCGGGGCGAAGCCATGTCACGTGATCCCACTTTCCATCCAAAAGAGACTGCAGTGCTGGCGCTTCCAGCTCCGCCCCTCGGGCGTCTTACTTTCAGGTAATCTGCGGCGAGTGCAAGGGCGCAGGGCGAGTCGGGATTGCTGGTGGCCTTATGAGTTCTGTCTTGCAGCCTTCCCTGAATATTTGATAATTCACACCCTCCAAAGCGAAAAAGGGTGCAAATCAATCTATAACTAGCACCCTTACACACATTGTGGGTGTGAAGGTTCATGCACAGATGAAGCTCTCCCCTGTGTTTTATTTTCTCCAACCAGCAACGAATTCGAAGTGCGCGAGAGTGTAGACATTCAATCTGTGTGGATTTGCTGTCGTCTCTCGCGAAAGTCGAATCCTCGACCTTTCGTTAACAGCACTACACCATATGTAAGAAGCGATTTTGTAGAAATGTATAAGTTATGCCATGCCAAATATAACAGCCGCGTTTCTGGAAAACGATGTACTTCACGTTGGGACGCGTTGTCCATTACCAAAGGTCGAATTGTAGCGAAGGAAGCGCACTTTTATGCATGATATCCCAGCTTTCGTTCACAAAACTTTGGAAAAAAAATAGAAAGGATTATTTCTGTGCGAATAACAGTAAGTGCATGTCGTTCGAAGTCTTGTTCAGAAACCGGCAATAGTTTTTCTTGAAGGCTCTGCGACCGTTCGTGACAATGGACATTCCTCTGCGACTGGCTCTGTGAATGACTGACACATTATTATTTTTCTGCTCTCTCCTTCTTACCTACTCTTCCCCTTTTCCCTTGCCGAAGCGTGGGGCTGCCAGCCGGCTACGTCCTTGGTTAACTTCCCTACTTTCACTTTATGTTTCTAGCCTTTTACCTCTCTCTTAGGTTCTCAATTTTCTTTCAAGTTTCTTTACTGTATATAGAGCTAGTGGATTTCTTCAATTATTCTAAATCACTTGTCCTATCTTTCACGCAGTGACATTCCATGATGACTCTAAGACACCCTGAGCTACTGCGAAACTTCTTCAAGGCAGCGAAATTTCCCCTCGCCTTGTGCCACCTGAACCGTTTTTAAAATATGTCCCGACTCATGTCTCGTCTTATTGACAGAATCATAGCGGCGGCATCGGAGCGATTCTTGCAGCATGATGGCCTGCTGGAGGAACTCGCCAATGTGCAGCCCACGAGCGAAATACGAGGCAGGAGCCGCAGTCCGAGCCGGAGCCAGGAAACTTCGAGGACAAGCCCGAGTTTGTGCGTCTCGCTGGAGTCGGGAAGGAAAGAGTCACCTGTCATCCCCGGGAGGACGGGTTGCAAAGAGCTCTGCCCCCCTTTCATCCCCCCAGCGCTAGCAGCGACCGACTGATACCGCTGGATGCCGCTGACGCCGCCAGAGAGTCAAGATAACGTGACTGCATAGAACACCGTCGCCGCCATGCAGAAAGAGGAGGAAAGGGTCCCCCCCCCCCCCCTGTTCTTGTGTGGCGGATAGGGTGCTCTTGAGTTGCCGACGCGCCGGTTATTTCACGTAGGCCCCGGCACGTCGACGAATACGTGACCACCTTCCCACGGCTAGACCTGGTTCTTAGCGCTGCGGAAGCGAGGGTATCATATTGTTTGTGTCGACATCGGCGGCGTTGTCCCTGAAACCAACTCCGCAGCTGGGGTTGACTCACTATCGGAGTCAGCGGCATCAGTCAGTCGCTGCTTTAACCGTCCATCGATCCACACCGATGTTAGTAGTGGGGGACTTTAATGTTGACATAAAGACAAACAGCAATTTCCTAACACTTATGCGGGAGAACATCCCGTTCCTCTCGCTCGTAACGCGTCCCACGGCTGTGACAACCTCGCGAGGCACTTGTATAGATCTCGTCTTTGAGAATCAAGCATTGGTGTACCAAGTCGAACATATATCAGTCTATTTCTCCGACCAAAAAGCTTCCTTCTTGACTGTCAAGAACTGTTAGTGGAGTCTTTGTTAAAGGAATACGTGTGAAAAATAAAAAAAATTCTGTGCTAGCGCATACATGTGTTGCTCGATTTCTTTGCCTCAATCTATCGAAAAGGTGAAACAGCTTATTTGCTGCGCTCAAATTTCGCATTAGGAAGTAACGTAATCGTCGGTAATTTTTTGGAACGTCTTCCGCCGCGGTTAGCCGAGAATTACAGCCTACTTCTCTTGGAGATTTCCTTCTGTTTGCAGCCCAACGAAGAGATGTGCGCTCCCTAGGAGGTTGCGTGGCGTACCTGCTGCCTCGCCCACCGGGCGACCCGGTTCGTGATGGGAGACTACGGCCCAGAATGCGCACGCCCCTTCAAACTTCTGAGCACCCGGTACTCATCGAGGGTGTCCGGCGAAAGGCCATCGGGACCAAGAAGGACAAAGCCGTTTCCATGATCAGGAAAGCCCTTGAAGCTCTGCGCAAAGCTGACTTGCACACGTACATGAGGATGGCAGGTGTCATCCAAGAAAGGGTCGAGTGCCAGGTCCAGGAAGACCTATAGACCTATATTTCCTGTAGCCAAGGCAGTCGAGCCACACTTCACTGTTTTGGCAACGTGCCACACGAGACCTAATTTGCGCGCCAGCCAACGTATCCCGAAATGAGAACATGTAAATAGCTGCGATCAAATTTCGCATTAGTGATATGGTAATCATCAGTGAATTTTTCCAACTTCTTTCCCAATTCTTTTTAACGAGAGAGACAAGTTATCTGGAGTGAGAACTCTGAAAAAAAGAAAAAAGGGACCAACCCTGGCCCTACCAGAAAATGGGAATAAACAAAGCTTGTCCTGCGTGCACCGGGCCTTCGTCACGATCAAGTAATCCACAGATAACGGTGCCGGATTGCTTAGGCCTCCCGCTCACTCAGCCCGGGATCTTCTAGTTGCTGTCGGATTGCCTGAGCGCGGGCGGCTTAAACGGCTGGATCGGCGCGGCCAGGGCGAACTTGGTTGAACTTGGTTGTAACTGGTTGTATTGAACTTGCTTCTAACTCAGGGGGAAAAAAAGCAGCACGAATATTGTCACGACTGTAAATCGGAGCTCGTCCGAAGCATCGTCAATAATGACGTCATTAGCACTAGTCGCCATTACGCCGTACAACATTTTGCGCACCTGCACACACGCGTGGTGTTTTGTATGAGAAGCTGTCGAAGATTCCGCGGTTGCTTAACTGCCTGGTAATTTTCATTCTTTTAGCACATGGCAGTGTCAGCAAGAAATAAGAATCATTTGTCAAGTAATGCCCAATACTAGTTTCAAATGATGCTGGCACACCAACTTAGCCGCCGCATCGCATGTGCACAAACGCTGGTACAAATCAGCACGGGATGATGCGATCCAGTACTCGTACGAAAGAAACGTGCCCGATTAATTTGTACACAGTCCCACAGTCCAAGCTGCGTATATTTCGGTGTGGCTGCATTGAAGCAACGTCGGGATGTTACATTTAGGAAACCGTCTCAACGTTTGATCAAGAGACGCGGACGGCAAACAGCCTATCAGCAGTCCAATGAAACAAGCAGTCAGAAGCGCATACGAAAGATTGATGTTAAGAAGGAACAACCTTTATTAAAACATCTCTAGGTATGTTCTCACCATGTGTCATTAGTTGCTGCTGGGCATATCGCCCTGTCCGGAAGCCGCTGAGGCGGCAGACGAAAATGAGTGATAAGATATTAAAAGACCCTCTGTTCAGCAGCTTGCACCCGGGACGTACATAGACAGTCAACTTATACCAAAGGTCACAATAATGTTCGCTGTCTCAATGAGTGATTGAAAACAAGCTTCGAGAGGAAACGTTAAAGGACGGCCCAGGGTGTCAAGCCAGGGCCTGCAACTAGGCGTGCTAAAAAAAGTAATAAAATGAGAGGAATAAGATGAATATCATGATAATGGATACGGAAAAATGAAACGGAATGGCTAAAACAAACAATTGTCGAGTGCAGTCGACGTTTTGGCAAATCACACTTTGCCAAAAACTCATTTCCGGTAACACTTGTCGGCTACGATATTAGTCAACACGGGAGCGAGTGCTGATTGATGCCGGTTGCTACATGCAAGTCACTCTGACTAGGGCGCGGCACACTGCATCAGGAAGCGCAACCGCTCGAGACACAATCGAAGCACATGGCAGCAAGCGCTTGCTTGTTTGACTTTAGACGGTATAGAACGTACTCTTGAGAACGCGCAAATTGGGCTCATCGGGGAGCAGAATCCAAATCCACCGTTTGCCGAAGGTGCGACATACTATGACTTCAATCCCCTTCAGGTTTGCAATACGTCGGCTACTTCCAGGTATTGGCGAATGTAAATCCAGCAGTCGTAGTTCAATTGGTCCAACTGCATGCCGCCGTCGTGCCGGACATTGCACTCGACCCGCGTCTTGACGACGCCGGTCAGGCGCATGTACTCGTGAACGTCGGCAAGGACGACACTCCGCTCGACGGCACTGACCATGGCCGCAGCTTCGGCCTCTCCTCCTAGCGACGCCCTGGCTCGAACACATTCGACGAGTACCAGGTGCTCGGAGAGGATCTCGAAGGCCCGCGCGCAGTAGGGGTTGCGGTCGCCCAACACGAATCTGGTCGCTCGTTCGACGAGACTGTAGTTACGTCGCACGATGTCTTGGGCAGCGAACATCTCGGCGTTGGCCGGTGAGCAAGCAGTGACTTCCAGGCGAAGCAGGTTGTACTTGTGTGCCATTCTTGGAAATAGAAACTCCAGGAAGGTCGCGCAAGATTCTACCTTGAATCCTCTCAGACAGAGCTCGTGAAGACGGGGATTTGTAGCGGCACGGGCGAGCACCGGGTAGACGTCATCGCGCAACTGCACCGCCGACTCGAGCGTGATCTTGGTGATGCCGAGGTTCGAAGATAAGGCTTCGCACAAGGCAGACATACAGCGATCGAGGGGAGTCTCGTCGGCAAAGCGGGCATGAAACAAGATGGCGTGAGTGTAGTCGAGCCGGACACTGAGCTCAATGGCTTTCAGCGCAGAAGCGCTTCTTATATAAGCGGACAATGACGCATAAATGTCGGCGTCGAAGAAGTGGAGAAATACGGTAAGCGATGTTACGTGCTTGCGAGAAGCCACAATATTTAAGGCGAATAAAAAGTCAGTCGGGTCGAGAAAGTATTTGTAACTGAGAATGACGGCTGTCACTTGGCGACAGTACCAAAGCGCTAGCAGATCTCGAGGTCCTACGCGATGGGCCCCGATGCCGACCCTGGCGGCGAGTCGGCACTCCCGTATAATGCCATAGGCCTGGCGCAGGCCACCGTCGTGGGGAAGACTGTGCAAGGTCAATTGCCGGATAGAGCGGTTGCCTGCGAGTGCTCGCAGTAAGACTAAGCAGTCTGCGGTTGTGGACCACGAAATGTCGAGGACCAACTTCTCCAGAGTCCTGTTTTTCCTTAACGCCGAGGCCCAAGCATGAACGTTGACCACGTGCGCGGGTATAGTTGGGTACGGAACGATGCGTCCATCGCCGAAACCCGTGAATCGCAGGCTTAACGAGCGCAGGCTGCGGCTCCCGGCGATCACTCTCATGAAGTACACGTAGTCTCGGCTGCCGGCGTGAAACTGCACCGCCAACTCTTGCAGTGTCGTCATTACGGAGACGGCTCGCACGAGAACTTCGCACCCGAGTGCGGAATCGAAGTAGACCGCTCTCAGAGTGAGTTTACGAAGCGTCGCGTCCTCCTTGGTCAGATACTGCGCAAACCGCTCTGACGGTCGGTTCCTAGGGCCGCACGTAAAGACAGAGGCTCCAACGACGAGTTCAGTGATCGTGCAGTTCTCGATGAGCGCGTCGATGAGCTTCTCGGCCGAGGCTCGGTTCATTCTCGTTGCAGCCACGTCCAACGACGTGAGCATGGCATCGTCTCGCGTGAGCAGGCGATTCGGGATTGTCATTCTTGCATAAGAATGTCCGCAGGCCGGGCGGAAGATGAATTCATCAGTGTAATGCCAGTGGGAGAATGGGTCTTCCGGGTGGTCGCTCGCGATTCCGATGACTCTGATCCTTCTCAGACTCGACGAAGACGCCAGGACTGCGTACAGCGGACCTGTGTTTGCCACTGAGTAGTTCAGCTCCGCTGCGACAATGCACCTGTGCTCTGCGATCAAGCGGCAAAGGAGGGCGATGGCCGCCTGCTCGGTGTGGCTCAGGAATCGGCGGCGAATGCTCGGCACAGTCGCGACGCTCACTTCTCCGAGCGCGTCGTTCGTGTCTTCGCGTAGCTGAAGGCCCACGTGCCAGAAGACTTTGTTGCAGGCTGTGAGGTGTCGCAGCAGTTGACAGACGCTATTGTGGCGTCGTGTGCAGTTCAGACGAAGCAGCTCGGCAGAAACCAACTCGCCCTCCATGGGAAATCGGCGTTCCAGGCACAGCTGTGCAAGTGATCGCCTCGGTGCCGACGTGGCCACCGTCTCTCGTCGGGACAGGTGTCTGTGACGCTCGCTCAAGCACCAGCTACTTTTTATACACCCGTTGTGCGTAGCCTAATCTTCAGCCAATGATAAGACGCATAGGTAATAACACCGTTTAATACATCGACAATGTCAGAAGGGAGCTAGGAGAGTTCGAGAGGTAAGTAACAAAGTTGATAACGCATCGTTTTCGTGCTTGGTTTTGCACGATGCCAAAATTTTTACCGAGGCGTTCAGATATCGGCTCGAAAATATGCGTCCTGCGCATGAGAACTGGGGATATTGCGAGGACGAAAAAAAGAGAACAGAAAGAATAAAGAGAAATGGAAATTTGTAGCGTCTTCTGAAAGGCGAGGCATCCATAACGCACAGCTCACTTTAAGATATGACCTAACAACGTGTGTACACGTGGGGCAGTTGCCGTCATTACCACTTAGGTGTCTGCTGGGTGCTCTGGGTTGTCAGGGATTCAAGAAAAAGACGATTACGTGACATTTTAATCGAACGTAAGCGGACCGCGACCTCTCTTCAGCATCATTTTGAACAACGCTTCTCGTGTGGGAGCCGAAACGTCTTACTTTTGTAAACTTCCGTTGGTCGGTGCCCGTTTTTAATCGTTGTAATGTATGTTGCCGACCAGACTGGTCTCCGTCCCATTCTCAATTTCAAGCGAACACATACACCTAGCGCCGAGCACGACAATGTGGTCGTGATGCTAAGCAGCCAACTGCGTACCCGTATATAATTAGGGTTACCGAGAACAGCCAGTAGGCAGATAAATTTTGGTTAGCGTCATGGTCATAGAGCTTCGTACAAGCACCACCAGAGTGAACTGTGGCGCTAGTGTCTACGGAAGCTGCAAGCAGGGTAGCTCGGCCAGCACGGGAATGATGGCCAGAATATGGATTTGGCCATATACTTCGTCCTCCTGGCTCCAAACAGCTTCTTGACTTTGTAATATGTGATCATTCTTGAAGTGCCAGATCGCAAATAATTAGATTAGCTGCCATAAATCTGTCCGACCGCGGATATAGAAGTCGGGACAATTAGCACAGAAGGCAAATACTGACAATCTCGCGCTATGGACGCATGATCGAGCGAGAATCTTATCGCGTTCTGCATTTAAAGAATGCATATATTGCTTAGAAATATCGTCCAAATTAGGCCTGAAGGCAAAGCGTTATAAACAAAGCCGGTAGAACGTCTGAATCCCCAAGCACGAAGATGAGACACATCCGTGTACATAGCCATCATTCCCATGGTGGCTTTACGATTGCAGCGCCAGATTTCCCTCTAGTAATTGTTGTAGGAAACTCTATGGTACTAGTGCCCGTTGGCTTCGGTATACATTATGAATTGCAATTGGCCCTGTACAAAACGGCTTCGTGGTTTAAATTGGAGGCTGTAACGAACTAATGGGTTTTGAGATCAATGCGTGTCTCGCCATAACGAAGGTCGGTTGCAAGCGTTGCCTGAGGGGTGGGCCATATTGTTGTGAAAAGCTACTGAGGGCCACCATCAAACATGTCCTCGCTTGCAGTTTATTGGCTCTCCATCTCCACCACGACACTTTTCTTTCAGGTGATTGCTGCAATGGTAGTTTTGAATTGACTATGTAAATACTCTACATGACGCATCGTTGTGTTAGCAGCCATGAGTAGTTAGTTATGGCGGCCTGTTTCAGTGAGCGGTGAAAGTAGCAGCGAGCTTTTTCATACGAAATGTGTGCCTAAGTATTTCTTTTACGCTCTAATAAGTGTCCATATTTGAGAAGAACAACTCACCAGAGTAATAAGAAACATGATGACAGCTTCGCCGGTCAGTGTCTTCCTAACAGCGATAACATGTGGACACTATAGGTACCAAGATATTTCTTACATGTAAAATTTTGTGTCCCTCGTAGCTAAGTACTATGAAAATGCTAAGTGTTTAGCAAAGCGTCGCACAAAACTTCGTGTATTGAATTTGCAGGCATTCTTTATACGCAAGATTTATAGACAGACACGCCGCATATATGCATTGCGAGACCAGTAGACTCTTCAACGCTACATAGTTTGCCATATCCAATCCGCAAATATTGTCGAGTCAAGCGCTTTTGAAGAAGCAATTTTGTGGTTCAGGCATGGCAACAGAATGAAGCCCACCTACCCTTCTATAAGTGTGGCTCGAGCCACCAATATCTCGAACATACTCGAAGGGAACGAACGCACCCGGCAGCTGAGCGAGCCGGCATTTTCGGCATTCTAACCGCGACGTCACTCGCCAGAGGGTGCCACTGGAAGTTCTCTCCACTAATATTGCACTGACGCAACTGGATCCACAAGAATGCCTCTTCAGCAGTGTAGCCGCTGACTTGTGACACACATCCCTAAGCTTTTCCTCAAGAGTGCATTGATTTACCTCTGATAAACTTTATTTTTTTTTCATTTTGCAATTTGATCCTTCACTACCGGTCGAAGGTAGAATATTGTGAGTCTTCATGCGCACAATGGTGCTTAGTAGGCGCTAAACTTTGTCCTGCGCGCATATCTCCACTGTTACCGAACAATATACGAGTCACGTTCCTTTTCTTACACTCTTCCGGTGGCCACAGCTCGTAAATAAACGAAAGTCATTGTCGCGTCTAGATGCTGCAGGCTGGTAGTAACGTGACAGCCAATGAAACAACCAAATAATGAGGCGCGTGTCATTCTACCCACTGACCTCGTGACCCTACTAAACTTGATTTTGAAACAACGTAACCGCAAGCCTTCTTGCGCCGTTCAAATGCACGTTCAGCGGAAGGGTATAAATGGGCGGTGCAAATTGAAGCCGCCACTGCAAATGCATACACGCACGACAGACGGTCGACGCAACGCAGACGTCTTTACCACATCCACAATTCCCGCAGTTCTCCAGAGACGCTGATCTTCTTGCAAAGGTGAAGCCGCTGGTTCGGTGATGATTCCCTCTACGTGCACACGGGGCCACAGTCGCGTCTGTCATCTGTTTCGACACCTGACAGCTTGCAACAAAGTGTTGTGGCACGCCGGCCTTCAGCTCAGAGAAGAGTTTCGCAACAAGCTCGGAGACCTAAGCGTCCGGACGGTGCCGGGCGTTTGCCTCGGATCCCCA
The DNA here is from genome assembly GCF_038994185.2 of Dermacentor albipictus. NCBI lineage: Eukaryota > Metazoa > Arthropoda > Arachnida > Ixodida > Ixodidae > Dermacentor > Dermacentor albipictus. The sequence continues at coordinate 99,163,382 of NC_091828.1, read as the reverse complement.
CATTGCGAATTGTGCACCCACAACGAAGAAGCAGCCCTGTCCCTCTTACGCTGGCTCCTCAAAGGGCACCGGTGTATTGTCTCAGTGGCGGCAAACTACGGTGCCGCGAACACAAGCCCGCTGGTCGAAGCCCTGCAATCTTCGTCTCGACTCGAGAGGCTCACCCTATTCGGCAACGCAAGCGACCAAGTGGAAGTCTTCGAGCAGTCGCCCGGATGTTCAGTCGGCCATGCGTGTTCCGCCGAGCGAATGAAAATTCCCGCCCGCCTGTTGGAAAAAGGTGGCACCGAACTGGTCTCGCTGGACGTATCGGAGCTGAAATTAAGCGCTGACATGGGGAAGAAGCTCATCGATGCTCTTCTAAAAAATGACACCATCACTGAACTGACTGTCGGAGGCTGCTTCTTTGCTTCAGGCCCCCTCGAAGCCGCATCGGTGTGGTTCGCGGAATATCTGGTCAAAAAAAACAGGTCGCTACGGAAACTCAAACTGGTCGAACGCCAGCTCGTGTTCGCGACCGCGGCGTTGCAGACGCTGGCACAAGGGATCAGCACAATGTCGACTTTGGAAGATCTATTCGTGGCAGGCCAGGCCACGTGCAAGGACTGCGCGCTGTTCTTGGAAGCCGTAGCCCATAGCCCGTCTCAGCAAAGTGTGTGCTTGCTGCTCGAGGGAAGTGACGAAGACTTGCTTAATCCGCAACCGGATGAATACGTCGACGCACTCGGCGTCCCCGCTTGGGTGTTAGCGTTGCAGGAAAACAGCACGCTGAAGCATTTAAAGCTTAGCTTAACGTGGTCCACCAGGGAAGACTGCTACCTCTTGCTCGAAGCACTTGAAAAGAAGTGCCGCCTTAAACTTTTGACATTAGAAACCGTTCCGATTGATTGTGGTATTCAAGAAATTTGTCGCTTAATACGGGATTGTGGCATTGGCGAAAGGGTGCGCATCGGAAGCTATGTCGTTCACCCCGAGGACGCTGAAATAGTTTCTGCGTGTGAGGCAGTGACAGCCCTCACTGTCAATTCCTTTATCTTCCTAGCAGACGTGGCTGCTTTGAGAAACATGTTTAACGTCATCGCTACTTGCAACCACATAACGTTGCTTTGCCTGTTTCTGGATTTCTTCGACAACGACGCGTTCGCATCGCTAGCTGCGTACATTACGGGATCAACCTCCATCAAGGCAATTCAGCTAATTATCGAAACATATGACTCTGGCAATGACTGGGACGAAATTGAACACGCGGAGGACGAATCCCTACGTCAGTCGCTATCTAACTTGTGTGAAGCTCTGTCTTTGAATCGCAGCATCAGCAATATCTACCTGGACTCCACGATCGAATTGCGTGACGAAGATTGTCAGAAGCTCGCCGACGCCGCTTTGAACAACCGGCAGCTTTACGAGCTCATTCTGCCAGCCGTCAGAGGCAGCTCTGTGCCTGTATTCCTGCGGCGTCTTCTGCCGCGGTTATCCGAGAACTACAACCTACTTCTCCTGGAGATTCCCTTCTGCCTGCAGCACAACAACGAGATGTGCGCTGCCCAGGATGTCGTGCGGCGTAACTGCGGCCTCGCACAGCGGGCGACCCGGTTCGTGATGGGAGACCACGGCCCAGAATGCGCACGCCCCTTTGAGCTCCTCTCAAAGGACCCGGTACTCGTCGAGAGTGTCCTGCGCAAGCTAGAGCAAGACCGGGACCGGGCGCAGGTGACCGGGAGTGAGAAGGCCGAAGCCGTGTCCAAGATCGAGAAAGCCCGCCAGCTTCTGCGCAATGCGGACTTACACACTTACATGAAGTTGGCGGGCGTCGTCCAGGAACGGGTCGAGTGCGAGGTCCAGGAAGACGGTAGCAAGCAGTTGGACCAGCTGAACGAATACTGCGTTCTGCACATTCTTCGGTACCTGAAGATAGCGGACGTCGTGGAAGCTTGAAGCTATCTGGACGAGGTCGCGTCCTCCGTGTGTCGCGCCTCTCCAACAGCATTCTGGATACTCGCTACAAAAGAGATGCTCCATTAAATATGTCGTGGGCATTTGCAAAGAGTGGCAAGTCTTCACTGTAATTGCAGCTACCCAGCGTAATTACAGTGCGACGAAGCATTCTAGCGAACCGCAAACACGCCCTGGTGCCAGTCTGCGCATCGAGCTGAGACTCTTGTTGTTCGTGCCCTACAGTTTCCTTGATGGCAGCACACGTGAAGCCACTGCTGGATCGTTTAGTGGAAGCTTTACATGTGGTTTATGTACGAACTCGTTGTTGGAATATATTGACGCGTGCACTGCATGTACTATTGTGTTTTACCAGTGACCACCTTTGAACGGCTAAATATTTTAAACGTTATCGCGTGGTGCAAAACACGTCTGCATGTTTCCGGACTTTATCGACTGGCGTAGCTGATTGTGTCTGTTGCATTTATCGTCACCTAACCCTGTTTTCTATGTTTATGCACGAAGCGAATGTGTTGCATTTCCTGAAAGATGCGTGAGAGCCAGCATTACGCTATGACTGTCGACTGGTCATGTATGAAAGCCGATGCGCTGGACACGCTGATGAAATCTTGGACGGCGGCTGACTGTGCTCGCCGCTATCGTTGCACTTTTAGTGCAACTTGCTTTTCTGGGAGCAAATTCGCCCAATAAAGAGTTTTATGATTAACTATTTTTGGTACTGTGTTCTTTGCCATCGCAACAAGGTGTCAATATAGAAATAGCACAAGTGGTCTATATAGACAGCTGGTGAATCTATACAAATACCGTTTTTAAAGCGCCACTCTTAGACGGCCGTTCCCGCACATTGAGTCGGCGTCCTCGGAATGATGGAGCGAACGAGCACAGCGAAGAAGGAAGGAGGGAAACCAGAGCGCAGCGGGGGATGAAAGACGACAATAGCGAAGACATCGCGAGAAGGAAAGCGTAGTGCCATGCAAGACGGGCTCTGTGGTGAACACCGCTATGAGATGGCGCTAGAGTAGCGGCCCGCCGTCTGTTCAGGGACAGAATACGGCGACCTCCTCAGCGCGTCGGCCCGGCATTTGACTACCTTCGGGATCGTCCCACGTATGGAGAGCGCTTAAGGCGTGCTTCACCTCTGCCGCGGGTCGCTCAGGTATTGCACTATGTTCGAGATTGGCCTCGTAGGAAAAATATTGTTGGTCTACGCGAAGACACGATCCGGCAGATCCTAGGCATAGACAGATTATCTGTAAAGGTTGCCACAAATACCAGTCGGTTGAGAAGAGAAAGGAAGAGCTGGAACACAATGTTTGCGAATCTGTAACTCTGAAAGATACTCGAATGTTCGTTTCACAGACTGTATGTGTTAGAGCATCTTCCGACACGCGGGGTACAGAAGTTTACAAATTACGTGTAACTTGTTGCAGTTCTTACGTGGGTTTGGCATAAATGCTACCCACACATTAGTGCTATACTTCTTGTCAACTTTTGAGCGCAAGAACGTGGACATGTGAAAAGATGCTGTAGTAGGCGATCAGAATCTATTAGCATGTTTTTTATGTTCTTACTTTCTCGCGGACAACGTGCACACACATCGGCGAAGCGCCGTTGGGATCTAATCGGATCGTTATCATGGGTCATGTGCGTCCTTCAAATGCGGCTTTATGTTCTGCGTAACCTGGTGCTGCAAGTATCTTCCGCATTTAGCTTACCATGGACCAATATCGTTGATCGATAGATATCTACAGAGGATTACATGTTACTGGCTGTAAAAATACAGGTCTGTGCACGCCTTTGTCAGCCTGCATACGCAGCGGATTTGTCGTACCGCGTCGTCGTTTCTCGATCGCATGCGACCCAGGGCACAATAACACGGAGGATATATAGCTTGCTGTAATTGCGTTTCGACGTGAAACGTCTTCAACGGGGGTCGAACCTGCCGAAACCCATGCGTGGAAAACACGGTAACAGTGGCATATTCGCGTCTAGCTTCGCAACCATACTATACCCATGTCCCTCTCTCTAGAGAGGAGTGAAGCCATTACTCGGCCCCGCCCACGTGTCGCATGCGATAATGGTGGCGCTGTCGGCCCATGCATGACGCAATCGGAGGTAAATTGAGCCTCGAGCGCGGTGTTCAGAGAGGCGCATATCTGGGCAGCATACATTTTTCCATGCGAGCAGGAACGGTGGTGTCTGAGAGAGCTCAGCATGCCGCAGTAGGTATACTTTATCCGGCTCAAACCGGCGTTCGTCGGGAGTTCTGCAAGGGTTACAACTGTGCATTATGTTGTAAAAAAATTTCATGCGTGCTCGGGTACGACCTCCCCCTCCATGCGTTCGACACATGCGGTTCAAGAACGACGTGGACGTATTCGGGCAACAAGGGAGGGAGATATCCGACACCTTCGACTACCGCGGTTCGTGTTCGTATTCATGGCGAGCACAAGCGCCGGTGATTGAAGAAACGAGAGGGCACCACAACCCTCTGTAATGTGCGGCGCGGGCTCGGGCCGCTGCAGAAACCACGGGCGTCCCGGACTAGGCACCCCCCCCCCCTAGACTTTGTAAGGGCTGAGCCTTTCGGGCTGAGCTCACACCTCTCCTGTAAATAGAAAAAATAAAGTTCATCGCCACCACCACCGGGCTCGAGCAGGGCAGGGAAGCCTCGGGCCCCACCATAAAGGAGCGAGGAGCCACTTTTTCTGCCTTCGTGCTCCTACACTATCTCCAAAACAAGTGAGCCCGCCTCGAATGGAGAGCGAGCCCGATTGCAAAAATTAGACCGCAAACACCCCCTCCATCTAGCTGTAACATAAGTTAGGCATGACTGACCTTTGAAATGGTTGAACAAGATGTAACTGATGGGACTTGTGTATTTGGTTACGCAAATTCTGTAGTCAAGTGACCATACACCATTCGCAGCCCGCACAGGATGTTTAACGTATCCCACAGCCTAGCGTAGCAAGTGGCCCAAGAGCTGAAGATAAAGAAAAAAAAACAAATGAAAACCCCGAGTCAGTGAAAAGGAGGTCGGAGGACGTCATGTGCTTTTGCAGGGTAAAAGATTTACGTAATTTCTGTCGCATATCTGTACACGTGTACTTGTGTGATAGAGTTTCCCTTTCTGTCACGCGGCGCATATTGCGATCCCATCACCCTCGCCCACTATGCGTACATAATCGCTGGCCGCAAAGCCATAGTTTCTCGATGGCAAAGCTGTGGTGTTCTTTTTGTCCTTTATACTCCATGTGTGTCATTCGGCCACGTTAAGTTTCTGCCATGCAATAAAGCATGTTTCAAGTTCAGTCGGCCTCTTCATTCACGAAGCCCTAGAACACGACAAATTTATCTTGCATTTGTGTCATGTAGGAGGGAAGGCCGTTTTTATTCGTGCTGCTGATGAAAAAATAAAAGACGTTTTGAAAAATCAGTCAAATGCTATTTTCTTCATGACGAACGTTATCACGAACTGTAACCCGGCCGCGCCTGGAACGCTGCCAGCCTTTGACAACAAGTTGACGTACTTAGAACAAAATTCTGAGCAGTGATCGCGAGACCTTTAGGTTCTTGAAAAAGAATATCTAACAGGTTTGCTATTTCGTAGACCAGGTCTCATCCTTGGACTCTAAACGAGCAATCCGACCACTCAAGAACAAAACCCAGCCAATCGTCTTCATAAATTCCGCGATGAACTTTCTACAAATCATTTAGGAGGATCGGAGCAACGGTTTTCGGCGCCAGTAGGGCGGTAATTACCACTAAACGACAAGAGGCAATGTAACGACAAGGGTCAAAATAAACGTTCTAAATCACGGGATAAAAGGGCCACTCGCGACGTCGGCGCGGCGAAGCGATGTCACGTGATCCCACTTTCGACCCAAAAGCGACCTCCACGCTGCTGCTACCAGTTTCGGCCATCGCGCTCGGTACTTCCGGGTAATCTGCGGCAAATGCACGTCGGGCTGGATGATAACCCGTCAAATATACTCACACTCGCCTAAGGCTTGAAATAAATAAATATTGTGAGACTCTGTCAGAGAATTCAGGATTCTGACGGAAAGACGAAGCACGGATTGCGATAGGAAAATTAGTAGAGAGCGGTACGAAGTATAGGTAATAGTTTTATCAGCCGTATGAACTTGTAAACATTCGCTTACTAACTAAATTAACAATGATAGAATATGTACGCGTGACTCAACGAGGGTGTAGAAAGAAAGTGACACAAGGAGACAGCCGTGTCTGCTGTTTTCTACCTCCTTGTTCAGTCACACTGACACATTCTATCATGGATTCAAACCAACCACTCAGTCAACGTGTTCTAAGTAAATTGACCAGGAAACTCTCCGTGAAAACGCTGGAGCTTGGAATCGGGGCAGTAGTCGCGAGGCAATTGACCTCCGTGCATCTGTCGCTCCAATGCGTACGAAACGTCTTAGACACAGCGCATACGAAGCTACCGGGACGACGCACACTCTGAAAACATCGGGGATCCGTTTGAAGACGAGTCCCGCACGGGCGCGCTCTTTAGCCACGTTTCTGACTGCTTTCAAGACATACGAGCACCGGCAACGCGTCCCTATGGCGTCCGCCAAAGGCGTCCACTACGGCTCCTGCGATTCCCCTGGCAACGCCGTGGTGGACGCCGCGGTTGTCTCCACTCTGTACTGAGTGGCTGGCGAGGAGAACGTCGAGGCAGGTTAACAGCCGCCGTAGAAGAACGCCCTTCCACCCCGCCTCGCATGCCACAGGAGAAGGCACGCATCCGGGCCTCGTTCCTCGCTCTCCGCATGCGAGATTGAACCACACCACCTAGATAACACATGGCCTGTTTACTCCGATCCATGACGTCACGCTTCCTGGCCCCAAATTTCCATTGACAAAGCTGGCGTATTGAAAGCGGTGACATCAAAATCACTGTTGCCTAGTCGGAAACGTCTCCAATAGACTCTATGGCAGTCGGGCTAGGTAGCATGACGTCATGGATCCGAGTGAAAAGGCCATGTGCTATCTAGGTGGTGTTGGATTGAACCGCTTTCGCCCGCTCACCCTCGCATGCTTTCACTCATACGGAACCTCACCGCGACGGCGACGGGAGATATATGCCTAGAGTGTCAATGTTATTGCTATCGCAATAACAAAAATGTGGACCGCTTCACGGTTTTGCTTGTCATCTTTGCGCAGGGGCGATGCAAATCTTGTCTGTATCGTTCCAATTTTTAGTATATGTACTTTGGAAGCGCCACCTGCTAATCTTTTGCTCAACTACATATCGCCATGATTTCGGTGGTACCCAAACAGCAGTGAGAGTTCTTTAATATCCTAAGATTTGAGGCCCCGACGGTTAATAAATCACAGAAAGTGCCGTGTTTTACGGGTATAGGATTCTTAGCAATCAACTGCTATACGGACGACAGTTCATTTCAACGAATAGATTTCGAATACCATATTATTTACCTGTACAACGAGCGAACTGCGCCGGCTGCCGATTTCGGTGGCTCGGTTTGTTTCACCCTCTCGTGGGCATCACTCGAGTTAGCACACATGCCGCGTAAATTCAAAGCGTGGTACCAGAATTCCACGCAGAAACTACTCTGTTATGCACAGCAAGCATAATGCTTACTGTGCGTAAGCACTATGCCACTTGCTCATGTCCACGCACCCCGGTGTGTCATTCTAAATATCGTCACATTCGCTTATAATTCTTCCCGGCACGACACCGCCGGATTTTCTCCCTTTTATCTGCTCTACGGTCGCGAACCGACCTTGCCCCTTGACACGGCAGTTCCTCCTGCTTCGATCTCAACAAGCGAGTATGCGCGCGACGACATCGCTCTCACCGACCATGCACGCCAGCTTGCCCGTGCTCGACTGACGGACTCGCAAACCACTCAGTAGCGTCAGTACAACGCCCGCCACCGTGACGTACAGTTTTCGCCTGGTGCGCTCGTGCTCTTGTAGTCGCCCTCTCGTCACGTCGGACTTTCACAAAAGCTCCTTTCGCGATACACAGGGCCCTACCGCGTGCTGCGCCAGGTGACGCCTGTGACGTACGAAATTGCCCCTGTGAGCTCAACCTCGTCATCTACTGTAGCACCTAGTGATGTCGTGCACGTCAGTAGGCTCAAGGCCTACTACACTGCTTCCAAGTCCGGCCTTTAGTCGCTCCGGGACGGCGCTTTTGCCGCCGGGGGTAGTGCTACGGAACAGTATTACCGATGACGAAGAGGCGAGCAGTAAGAAGACAACGACAACGATTGGAGGCTAGCGCGGGCTGTTGCCTCTTGGCCAAGTGCGGCGTATTACGTTGTAAATATACTTGTATATAGCTTTTCATTTGCGTCTTCTTACGTAACAATATTATGAAACTTCATCCGACCAGTATAAACCTTTCACAAACCTTAGTGGACCAGATCCTACACTTATCAACTTTGTCTTCACCGCCACACTAACTTCCACGGTAAGATTCGGGTACGTTCCCGCGCCCCGCAACATGAACCGGAGCACAACGACGGTAGAATTCACCGTTACGTTGCATTCTGCAAACACTACAAGTACCGACTCCACATACGCTACGCTACCTTCTTGCCTACTGCATCCCAGAGCAGTGTGAAGGCGCCCTTCCCGACGGCGCCTTTGAGGTCCGCCTGGCAATGATCCGACGGGCACCAACTTTCGCCGAAGACTTCATATAAGATGCCCGGACTGCCTCCCCTACTCCCTTTCTCTGTTAATAAACACGTTTGCATCGTCATCACGATTGTTAACTCCAAAAGAAATCCCGATGGTCATTGCAAACCCGATTGAAATTTCCTAGTCGACTGTAACGCTTTCGGTGCGCAGGAAAGCTGGACGTCATCTCCCAGTCACAGGCGTACATTCTTCCATTCGATCTGGGGGACCCGGCTGGTCGTGTGGTTCACTGGATGGTGTTACCCTTAATGTGACGCGAGTTCCTATATTAACGAGCACATTCTTCTTTTAGCATAATCTTTTCAATCCTATTTCCTACTTTTTGACAGTGCTGACCAAGGTTCAGGAGTGAGCCTTGCGGTGTAGACAGTAACGGTGCAGTCAGCAAGCTTTCCTCTTTTACGGTCGAACACTCTCTTCTATTTACCGATATTTATGCTGGCTAATCAGGAATCCGACGCCTAGTTCCCTAACCGATAACCGCATAACCAATGGTCATTAAGGGTTACGATAACCGATTAAGGGTTATTAGATAACCGATGGTCATTAAGGGTTACGGACTGGATTCTAAGGGAAGGGAAGCGTAGTAGGGGATGGCGGAAAGTTAGGGGGGCAGATGAGATTAAGAAATTTGCAGGGACGGCATGGCCACAATTAGTATATGACCGGGGTTGTTGGAGAAATATGGGAGAGGCCTTTGCCCTGCAGTGGGCGTAACCAGGCTGATGATGATGATGCTGGCTAAGCTGTTCTGTATGAGGGGCGTCACTCAGATGGCGAATAACAAATGGCCGCATTCTGAAAAACTGAGTAAAGGCTTTTGTTGTGCTAGCATTGGTCAGCATCAAGGCACGTCAGCTGATACGAGCGTACAGCAGATATAGGAGCCCAATGCACAGAACTGTTGAGCCTGTAGATGGTTTTATTGAACATAGTTATAAACAAGGCATAAAAGAAACCGTGTGAAGTTTGTGGCACGCAAATATCGACACTTGTCCGAAGTATCGCTGTCGCATCGTCAATAGTTTCGTCATTAAAACTAGTTTCCGTTATGTCGTCCAATATTTTGCCTACCGACATGCACGCCACTTTGCAACGGCAATGGCCGTTCCCTCCACCTTTGACCTCAAGTTTCGTCTGCTGTTGAAGATTTAGTTTTTGTTTATCCAGATGAGCATGCTAATTCCTCGCGTATCCGGCAGTCTCAACAAGAGTCAATTGTCCTCAAGTAATCTCCAATCCATGTTTCCAATAATGCTGGCAATCCTGCATACCTACGTCGGTACAAACCTGCACAAGATGATGCGAACCACTATTTGTGCGAAGGAAACGTGCGTGTTTAATAAGTGCATATGCAAATTTGCGTGTTTTTGATGCGATTGCCTCGCAGCAATGTCGGCATTTTACATTTAACAAGCACACTCAACGATTCTTCAACAGACGCCGATGGCAAGCAACCAATCAGCAGTCTACTGGAACACTCAAAAGCTCAGACTAGCAATTGTGAAAAAAAGAACAACCTTTATTACAACTTGTATAGGCTTGCTTTCACCCTGCGTCATTATTTGCAGCTGGACATATCGCCTTGTCCGGAGGCTGCCGATGCGGCAGATGAAAGTTAGTGATGAGACATTAAAATCAGGTGTCTGTATCAACTCGCATCCGGTGCGTACATAGATAGTGAACTTATACGAGACGTCGCAAATAATGCTCCCTCTCTCTCTCCCTCCTCAGAAGGACGGATTGAAAATAAGCTTCAAGAGCAAACGGTAAAGGACGACCCATGCATGTGTATTGAGCCACAGCCTGCGACTCGAGTCCTAAGAAAGCTGTAAAATGAGAAGACTAAAATGTCTATGATGGTACAGAATACCGAAAAATGAAACGGGATGGCTCGAACAAACAATGGCCCCGTGCATTCCACATCCCGAAACCAAACTTCGCCTCAAACTCATCTCCGGACACATTTGTCGCCTACGATATAAGTCAACACGGGAGCGAGTTCCGATTGGTACCGTTTGCTACACACAAATCCCTCTGGCGAGGGCACGACACATTGCATCAGGAAGTGTAACCATTCGAGGCATAATTAAAGCACAATAGTATGTCGACCGCTCGTTATGGGGCTCTGTGTAGGCTCCATGAACGCCAGCATTGGGGTCATCGGGGAGCAGACGATAAAACGATCGTTCGGCGAACGTGGTACACAAAGAATGATTTGGCGAACTCCCTTCAGGGTTCCAAGACGTCGGCTACCTTCAGGTACCGGCGAATGTGAATCCAGCAGTCGTAGTTCAATTTGTCCAGCTGCATGCCGCCGTCGTGCCGTGCATTGCACTCGACGCGTTTCTTGACCACGCCGGTCACGCGCATGAACTCGTGGACGTCGCTATGGGCCAGACACTGCCGGACGCCACTGACCATGGCCGCAGCTTCGGCCTCTCCTCCTAGCGACGCCCTGGCTCGAACGTTGTCAACGAGTACCGGGTGCTCCGAGAGGATCTCGAAGGCCCGCGCGCAGTAGGGGTCGTGGTCTCCCAACACGAATCTGGTCGCTCGTTCGACGAGACTGCGGTTACGTCGCACGATGTCTTGGGCAGCGAACATCTCGGCGTTGACAGGTGGGCAATCGTTTATTTCGAGGCGAAGCAGGTTGTACCTCTGGGCAAGACAGGGCATTAGACGTCCCAGGAAGGCCACGCAGAAGATTTCGCCGAAGACCTTGAAAGAGAGCTTGTGAAGACGGGGATTCGTGGCGGCACGGGCGAGCACCGGGTAGACATCATCGTGCAACTGCACCATTGACTCCAGCACGATCTTGGCGATGCCGAGGTTCGAAGAGAAGGCGTCGCACATGTCAAACATAGAATCACGTAGAAACTCGTCGTCGCCAACGTCATTGATCAAGACACTGATCTCAATTGCTCTCAACGCGGGCGCGTTTCTTATGTAAGTGAAAAGTGACGAATAAATTCCGCGGTGGAAGAAGTTGAGAAACACGGTGAGCGATGTGATGTGGCTGCAAGTAGCCAGTACTTCGAAGGCACTTAGAAGGTCGCTCATGCCGCGAAGGTATCCGTAACTGAGAATGACGGCCGTCACTTCGCGACAGTCCGAAAGCTTCGGAAGATCTCGAGTTCCAACGCGATGGTCGCTGATGCAGACCCTGTGGGCGAGTTCGCACTCCCGTATCGTGCCGCAGACTTGCCGCAGGCCACCGTCATGGGGAAGACTGTGCAAGGTCAATTTCTGGATGGAGCGGTTGCGCGTCAGTGATCGCAGTAAGATGCAGCAGTCTTCGGTAGTGGACCACAAGATGTCCAGGACCAGCTCCTCCAGAGTTGTGTTTCTCTGCAACGCCGATGCCCAAGCGCGAGCATTGACCGCGCGCGCGCGTTCTAGTGGGTGGTGATTAATCAGTCCATCGCCGAAGCCCGTGAATCGCAAGCTCAACGTGCGGAGACTACGACTCTCGGCAATCACTCTCGTGAAGAGCCCACAGTCTCGGCTTCCGACATAAAACTCTGCCGCGAACTCGTGCAGCGTTGTCATTGCGGAGATGGCCTGCACGAGGATGGGCCATCCTGGTGCGGTATCGAAGTAGACCGCGCTCAGAGTGAGTTTACGAAGCGTCGCGTCTTCCATGGTCAGATACTGCACAAACCGCTCTGACGGTCGGTTCCGGGGGCCACACGAAAAGACGCAGGCTCCGACCGCGAGTTCCGTGATCGTGCTGTTATCGATGAGCGCATCGATGAGCTTCCCGGCCGTGGGACGGCTCATTCTCGTTGCCGCCACGTCCAACGACGTGAGTGCGGCACCGTCTCGCGTGAGCAGGCAATTGGGGATCGTCATTCTCTCACCGCAATGGCCGCCGACATGCTGGCAGGCGAATTCGCCAGCGTAGTGGAAGGACCTGAATCTGTCGGCCATCGCCTTGCGGATTGCTGGGTCGTCTGTCGCGATTCCGATGACTCTGAGTCTTCTCAGACTCGACGAAGACGCCAGGACTGCGTCCAGCGGACCTGCGTTTGCCACTGAGTAGTGCAGCTCCGCAGACACAATGCACCGGTGCTCAGCGATGAGGCGGCACAGGAGGTAGATGGCCACCCGCTCGGTGTGGCTCGGTAATCGGCGGCGAATGGTTGGCGCAATCACGACGCTCACTTCTCCGAGCTCGTCTCTCTTGTCTTCTGTGAGCTGAAGACCCGCGTGCCACAGGACTTCGTTGCAGGCTGTCAGGTGTCGCAGCAGCTGACAGACGCGGTTCTGGCCTCGCGTGCAGTTCAGACGAACCAGCTCGCCAGAAGCGAACTCGCCCTCCATTGGGAAATCCACCTTTCAGGCAGGGCTGTCGAAGTGATCACCGCGGTGCCGACGTGGCCACTGCGGTCCCTGTCTCTCGTGGGAACAGGTGTCTGCGATGGTCACGGAAATGCTGGCTGCTTTTCACACACACGTTGTGCGTAGCCCAATCTTCAACCAATCACAAGACGCATAGGTAGCAAGAGCGTTAAAACATCGACATTGTCAGGGAGGATGGGAGGGGTAGCTCGACAAGCAATCTTGACTGACAATGCAGACCGTCGAGCACACGCTTAATCGCAATGACGGCAAACCCTCCCAATGTGTACGCATGTCGCTTACGTCACATCCTAAAGTAATCTCTAGCGTTAACAACGTCTCGCCTTTCGGAAGAAACTACGAGATTCCTTTCTTTTCTGTGGTTTCGTTCTTTTTTTTTCGTTTTTGCGCGGTCGCCACAGTTCCTATGCGCAGAACGCGAATTTTCGAGTCGATACTTCAACGCTATGCCAAAAATTTTGCCATCGCGAAATTCAACCGCGAGAAAGACATACGGTATCAACTTGTCTTGTTTTTCTAGTTTCGCTCAGCACTTAAAATAAATTTTACAAATTTACCTTATAAGTGCTAGCTGATATTTGTCGTTATGCATTTATTGCACCCTTTACTGTGCCGACGCCACGGGATCCACACAAATGACTCGTCAGCCGTGTAACCGTCCACTTCTGATAGGTATCGCTCATCTTTTCTTCAAGAGCAGGTAGATTTATCTTCCTAAATTGATAAACTTTTCTTTAATTTAACATTTTGAACCGTCACTCTCTATCGAAGGAAGAATATTCTGCGCATGCTAGTACACGTTGGCGCTTAGCATCCCCTGAATGGTCCTGAACGCATATGTGCACAATTACCGCACAATATGCGAGTCACGTTCTTTTTTTTCTCTTTTTTGCGGTGGACACAACTCGTAACTGAACGGCAATTATTACCGCGTATAGATTATGCAAGCCGGCAGTCGCGTGACAGCCAATAAAACACGCAAAGAGTGACACGTGGAATCACTCTAGCGCCTAACCCCGTATACCTACTAAATTTCACGACGTATCAACAGCTTAACCGCATGCCTTTCTTGTGCTTCAAATTCACGTTCAGCGCCGGTGCGTGAATGAGCGGCGGAAATATAAAGCGGTCATTGCAAATTCACCAACGATAGACGGTCAACACAACGCGCACGTCGGTACCAGCTCAAGAATTCCTGCCATCCACCAGAGATCCTAATCTTCTTGCAAAGGTGAAGTCGCTGGTTCTGGGATGATTCTCTCTTCGTGCACACGGGACCACAATCGCGTCCGTGATCGATTGCGACACCTGACAGCCTGCGACAAAGTGTTGTGGCACGCGGTCCTTCAGCTCAGAGAAAATTCTAGCAACGACGTCGGTGACCTACGCAAAGAGTGATATTGCCAGGCGTTTGCCTCCGATTCCCACATTGCAAATTGTGCACCCGCAACGAAAAAAGAACCGTGTCTTTCTTACGCTAACTTCTCAAACGGCACCGATGTGTTAGAGACGTTTAGCGTGTCCGGTATTCGGGCAAGCGCGGGCGGTTTTCCGGTTTAGCGGGGGCGTCAAAGTGAGCGGCCAGATCGGTGGCGCCAGCTGGTGGCGCAAAGCTCAACCACACAAACACAGAGCTAATTACTATGTTCTGCTTAGCTGCTGGCGTAAATTTTCGACAGTGGCGTAATCGTGTTCACAATTACGCCGCTGCCAAAAATTTGCATGAGTGGCGAAGCAGGATATGGTGAGTTACTGCAGTTTTAGCTCTGCGTTTGTCTGGTTGAGCTCTACAACACCAGGCGGCTTCACCGTTCACGTTTACGCCCCGACCATCCGGTAATCCGCCCAAACCGCTCCCGTTTACCGGAATAGCGTACAAGCAAAAAGTCTCCATTGTCTCTGTGGCGGCGAACTACCGGGGTGCGAACACAAGCGGGCTGATCAAAGCCCTGGTATCCTCGTCGAGACTAGGATGGGGGGGGGGGGGGGGGTCACCCTGCTCGGCAACGCAAACGACCGTCTGGAAATTGGCCGACTCCGGCCAACTGCTCGAAGACTTCCAGATGGACTTCCAGACGGGCATTCTGGATAATCCCTACCAAATATATGCTGCAGGAAATATATTATGGTGACAGTCTCATAGAGTGGCAAGTCTTCACGGTAATTACGGCAATCTCGTGCAATTCCGTTCCGCTGAAGCATTCTAGCGAACTAGGAAAAAATAGAAAGGATTAGTTCTGTGCGAATAACCGTAAGTGCATGTCGTTGGAAGTCTTGTTCAGAAACCACGAATAGTTTTTCTTGAAGGCTGTACGAGCGCTCGTGACAATGGACATTCCTCTGCGACTGGCTCTGTGAATGACTGAAACATTATTATTTTTCTGCTCTCTCCTTCTTACCGATTCTTCCCCTTTTCCCTTGCCGAAGTGTAGGGCAGCCAGCGGGGTACGTCCTCGGTTAACTTCCCTACTTTCACTTTTCGTTTCTAGCTCTTTACCTCTCTCTTAGGCTCTCAATTTTCTTTCAAGTTCCTTTACTAGCTGATGCATTTCTTCAATTATTCTAAATCATCTGTGCTACGTTTCCCGCAGTGACATTTCATGATGACTCTAAGACACCCTGAGCTCCTGCGAAACTTCTTCAAGGCAGCAAAATCTCCCTTCGCCTTGTGCCACCTGAACCGTTTTTAAAAT
The DNA here is from genome assembly GCF_038994185.2 of Dermacentor albipictus. Lineage (NCBI taxonomy): Eukaryota > Metazoa > Arthropoda > Arachnida > Ixodida > Ixodidae > Dermacentor > Dermacentor albipictus. Next base: position 99,147,675 of record NC_091828.1, on the reverse strand, counting down.
CTGTCCCGACTCATGTCTCGTCTTATTGACAGAATCATAGCGGCGGCATCGGAGCGATTCTTGCAGCATCCGGGCCTGCTGGAGGAACTTGCCAACGTGCAGTCCATGAGCGAAAGACGAGGCAGGAGCTGCAGTCCGAGCCGCAGTCCGAGCCGCAGTCCGAGCCGGAGTCAGGAAACTTAGAGGGCAAGCCCGAGTTCATGCATCTCGCTGGAGTCGTGAAGGAAAGAGTCACGTGTCATCCCCGGGAGGACGGGTTGCAAAGACCTCGACGACCTCAACGAACGCTGCTGGATCGCACTCAGGTTATCTCACGTCCACCCCGTCACCTCGGAAGCGGTAACGTGGAGGACGCGCACGACAATATACGAACCACCGAAAAAAAAATTTCCCAGTTATGTGAATGTGTTCGTTATTATTTGCAGGAGTCAACCACGACATAAGCCCGATGCGAAAAACAAACAAATTATTTGTGATCCGAACAAGAAAACAATGCAGACAACCCGTTAATACATGAAGAATATGGTGTTCCCGGTGTCGTGTATTCGTGTCGTAGTCTCGTTCGTTTATCGTCGCATGAGTCGTGAATGAAGTTGCTTCGACTAGAATTAAGACAATCCGCCGTGGTTGCTCAGTGGCTAAGGTGTTGGGCTGCTGAGCACGAGTTCGCGGGATCGAATCCCGGCCACGGCGGCCGCATTTCGATGGGGGCAAAAACACCCGTGTACTTAGATTTTAGGTGCACGTTAAAGAACCCCAGGTGGTCAAAATTTGCGGAGTCCTCCACTACGGCGTGACTCATAATCAGAAAGTGGTTTTGGCACGTAAAACCCCAATTTTTTTTTTAAATACTACACCTAGGCCAGCCTGCGCCGACGTATAAGCTCGATCACGATCTCCTTCAAGCAAAATCTGTTTCGACGCTAAATCAAGCAAACAGAAGAAAAATGAACTGGAGTTATCACACGTTTTTTTTTTTCTCTTCCTTTTGTGGTATGCTTTAGTCTTGCACATATAAGAAATGCGTCGCACGTAAGCTTGCGACGTGGGGATGCGTCACGTTTAGCTCTGACGTGCGCATGTTGTCAATCTTCTGGTTCAGCCTTTTTTGCTGCAACGTATTGTGGCATTATTTTTTTTAGGAATAAGCTTTGCTTGGGAAAGTACTTGCCCTGTTCGAAAATAAAAAGTTTGATTGGGTATGGAAAAGAAAATTGTTCTGTAGACTATTGAAGGCGCTTGTCAATGTGGGTATGTGCTGAGTACACTTCCTTGTTTTCTTCTTTTCACGTCCAACCACGCTGCTTCTATTCAGGTGCGCGGTAAGGGAGAGTTTTCGAAACAATGGCAGGGATTAAGATGATTGCATGGAATCCCCTGTCCTGGTCATCCCCTCCATGTGGGCTGCATTTGGTTTAACTTTGAACCTACCGACGAAACAGTCATCACCATCCCAAAGTAGCAGCGTTTCTTCGTTACACTTAGGTTTATATTCAAATTTTTTCTTTTCCCAGTTGTATTATTTAGGATCAAGGTGGCGGCAAAAAGAAAAATAATGTTGTGCTGTTTCGATGGCGAACGTTTGGCAAAACCGTTTCTCGTGGGCACGTGCCAAATTTAAAAGAAACGCAACGACAATAACGAAGACGAAGGGCCAAGAAGCGGAAGCCATTGTTATCGAGTCAGCCAGGCCTGCTACAACCGCCTTTCTTTCCCAGCGAGATGGGTACGTGCTGTTTCCGCAATATTAGCCGTTTGTCATTCAAGGCCATTTTTTTAATCAGCGTACGCCGTTTTCGCTCACCCATCTCGTAGTCGGGGACGCTTCTTGACCGCTATCACTGGGACTTGGTTGAGGGCATACGTTGGCACTTTTGGTTGATTAGTTCCTTCATTTCGTCGGCGGTTGAGTGGGATTGTGACGTATCAAGCTGACACTAGGCTATATTTAGAGGCCCCTAAGTGGAAGGTTCCTGATACATTTCGACAAGCCGGGATGGGTCTCTTTAGCCTGCAACGTAAGGATGGCGCGCGCTCAATGAGTCGAATTAACGTCATTGGGCAAATGTAGCTTTGAAGAACTTCTTGTTGGGCGAGCTGGTGCATATTAGCGAACAGTTTTATCACTGCACGAATTAACGACTCCAGAGAGGGAACACACTTGGACAGGCACTGTCCTTGAAGGATACTGCGCCTGTCGCTTTGTGCTCTCTCTTCGCATGGTCGTTTGTTTGCGCAGTTGTAAAACTGTTTGTCATCGGACAACTGCCCACCACCGTCGGGAGTAGAACCAGCGACTTTGTGTTCAGAAGTAGAACGCGGTTTTCACAGAGCCTCCACGGCAGCAAGTCGATGGCTATTTTAAGGTAAATCATAATGCTCCCCCCCTACCCCTGTAGGAAGTCCTTAAAAAATTGCAAATTTTCTGACCGGGCCTTTCCTTTCGTCGTAAAACACACAGTTTTTGAAGAAGCAGGGTTGAAGATTTTTGATGTAACAATTAACGTTAAATGTAGCCCAAGGGGGGGTAAGCTTACAACATACTGTTTCTTTCGAGAGTGTACGTAACATGTATATACAGATGCTGCAAACCAGGTTCGCAGAAATTAGGGGAAAAAAAACATTTCTATGACAAATGTCCTTAACTTTTGGCCCCGCCTTTCCGTTCACAGATACCACCTACGCGACTACTGGGTTCACGTGTAAGTAAATCCTTCAATACTTGTAGTGCAGCGGTGTTACTACGAGCAACTAGGAATGCAAAATGGGGCAGAGGCGTTTAACTGTAGGGATATCTTATGGTTGCGTGGCGTAGAGCTGTACAGTCGCATTTAAACACAGGCTTCACGCAAATCTAGATCTCTTCACTGTGACCAACTGTGCCGTCTCTGTTGTCTCTCTTTTTTTTTAATCTTCAGCTCAATATGGCGGAGCGACCAGTTCGATGTGTAAGTGGCAACAGTGCGGTGTTCATTTCTAAGATTTTATTGCGGTATCTATATTGGGGGTATTCTGGGCCTCCATATGGAAACTCATGCGAAATCATAGTGATCGTAAACTGAAAGGCCATTCTTTCATGGTTACATTTGCACTTTTTTGGGGTGTTTTCCAGGAGAGAGAATTAGGGATGAAGGTTTCACCTTTTTTTTTAATATCTCGCACAAACCAAGGTGCTGATGACACCGAGCTGGCGTCGCGGAATTAGCAGCATTATTCGGAAATTTGAACATCCTTAATGCCGGCAGTATAATAAGAAAAGCTTGAGGCGCAACCTATTGCTTAGTTTTGAATTCACCACAATAGTTTTTCATTTCGTCAACAAGCGCAAATGCTCCCAAAGCTGCGGCGTCGCGAAGGTGAAATTATGTGTTGGCGTGGCAGCTTGAAGATGGCATCTCTACCGGCTTTTCCTCATTATTATTTTTCTCCAGCCTGTCGTGTCAAGCATACGCTAGGTTTTGTTCCGTTGATTTGACCTACGCTCGGGCACTCTTATAAGTGTATTTAGCCGTGTGTTCTGGTTCCACGTCAGCTTTACGTGACCGACTTTACTGGAAGTTGCTTCGATCTGCAAAACACTTTTCATCTTTCAGATTACCCAACAGGACTGACCTCAATGGAGAGTAAGTGGCCAGAATGGTGTCCGCTTCTAAGATTTGTTGAAATAGCGTCTCATTTGAAAAGACCACGTACTCCAATTGTTCGCTCACGCATCCTTGCGCCTATTTGTTTCGACAACAAGTAGGCCAAGAACCAAGAGATTTATGAATAGTTTGTTATAAAACAGCTTTCACTTAGAGCTGTTTTTTTTTATTGCGATAGCAATTACATGGGACACCAGGCGAATTTCTGCCATTGCCGTTGCCTTGAGGTTCTGTATTAAGTCCAAGGGCAATAAAATCGTCGCCACGTGCCGTATGCTCTGTGTGCCAGTGAAAGCGAGCGAGGGTGTGCCGGCGTTCGCGGCGCAACATTACACACGCAGCGGAGGGAAGCAGGGAGGAAGCGCGCTGTCTTCCGTCGCCGTGAGGTTCTCTATTAAGGATAAGGGCGATAAAATCGTCGCCACGTGCCGTTTGCTCTGCGTGCCAGTGAATGCGAGCGAGGGTGTACGGGCGTTCGCGGTGCAACCTTGCACAGGCAGGGGAGGGAAGCAGGGAGGAAGCGCGCTGTCTTCCGTCGCGCGCAAGGCACCGCGAGGAGCGCAGGGAAGGGGAGGAGCGTTCTACTCCGGCACCGATACCGCTGTATCTTGAAAGCCATCTGCGACGGACACAGCGCGCGCTGTGTTTCCGCGGCTTAGTTCGCGTCGATGTGAGACGCGGCACGAAGGTCCATTCGCTCGCCGCTGCTGCCGCGCTTCCTCGCTCCGGCGTTTTGAAGCGACTTTCCGCGGTCATCGAGCCAGATTTCATCATGTTTGCTTGAGCGCACGTGACACCATGCCTGTTAATTTAGTTGGTACGCTTCTGTTAAGTTTATACCGCAGATAAAACAGCTATCATTACTTCGCGTAGCTCTCCACTAATTTGCCATCGCAGTCAGTGCTTCGCCTTTCGGGCGAAAATGCGACTTTCTTGTTGTAATTTTGAATGCCAATATGAGTCCAAGACATTGTCAAGGCCGCCAAATCCCAAGTATCTTCACCTGCATGCGTCCCGAAGTGGAACTGCGGCCGTGATAGCACTCGCTTACGAGGAAGCGCCAGAGTTTCATCGAAGTTATCTGACCAGAAAGAGGGGGGTGTATAAAAATGATACACTTTATTTTACTATCATAGAGCCCATAGTTTAGTATGTATCCGTAGCATGGGATCCGAGTACCGGAATGCCTAGAGACAAACTAGAAAGGGTTCGGAAGCGCTCCACAAGATTCGTCACTGGCTATTGTAATTTTTTTGGTTAGAAGCTGCGACATCGTAGTTGATCTCGTCTAGACACCATTGGCATTGCGTTGGAAGTTGCTTCGCATAAACGTTTTGTTTCAAATGTACTACCACCAGACAGGCGTTGATAAAAACAAACATTTGAAAGCACCCCATTATATTTCCAGCAGGAGGGACAATAGTAAAAAACAATTGTACGTAAAAGTGAGGCATTAATGCATTTAAATATTCATTTTTTCACTCACATGATTGCAGAATGGCATTATTCCTCCTGGGAAATTCTTGGTGCCCCGAGTTTTCTAACGGGCGTTGAAAATATTCTTTAAAACATTAATTTTACCTTATCTCATTTGGAAACTTCTTCTATCTTCCTGAGCAATGCTAATAGTTTATAGTATACGCTATTTCTTATATATTGCAAAATAAACAATTAAGCAAATAAATAAACGCAGCCGTTTAATTGTCTTGGGCGGCTATTGTGCACAGGAAAAATTGCACTCCGATGTGAAAGTTTGCCATGCCGTGAACCTTGATTAAGGCGTTAGTTTTTGTTAGTGTGGGTTCTAATCAGCCAAGAACTGAACCAGAGGGTGCCCGCTTGTTTTCGTACACAACACTCGCCACCCGTGTCACCGCACTGAGCCTAGTGACGTCATGGGCGCGTCGCGATCGCTGATTGGTGGATTGTGTTCGCGTAGCAGCATTATGGTCTGTCCGGGAATGTAATGCGAGAGCTCTTGCGATGTGGGCGCGCCGCAGCGAAGATCTGCATTGGAGCAAAACACCTGCTTTTTTTTAGATCTCCACACAGGAGATGATGCAATCGCGGAAGCACACGAAAAGGCGACCCCCTACGAGTGCAATGACCTCGAAATGCGCTGAGTACTTCCATCGCACTTGATCCGCTTGGGCATTCGCTCCGAAGTTTAACACATTTTTTAATATTTCTCGGAGATTTCTGAACACTGTAGAAACTTACTTCATGATTGTATAGTTGGAAGGCCCTTTGTTGCAACTTGCAGGTTTTTTCTTATGGAAAGGGTTGTGGGAGGAGGCAAGGCAGCTTGGTCTGTTCGGAGGTCTCCAACTACTCTTTGGTGACGTTGCTCGCAATTTCTGGATGCTTGTGCATGTTTAGAAAATGCTATTCGCAGTAATTTAGTTCAGAGACTCGGAATCATGTGACGGCAGGACCAACTCCTGCCCGCCTTTTTGATTGTCTTGTCTCTCGCGACAAAACACGGACAACTATAAACCGATGGTTCTCCGTTGTCTGTTTCCAGCTGAAAGATACGGTAAGCTTCTTTTCTAAATTACTTCGCCCGCTGTATTAAAAAGAAAAATGAGAGTGCGTGAGTGCGCGCGTTGAATGTGCAGGATGTCAACAGTGGGAAACACAAGAAAGGGAAGCAGTAGGGTATTCATATATGTGAAGCTCAAAGACTAGTTTGCATAATTCCTGATAATGACCAAAAAAGACTAGACAGCACAGAATATAGACGAAAGAAGACATAGCCAAGTACGTAATCAGACAAGCTACCGCCATTCACTACAGAGAAGCATACGTCTTCTGCATACGTCTATCTGCAATGTGTAAGCGGGCACTGACTCATTCATAATTATTCGTTTACGGCCACGTTCACGTGCACACTAACTTCCACAGACGCTCATCGGCACTGAGTTCACCCTGACGGCCGCTAGCTCACACGACCGCACAAAGCCAAATAGAATCACTCACGTCACCCACGACAATCTGCGGTCACGAATAGCGCAATCATGGGGAACGCGCCGACGGCCTCGCCAAAATTGTTCTCAAATTGGATGCCTTTTGGCAACCACTGGAATACCTCTGTCAAGAGAGGTTGGGGCAATTAGCGAGGCGACGGTCCTTCACCTCTAGGCCGCCCAACTTGGCGCGTACACGCCGGAGCCCGGGTCAGTGTGCTATTCCCCATCTCTTGTTTGTGCCTAGTGATGTACGTATGCTTCCGACAAAGCCACCTTCCGAGGGACCTGAGGTCATCGGTCTCCTGACGCCGGATTGGGGGAGGCGACTGAACGGTCACCACGCAGGGCATAAAAAGAGCGACGGACGGCTGGAGTCATCGGCTGCTGCAACTTACTCGTGACCCTATTTCTCCATACTTATTTGAAACTTGTAATACGTAATATAAACTTGTGCGTAAAACGTCTTGGATATATGGCCCAGCCCCACGTTCCCTTACTCCTCTACGGATAGGAAAGAATATGCAACATCTTCAGACCCCCAGTCGCCACAGAAGGTACTCGTTGCTGATACCCGAAGCATGCTAAACAGTAATCTGTTACTCAATTCAAACAGAAATTTTGCTAAGAGGTCTGAAATGTAGCCACATTGGAGCAAAGTAGGAAAACATGGCATCTCTTGGGCAGCAGAGTCGCTACAGTCATCCTCGATTACGTAGACTCGAAATGCGCTTAAACAAGGCTCCTAAAAAGCGTCAAGCTTCACGAAAATGGCTGCGCTGCTTCTCAGGACTGAAATTGTGTGGCAGAATACTCGACAAAATAGAAGACGCGAGTGTCTTGTGGACCGTATCTAGGAGTGTTGGTTGCTTGTAGAGAAACGGAATCGAGTGCATGTACAACGTAGCTCGTAGAAACAGCGTCACTAATGGCATTTCTTTTCTCACTCCGTTTCGCAGATGAGGAGTAAGTAAACCAGTATTCACTTCTGTTGCACGCGCACACTTTTGGCGACAGCCTCTTGGCTGTTTATCTAACATGTTTCTCTCACGTGGTATAAAGAGAGGCCTTCATAACACACCCTGTTCGATTCGTGTTCCTCCAGCCCTAAGGGGAACGCCAGCAAGTGGTGCCTGAGTACAGTCATCGGTGCCCTTCTCGCCTGCACGCTGATAGCCGCCGTCTTCTTGCTGGTGATCTTGAGCAGTAAACGTAAGCAGCAACATTGCCGCTTAGTAGGCGTTCTTTTTTTTTTTAAATAGCGTATATGGGCAAGCAAACGCAAGTGCTTTTCTAGCGTGTGGAAGTAGCGCGTCGACCTCAACGTGCATGCGCCAGGAGTTCCTCCTTTCTTTGGACCACGCAACCTAATCTAACTTGCAGTAAGGCAAAAATGGCTGTGGCTTAGGTAAGGTTAAGCCCAGGATGCGAAGCATACTAGCCTTTATTTTAGTTGTTGAACCACTGTTTAGCCTGGTGAACTGCTGTTGCTTGGCTATATTTGGTTCGGCTAGACGAAGAAACAACTCATGCATTACTGCTTCGCCTTCAAGAGTGGAACGCGACAGCGTTCCCGTCGACCCGCCAAGGGGTGTAAGACAATGGGCTACAGGGCAGCGACTACGCGCCCCGCATTGGACGCGGTGAGCGTCGAGCAAAGCAGCGTTCGGCGCGGCAACGAAATGTGCGCCTGAGCAAGAGACGCACGCCTCAGAAACAGCTCGTTTCTAAGGCAACACCGCATTCACTAGAGGCGCTTTTGTACCACTTTGAAGCATCGTACTCGTGGCTCAGTGGTAGCGTCTCCGTCCCACACTCCGGAGACCCTGGTTCGATTCCCACCCATCCCCCGTCTTGCAAGAGTTGAGCCAAAGCCACTTCTCCTCTGTCGTGACGTCACGGTGTCACGTGGTTTCAAGGCGACACCGCCGCGCCTGAGGAGCTGGGTTGAGCTCTCGTAATATGCTTCGCATAAAAGAAGAGAGGCGCACACGCCGAGCGGCGCGTTGTGCGTTGCTGTTGTCCTGTGCTGCGCGAATCGCTGCTCTTGACATGAGCCACTGTGTCGTACCGACTCGTACAGTAAACGCTCGTCATAAAGAAGTCATCGGAACACGAAATTTACTACATCTTGATAAGTGGTGTAATGTTCAAATCACATGGGCTCTCAGGAAGCCATAGTTAAGGGCACTCCGAGAGTGTGGGAGCTCGTAAAACGCATGTTGAAACGCATCGCGATCGGCAGTTAGGACATTTACGGCGGGGAAATTTGTGATTACGCTCGTTAGCAGCTGCCTTGTCTGTCGGTACCCGTCACGTGAAAGATACGTTCAAGGAGCTTCCGCCCCGTTTTGGTGTGGCCGTCGCAGCGGTGTTTGCCTCTCCGAGTGGATAACGAAACAACGCGAAGAACTACCGTGCGTGCTGCCCCGTGCACCGCCGTGCGTGTTTTACGGCTTCGCACTTCGTATTTAGACAGTTTCAAATTAGCGTTTGTCGCCTGGTACGATAAACGCTAGCGCCTTCACAAGGAAGGCACTTCATAAAGAAGGCGCTAAAACCTTAAGGAAGGCGCCGAAAGGCGGGGCGCCCTCTGGTGTCTCGTGCCATACATATCCAAGGCAAGGCAGTCCATTAGCAGCCACGCTTTCCTTTCTGTGCCGGCGCGTCTCGTTATCCCAACGGATGCCGGAATCGCCCATTGATCTCGGAATTGGGACGCGCTACGGATGTACTCGTAACTACCTTTTAAGGTCAGTTTAGAGGAAGCGAAAGCTCATTGGAGCTTTTACTAATGAGCAACGGTAACGACAGCGCAGCCACCGCGGGAATTCACGCTGAAGTGGGAGCCGTTGGTGGCCTCTGTGTTTCAGTACGCTATTGCTTATTTCAAGCATAACGTATATTAAGCCAATTTGGTCAAACTCGTCAAACAACGTACGCTAGCACAGCATGCGCACACCGCAGAAACCGATGACGCGTACGGAACATGCGCAGTGAGGCAAAAGCTATTTCTCTACGTACGTAATGCACTTACGTTTGGTTGGAAATGCTTTTGTAAAACTCTCAATTAAGCACAGTCCGTCGCCGATGCGCGTCGCATTATGTGACCCGAAATGCATGGACCCTGGTATGAAAACCAGAAATGTTTGAATAAAGCGATAGCCCGAGTAAAGCGATATCTCTCTAACGCGATTGTAATAGAACATTTGCCGAGTTAAACTTACGCAGTTAATGTTTACGTAAGCCAAGAAGCAGCGCCGTGAAACTGTCGGCATCCGTGGCTCCCTCTTCAGTGGGAATACACGATGTTGCTACGCTCTGGTAGTCGCTGATCGCCGGATAAATGTGAATAAATCTTCCACCTCCTCTCGGCTTACTTGAGTCGCAAGTTACGAATGCCTGGCCCACGCAGTTTCCAAGATAGTTCGCGGCTATCCCGGCTTCTGCAAGCCTCACGAGACGCCTTGGCATGAAAACGCCGCATTGGGCCTAATGAATTGTCTTCAACAGCCTTGAAACCACGGGTGGGTTTGACAGGTAAATGAGATATGTTTATTTAACGCACACCACAACGCCTTGCTTAGTTTTCGTGTTGAATATCCCGTAAGGCCGTGTAACCTATTGTAAGAATCTGTTCAGCCCTAAACAAAAGAATTTGAGAGCAAACACTTTGCGATAGCTTCAAAAGGACAATAAAATACGAAAATTTAATTACTGGGTGCCACGTTAGTTAATAAGCAGATTTAGAATAGCATACGCAAAGAAAATCGCGGTGTTTCCTTATGTAAAAACATAGGATGCGCTCTATATCCGCCGTATATACACGGGGTACTGCTATTTACGTGTGCTATCAGCTAACGGAGGGTATTTGGCGAGGACACCGTGCTTAGCGTTTGCATATGCCACGCTCGACGAAGCGAACTCTTCTCATAAAGTGCGAATGAAATGATTTTCTTGCACATGGTAGTTCTAGAACACGTGCATATGCGCATAGATCATCGGTGAAGCAGCCAATGGTTCTTTATGGAACATGATATGAGCGAGTGCTATCATTACATATTTATTTTTATCGCGAATGAAATTCGACCTGGTTGCACCTCTCGAAGGCACATATGAAACACAAAAAGCTTCATAGAAAAGTCTTCACAAATCAGCAAAAACACTAGGAATAACTTGCCGTCGCAGATAAAAACAGGATTTTCTACGATAGCACCGTCTCTTGCCTTCGTTGCAGTGTGACCCATTTGTTTATTTACCTATTTATTTATAGCTTCACCCATGCTATCACGCATCGTTAATGAAAAGCGTTGTAAAAAAATTAAATGATAGTGTTTAACGGGCCTAAACCAGTTTCTGATAATGAGGCAGGCTGTAGTGGAAGACTCCGGAAATTTCGAACACCTAGGGTTCTTTAACGCGCAGTAAATACAAGTACGCGGGTGTTTTGGCATTTCGCCCCCATCGAAATGCGGCCGCCATGGCCGGGATTCGATCCCGCCACCTCGTGCTCAGCAGCCCAACACCATAGTCATTGAGGGACCACGACGGGTGAATAGCGTTGTAGACCTTTGTTGCTCGCAATTTCATTGAGGCACAATATTTGGGCAAGTAGTCAAGCCAATTTCCGACATCTTTCGGCAAGATGCTTCTGTTTGAAAGCGGCGCATTCGGTGCCAATGGATTGCCTCGGCTTGGACATATGTGATGCAAACACCAGACGGCACTAGGTCCAGTTACGTTCTCTTCGCGCTTGTGTTCCCGTATGGCATAGAGTTTCATATTAGTATTCCTAGAGGCAAATCTGGCGCTGCGATCGTTCAACCATCATGGGAATGATGGGAAGTACAGGCTTCGGATTGGCATTCTGTTGACTGGCGAACTAGTGTACAAGTATTTTTTTGGCAGTTTTGGTTTCGCTCCAAGCGCAATTGCTACAACCTGCAGTCGGACAGTGCAACGCAAAGCTCTCTGCCTTTGTTATGTTGCTCGGAGTGGCGATAGCGCGCTGGGCCAGCGGCTGGGATGGTGCTTGTGTCGCGGTGTGGCGTCGAAGCCATGACGAGAAAGCGGCGGCATCGTAAACGTTGAAAGAACATGTTTTGAGCGTTTGGACAATTGTTTGTTAAGTGTGTTAGGTTGGCACTGTAGCGTTACGTGCTTTATGAAACTTCAGAATAGAACAAAGAAGGCACTACTGATACAAGACATATACAGTTGTACTTCTAGTGGCTTGACAATCAAATTTTACTGAGGGCTTCATTATGTGCGCGTTTATGTGCTCATTAAAATGCGTGTTTTAGGACTTTGAGAACACAAACTTACTTGTGGTAGGAAAGATAGCTGCTTCCTAGCTGTAGTCTTGTGTCGCACAATGGGCACCCGCAAAGCCCGCTGTAACGCTTCGGAAGCGGTACGCCAATATAAAATATGATGGAGCATACTCGTAGGAGGCCACTAGCGTCCTAGCTAGTACTGCAGCAGATGTGCTTAAACGTACTTGAAGACGTCCAGCAATCGTAACAGCCGACGCAACCTTTCGAAAGAGCGAGAGAGTTCGCAAGTGCCTGTCGTTTGCGCTCGCGTTTGCATCGAGCAAGCGTCGTAGCAGACGGCACTTGTAACGTTCCTCTCAAGGGCGCAACGCTTTGTCAAAATACAACATTTTTATTTCCAGAAATACTTGATGAGTATTTTTATATAAGTACATGCACGGTTGTTTTGCTGTTGCAAAAATGAATAAATAATTATTCTTTGGCGTTAAATTGGGAACAGAATCGCACAAGTATGCATACCCTGGTGTGTCCTGGTGACAAACTATAGTAAACCATGCTTCCATCTCAAAGTCATATAAAGTTTATGTAGCGTGTTGTACATTATATAACATACTGCAGAAATATAATTAAATTTTACGCGATAATATTTTAGTATAGCTTTGTTTATTGCGCCAGAAGCAAACGCCACTAGTTTAAAGACCGAAGTCAATCCGAAGCCTGTACTTCCCATCATTCCCATGTAGGTTGAGGCAACGCTCATGAGAACCCCCATAGACACTAGCGCCACATTTCCCTCTAGGGTATCTTTAGAAACTCTATGCCGTATGGTAAGCTAAGATCCTTCAGATCACGTGAATATTCGGGTCCCGCGAAGTGCCTGCAAGGCTCCTCGTTCGCTATTGCGGCGGTGTCTGTTGTTCCACGCATGGAACTTGACGCGGTGTCCAGCAAGGGTGTAGCAATGTATTGGGTGAGTGAGTATGCGCTTTCTGCGGGAGCATCGCGGAAAGCGTTTCACAGAGACAGCTGTTACAGCGATAGCTGTTACAGAGATAGCTGTTTGCAGGGCAGCTGGGGAAATGTCGAGACTTCCTGCAGGATGACCGTTGAGATGACCCTGCCAGATTCGTAGCTCAAAGGACGGACGAATGCGAAGCAAAATGACACCGCGATACGTACTATTTCAGCTTAGTGTATTTAAGGCTTTCGAGATTCGGTTCTTTGTTGCCTTTAACTGGCGGCGGCTCTCAATAGTTAAGACAACATTGCCGAACGGCAACAAAAAAGTGAGCCTGTATTACTACAAACGTTTCTTCGACCAAGTGGTTTCCAGGCAGAAAAAGTACGAAGGAGAAAAAAGAACGCTTCGAGGTTTTCAGAACGTTGAACGTCTCTGAAAGCTTCATTTATTGAGCGTTTCTCTTGATAACTGTTTATAAGGGTGGTTACGAGTGGTCATTAAGGCTCCTTTGGTGAATGTGAACCTAGACGTTGGATTTGTTCTCTCGCGGTCGTTATTGCAGCAAAGGGTGATGGAACCGACTACGACGACGATGTGCTAAGAGGCGGCATCGGTGGCAGTGGCGGCAGTGGTCAAGAAGACGTCGTCCATCAGGTCATCTACAGAGCGAAGACACCGTCGACCACAACCGGTAGGCGCATCTTGTCTGCCCCGACTTTCTTCGCACCAGGGTTTTCACGTATCAAAAAATGAAAGAAAACTCGAGAGATTCATTGACGTGGCCATGAACAAGGCAGACAAGCGCGCAGAAAACATAATATAGTCAAGAATGTAGCCGAGCTGTGATTAAGTGATCGGGTACGGAACCTTACCTCACGCGACTCAATGGCGATTTGAGAGAGACCTCCGTTGGATGATTGCGTGTTAAATTTCAGCATTGCTGATGACAGAAATATGAAGTGTAACATACTACAGCTTTTGTTTACTTGCCACAAACAACTGTTTTCGCGAAATCGGGATGTTGCACTGTTGGCTCTCTTCCTCTATAGATGAGTGTGCGCGCGCTTGATCACGTGACAGCCAACGCTAGGCGCGCGGGGAGAGAGCGCGCATCGCTCGGCCAACACCACCTAGATAGCACAAGGCCCTTTCACTCCGATCCATGACGTCATGCTACCTGGCCCGACTGCCATAGAATCTAATGGGGATGCTCCCGAGTAGGCAACAGTGATTTTGACGTCACCGCTTTCATCACGCCAGCATTGTCAATAGAAATTTCGGGCCAGGTAGCGTGACGTCATGAATCGGAGTAAACAGGCCTTGTGCTATCTAGGTGGTGTTGGCTCGGCCCTCGGCTCATCCTCGAAAGCTTCCCCTCGCACCCGTAGCAACGATACGGCCTGCCGTGCTCTCATTCTTCTGCACTTCGATTTTATGCGGGACATCACGGCGACGGCAAAAATTTGCTGCGATTGTCTAAGAGAGAGAGAGAGTAAGGACAGGAAAGGCGGGAAGGTCAACCAGACGAGCATCCGATTTTCCACCCTACACTGGGTGTGGCAGAAAGGGGAAGAGAAAGAGGTAAAGAGAGAGAGAGTGTGAACATTGATTGCGCAACATCTAAACCTCCCTTATGAACGAATGGCGTGCCATAATTTTACCGCTATCAGCGACAATGGCGGGCCCATACCCTCGATCATAAATAAAGAAAATAAAAAACAGAAAGGAAAGAAAGAAAATGCCACTTGGCGAAACTGGCATGCTTCATTTCTTGCGTTTGATGCCTCAAATTTCTCATTTAAGCGCAGTAAACGAGAAGGAAGGGGGTTAACCGAGGGGCCCGATTTTTATTACTCATAAGAAGGCAACAAACACTGACACCAAGGACAACATAGGGGAAATTACCTGTGCTTGATGAATGAAGAAACGATAAATTAATGGTAATTAAAGTCGATGAAGAAACAACCAGGGTTCTACTAGGGCACAAAAATGCCAAAGAAAGTGGATGGGGAAACAGCGCCGCGTTAGCTCGTGTGGTAGAGCATCGCACGCGAAATGTGAAGGATGTGGGTTCCTTTCCAACCTGCGGCAACTTCTTTATTCATCCACTTTAATTTCCATTAAATTATTGTTTCTCTATTTCATTTATTAAGCACAAGTAATTTCCCCTATGTTGTCCTTGGTGTCAGTGTTTGTTGGCATCTTATGATAGAGTAACGAGACATTGGTGGAGCAGCACCGCGTCTGAGTAGCTTTGCCGGAAAGCAATCGCTTCACTTCGGCCATTGTCCTCCGATGACCTCGGCCTGTTGCTTTTTTCGCTGTTGTAAAACATGCATCGGCTTTCCTGATTTCCGCAGACCGGATTCGCCTGTCATCGACGTCAGCGTTTACAGGTCACATCCAAGCACTGACGGTGTGCACCGTCACGGACGGTCCGGAACCCTTGTACTTCCCGGACGACGGCCTCTGCGACTTCGTGTTTTTCCATTCGCTGGGAGTGTCTCACAAAAACAACGATTTCGCGGTCCAGCGACAGAGTGCCGCCGTGCATAGCTTCGTCAAACAGGGACAAGCTGGCCAGCGAACACGATACGGCATGTCCGTGTCCTTCAGGTGAGCAACTCGCACCATGTAGATGGTGTGCGTGTACACACATGGCAGCACCGTTGGTACAATGTCCCATTCGAAGTGTGACGTCATCGCGCAGCTCCTCGTGGCCTTGTTCGGTGTACGCTGTGACATGCTCACACGCTTTCTTCCCGCGAACGCGCAGAGTAGGGAATGGAATGGAAAACTTTATTGGTTTTTTAAGATATTAGCAGGTTGAGGACTAAGTCTTCATTCTTGACAACTATGGGTCCTCTTCAGCCTTGGGTGGGCCCAATGCTGAAGAGGACCCAAAGGGCACCACTGAGTCGGGCGACCTCGCTTGCGTGTGCTATGAGGGCCCTTTGGACTCCTAGCTCGCAGCTGGTGAGGCGGCTCTCCCACTGCACCGCACTTTGTGTTGTATGTTTGTGGAATGTCTTGTTTCTCCCGCATTCCCATGTGATGTGTTATAGTGTTGGACTTTCTCCGCACCACGGGCATACGGCGCAATATTCTGTGGGGAACATCCTGCTTAGTATGTAAAGACTTGGAAAGGAACTCGTCTGCAGTCTAAACATCTCCCACAGTGAGGCGACGGCGTCGTTGGCAGGAACATGCTAAACGGGCAGTGGCATGGCAACCAAGAGGTAATAACGCATGGCAGAAAGTTCCAACCGAAATATATACTGTTACTTTATAGTATCCGCAAAATTACTTCCCAAAGCCGCGACGAGTGCCAGAGCTTGATCATTTTCCCGGTCACTTTTGTGCATCCTAAATACTCATTCTCGCAGGGTCACACTCACTGGGCGGTATCGCGAAGAGCTTCCTGTCTCCGCCGAATCGGTTCTGGCTCGTAAAGACAAAGCGCAGCTCATGACGACAATAGAGACAGCACGAGCACATTAACCTCACGATACGAACAACCATGGTCGTTATCGTCATGAAATTAATAAAGCCACGATGCGCTCAACCCGCACCGTGCACAATAATAACGACCCACAAGGGTGTCAACACCTGCCCATTCATGATTTCGCCGCGAAAATGGCGACGCAGCGAGAGAGTGAACAAACGAAGACGGCACGCCCTTCCCACGTGATGTCAGTTGGCCAATAGTAGGGGCGCCGCGGATCGCGGAGAAGGGAAAAATAAGGAGTGTAGAGGGACTTTTCGCCGACAAGTCTCTGTCTTTCCTTTTATGCGAAGCATATTACGAGAGCTCAACCCAGCTCCTCAGGCGCGGCGGTGTCGCCATGAAATCACGTGACACCGTGACGTCACGACAGAGGAGAAGTGGCCTTGGCTCAACTCTTGCAAGACGGGCTGGGTGGGAATCGATCCAGGGTCTCCGGAGTGTGGGACGGAGACGCTACCACTGAGCCACGAGTACGATGCTTCAAAGCGGTACAAAAGCGCCTCTAGTGAATGCGGTGTTGCCTTAGAAACGAGCTGTTTCTAAGGCTCAGGCGTGCGTCGCTTGCTCAGGCGCACATTTCGTTGCCGCGCCGAACGCTGCGTTGCTCGACGCTCAACGCGTCCAATGCGGGCCGCGTAGTCGCTGCCCTGTAGCCCATTGTCTTACACCCCTTGGCGGGTCGACGGGAACGCTGTCGCGTTCCACTCTTGAAGGCGCAGAAGTAATGCATGAGTTGTTCCTTCGTCTAGCCGAACCAAATATAGCCAAGCAACAGCAGTTCACCAGGCTAAACAGTGGTTCAACAACTAAAATAAAGGCTAGTATGCTTCGCATCCTGGGCTTAACCTTACCTAAGCCACAGCCATTTTTTTGAGGGCGTTGTTCATTTAAGATGTTGGAGGAAGGGGGGGGGGAAGGGGAGCTTTGGCTGAAGCAAAATCGAAACTCTTTGCCCTAGCGTCGCCGTACGCGACACGGTATTGTGGTTTATTCCTGATGAGACGGCTAACTGATGCATCAAACCTTTTCGTTAAACTTCATGCGTCGCGATATTGCACCTCCGTGCAAAAATTTGAGAGCGAAGGAGCCCGCACTGTAGCTGGACGTGTCACGTTTACATGGCATTCCGCGTTAAACGCAGCATTCAATGTGTAGGGTGCGCTACGCTCCCGTGTCAAGTTCGACTGTGAAGTATGATCGCTTCGTGAAAAGAAACTCGGTGTTTTCCGTCACGTTTCTCACGCAAGCGCGGTGATTGGCGAATGAGCGAATTCCGCACTTTTATTGCGATAGCCAATTGCATGTAGACTGTAGGCGCATTTCTGCCGTCGCCGTGATGTTCCGTATAAAGTTCGATTGCGATAACACCGTGGCCAGGCGCCGTAGGCTGTAGGTACGAGTGAAAGAGTGCGAGGGTGAGGCGAGGACGGCAGCTTTGTTTTTTTTTTCGGTGGTGCATATGTGTCACTTCTAGTTCAGTATGCCTCAGTGTTACAGGAATCAACCGGTAATAAAGCCAACATAACTGCAACAATTCTTCGAACCCAAGTGGTAAAAGCTGGCTGTTCTGACAGCTTAATTATGCGCTATCCGTAACAAAAAAAATTACCGACGATTACGTTACTTCCTAATGCGAAATTTGAGCGCAGCA
Organism: Dermacentor albipictus; assembly: GCF_038994185.2. Classification (NCBI taxonomy): domain Eukaryota; kingdom Metazoa; phylum Arthropoda; class Arachnida; order Ixodida; family Ixodidae; genus Dermacentor; species Dermacentor albipictus. The sequence goes on along the minus strand of NC_091828.1, from coordinate 99,129,669 downwards.
AATAAGCTGTTTCACCTTTTCGATAGATTGAGGCAAAGAAATAGAGCAACACATGTATGCGCTATCACAGAATTTTTTTTATTTTTCACACGTATTCCTTTAACAAAGACTGAACTAACAGTTCTTGACAGTCATGAAGGAAGCTTTGTGGTCGGAGAAATAGACTGATATATGTTCGACTTGGTACACCAATGCTTGATTCTCAAAGACGAGATCTATACAAGTGCCTCGCGAGGTTGTCACAGCCGTGGGACGCGTTACGAGCGAGAGGAACGGGATGTTCTCCCGCATAAGTGTTAGGAAATTGTTGTTTGTCTTTATGTCAACATTAAAGTCCCCCACTACTAACATCGGTGTGGATCGATGGACGGTTAATGCGAGTTGCAGGAAGTGCACGACGTCTTTCGTGAGTGCGGTAGCGGACTCAAGAAAGCGGTATCAGTCGGTCGCTGCTAGCGCTGGGGGGACGAAAGGGGGGCGGAGCTGGTTACGAGGCCGACGACAACGCCGACGCGAAACCCAGGAACGGACGCCAAAGAGCCATTTGTGTAGCCAGCCCTCCTCCACAGTCTCTCCTCCTCCCTTCCATCATCCTCCCTCGCCCGGAGAGCCGACAGCGCGCATGCGCCGCGGCGGAGCAGATTCGTCGGCGAGCTGGTTACGAGGCCGACGACGACGCGAAACCCAGGAACGGACGCCAAAGAGCCATTTGTGTAGCCAGCCCTCCTCCACAGTCTCTCCTCCTCCCTTCCATCATCCTCCCTCGCCCGGAGAACCGACAGCGCGCATGCGCGGCGGCGGAGCAGCACATTCGTCGGCGAGCTGGTTACGAGGCCGACGACAACGCCGACAACGCCGACGACAACGCCGACGACGACGCCGACGACGACGCGAAACCCAGGAACGGACGCCAAAGAGCTGCGCTCTAAAAAAGAATTTCAGCAGGTTTCTCTAACTTATCTTGGCGATAATTGGCACCAGAATACTCTTTCCCTTAACAGTGGCCTACGCTGTGCGTCATGTACAGCCGTGGTTGCCGGATTTCAGCTGCAAACATTTTTCGCCGAATTCCATCCTGTGCGTTGTATCGATTTCTGCAGACGCACTTTTGTAGGTGCTTGCACTAATGACCACGTGCTCATAACTACGCGATGAGTGTGATAACGTACTTTTAAGGAAAAACATCCCCTTCTATCGCAGCGATGCCGAGAACTTCAGTAATGCCTTCCGCACACCCAAGGGTAAGGCGGATTACGAGAGCTACTGGAAGTTCAGCGTCTACGACTGGGGCTTCCTCTCAATCGACGAGCTCCAGGTCGAAGCAAGGCAGTCCGATATCATCATCGCGCTGACCGCCCTCAAGGTGAGCACTTAGGAGAAAAGCTTTTCATTAATTTTTGTTATCTATCTATCTATCTATCTATCTATCTATCTATCTATCTATCTATCTATCTATCTATCTATCTATCTATCTATCTATCTATCTATCTATCTATGGTCGAATACAATTTTAGAAAAAAAAAAGGGGGGGGGGGCGTTTACTCCTCCGAGGCGGAGGCACACGAGCACCAACCGATGGGCGCGCACTCTGGACTAACGTCATCAGCCGGTCGGCCGGTGAGCCCGCCGACGGAGAAGATGGCCGCCCGCGCTTCGAACTGGGCGAGGTCGCGTCAGCTGCGTGCTTCAGCCCCTCGTCAGAGTGAATTCCAGAACAGTTTGTGATGGTCTATCATGCCGGAAATATTACTACGAGCTTAACGATGCGGCATTTGTGTCGCGTGCGTTTATTCAGAGCTGTGATCCGGCGAAGGAACATTGCAGCGAGCATCGCTGGCGCTGCGCTATGCTTTATGTACCTTAAAACAGGATCCCGTGGCGACCGCTACTAACACACATCGTGCGTGTTTGTTCCATGTTGTTTTATTTCGCTCCCGAATGACGTTACGAAGAGAAAAGTTTTCCAAAGACTGGTGCCTACTGTTAGCGGCGGGATTGTTCGTGTGCTGTGTCGCTGCGTTTTTCGTCAGACGGGGTGAAGTGATGGAGCAATGCCATTCTCAGGAGAAAGTCTGCAAAAACAGAACTTTATAATCCAATACACTTTTTTCTATGACATTCTGCATACACTTGCCAACAAACATGCATTTTCATTAATTTATGGACACTCTATAGACACAGACATTTTATAGACAAGTCTACAAAGAGTGTATAAGGCCATAACTCCATAGCAGCTATCTACAAGTTAGTTTACATTTTTCATTACATGCGAAACGTTTTGAATGTATTTCATTTCATTTTATAGATATGAAATGCATGGAAATGCATGGAATGCAGATATTATGCATGTGCACCTGTTCCTTTTCATCTGCACTTATGCATTACCGTTAGTAGATTAATAAAGCTCCTGAACCAGCTGTACTTTCATATATGCTGCATAAACAGAAATAATTTATATGGTGCTGAATCATGCAGTGCAAAAATTAAACAAATGCACCGGCAATGCATTAACCCTTTTTATTGCTCGATATAATACATTAATTCCTTAAATTCTTGTCTTATTGACGGCAATCAGCCACACTTTACACTACCTCACGAATGCCCCGTTATAGGTGACATAACAATCACTGAGGAAGGCGTTCTTTCGCTTCTTTTGAAAGTGGACAGCAAAAAATCCCCTGGAATAGACGGCATACCCAATGCCTTCCTCATTATGTATGCCGAATGGTGCTCGAAATATTTAACCATAATATTTAAAGAATCCTTACGGCGAGCGGAACTTCCACATGATTGGAAGTATGGAAGAATCGTCCCCGTTCCTAAATCTCAAAATCCATCACATATTGCGATATACCGGCCGATCTCCATTTTATGCACATGTGTGAAGACACTTGAACTTGTCATTTTTAAACATATATCGGAGTTTCTTGAAAATAACAACCTGATCGATTCCAGACAGCATGGTTTTCGTAAGAACCTGTCAACGGTAACACAACTACTCGAAACCGTTCATGATTTTGCTTCATCATTAGATAGGCAAAGCCAGGTAGACATTATATTCTTAGATTTCGAGAAAGCCTTTGATCGCGTGTCCCATCCTAAACTGCTAATCAAAATGAAAGCAATATTCAAGAACACTACATTAGTATCCTGGATAGAAGCATATCTTTGATTGCGACAGCAGAGTGTTTCCATCGACAGCATTAGTTCCAGTCCGACCCCAGTTTTGTCAGGCATACCGCAGGGATCCATCCTGGGACCATTGTTCTTTTTAATTTTTATTAATGATATTACTCAAGACATACCAGTGAAAACTAAGTTGTTTGCTGACGATTGTATATTGTATAACGTAATTCAGCATCCGAATGACCAGGCTCTTCTAAATTCATCTCTATCTAAAATAGATCATTGGTGTTCTGAGTGGCAAATGAAGGTAAATGACAAGAAAACCGTAACGATGACAATAACAAAAAACGGATTCCCCTACACTACCAATATTCCATAAATGGCCGCAGTCTTTCTTCAGTAGAGAGTTATAAATACTTGGGTGTCATGATCACGCCTGATCTCAGGTGGAACACGCATATCAGCTACATACAAAAAAAGGCCATGCAGAAACTTGGGTATCTGAAACGTTCCCTACGTCAGTCGACAGAAGAAATAAAGTTACTGGCATATAAAACATTTATTAGGCCGATTCTTGAATATGCTTCCGTCTTATGGGACCCATTTACTAAATTAAATATAAGTAAACTCGAAAGTGTTCAAAGGAAATCAATACGATTCGTCTATAATTCATATAGCTGGCACACATCGCCGACTCAGCTGCTAGAAAAAGCTAATTTAGAAACATTTCAACTAAGACGCCATCGTGATAGGTTGAAATATATGTATTTAATATATCATGATAATTTGCGTATCAATAAGGAATTGTACATTCAACAGGTGACTCGTCGTTCCACACGAGCAAATCACTCGAAAAAGGTCAAAGAATTCGCCTGCAGAACCGATTGCTTCAGTAATTCATTTTTTTCCTCGAACTATTCGAGAATGGAAGCGTCTCAGTGCACACATTGTCGAGAAACCCACCATGCAGTCATTCTTAAGTGCTTTATAATTCCATCAGACTTAAATTTTCAGCAACACTTATCTCGTGACATATGCTATGGTTCTCCCGCAAAATGCTTCGATAAGCGATGCATTACTGCAGTTTGTCATATCGAGCGACGCGCCTGTGCAGCTTGAATTGTCCATGTTCTGATTTCTTCTTTCTTTGTCAAGCACTCTGTCAATATATCATTGTACAATTTTTATATCTGTAGCACGGGTTTGTATGCAAACGACGTGCAAACTATTGGTCTTTCGCTACTTTTCAGTGCGTAGTGCGAGCATTGTCTAATGCGTCCTTGTCTTGTTATTTTTGATCATTTTTTTTCATATGTACTGTCCACTCCTGCCTACGGCCTTCTCTGAAGGCTGGCAGTATTTCTCAAATAAATAAATAAATGGAAACATTAAATATTTACACTACTCCTTGGCAAGCATGGTCGCCAGGCTGGTCTTGACCTTTGTGTCATTAGCCCGAAAGGTGCTGCAGGTGTATGCTGCAAATAAGTACATGCAGCAATACGAGGCAAAAATAACAGATGTGTATTCTTTGTATGTTCATTAAGCAGCTGAATATATGTACTCAAACCATCTAAGTCAATACTTAATGCGGTTTAACTATGACTAATGGCTGCTTGTCAATACAAATCAGTACCTTTATGCAATGTACTATTGCATGGTATGGTGAACAATTAAACAGTCACAACTGCTGCTCGTGTCAGCAACAGTATGTTCCCTTTTATGACAAGTTCACATATGATGCATTAATGTACTTATCCCAAATGGTCCCTATATTTATTGCGGAAACGTTACCCAGTTGGGCTGTCCGTACAGTTTTTTTGGCTGGTAGTTAAGTATGCCCGTGCAGAAGGATGTTTTCAGAAGACGTGACTGGAATATTCCCAGTATCATGCCTAAGATTGTAACTTATTTTGCTTAGTACACATTGAAATGTATTTCTCATACTTTTAAATGAATGGGTCATTGGCCATAACTTCAACAGATGGCAGATGGGTTGATTGTATTGATATGGTACCTCAATTTCTTGCAGGTAGTGAGGCCTCTTGGGCATGCTAACAGGTTTCCAAGTTAGGTATACCACATGAGCACCCGAAATACCACACGAGCACTTTGTGTCATGGGACGACAGATATTCACCTCCTAGGAAACAGAACTGATAGTATAGTTAGAATGAATTCTATCACAGTAAATTATTTAAGGTGCTTTGAAAGATGAAAATCTTTTCTAGGCTATCGAGGTTCAGGACGTTTAGTTAACGCAAAAAAAAACATATTGAGTAAGAAATGCCTTGTCAGTCTGCTTGACTTTCTTTTTTTTTCAATAAATAGAACCAATTTCCTTCAATTTTTATGAAGTGAAACGTTTTAAAAATATATTTAACACAGAGACTTTCTGGAAACTTTGACATGTAACAAGACAGCATACCTATGTGGCCAATTTAAAGTTTCCTGATCTTTTTCCAAGCCTTTCCTGGCTGTTTTCATGAAAATTTTCTGGCAATCTATGACGCCTGCAGCTTAAGTGCAATAAAAAATACTATGGTTTAATAATTGCCAAGTAGTGCCAGTCCATAATATTTAGATAAAACGAATAACACGTCAGTCATTTAACATGTAGTATTAGATGCAACTGACTTGAATCCCTTGTTTAATAAAGCTGACAAGGGCTTCGGCGAGTTCGTAATTGATGGCCACACGAGTACAGCACGGAAGACAAAGAGACACGGGTAAAACAAATGCAACAATGTGAGGGAAAACTATACAATGAGTTATTTTTACGGTTCAATAGTAGTTTTCTATATAATTTGCTCTCACCACTTATGCCTCTAGTTAACTTTGTTTACCTATGACTAAAGACTACATGGCAATATTAATCAGTACCATTATGATGTTTCGTTATATTATAGTATGATAAGCAGTTAGACAACTATAATGGTCGCCGGTGTTAGCAACGGTACGTTTCGTTTCAAGACAGGTTCATGTGACACACAGTGTACTCATAAAAATGAAAGAAATGTAAGAATCCCAAACGATTCCTACAATAATAATTGTTGAAACAAAGATACCCTGCTGGACTGTGCACATTTTTCAGGTGTTAATGCAATGTGCCCGTGCCGATCGAACATGCACAGCATACTGACTGCAGTTTTGAACAATCACGTTAACATTTGCAATTTATTTCCGCTTAGAACAGTCTGCATTGTCTCTTTTCTGATACTTCGAGATGAATACATTTGCCACACTTTCAGTAGAATGCACACGAATGGGGGCGTACTGATCAGGTCACTTAGCAACTAAAACATGTTACGATCTCTTAGGTGTGTTAATAAGGGTAGAACAAATGCAATGTCCACTGAATTATTTGAATAATCTGTGCGTTATCTACTAAGAAAAGACCACCAAATTGATAATCTGGCTCTTTTTTCTTTTGTACAGCGCATATAGTATGCAGTCTGTCCAAGACGACGGCACTACATGCAACAGTAATGAAAACCGGAACACTTATTGCGCACAACAAGGGCTTCATACCGTGCACGACTGGCACAATGCGAATCTGCGCCAGCAGCTGCCTAGAGATTAAGAGCACGTAAACTACATAACCCCGAAGCATCGAAAGGCGCTTAACGCTTTTCATATAGCTCGAAAGATAACTTCTGCTGCTAAACTGTTTAAAAAAGAGACAAAAAACAAATCTTCCAACTACCGTCAAACGCAATGCCTTCAGTCTGAAACGTGTAAAGGTGCTTCCCGGAGTGACTAATTTATTGTGCTCCAATTTTTTCGGCTGAGTTGCGAAGCTGCGAGTGACTGAGCTTATCGCAGGTTTCATGCTCCAAAAGCGTTTGTAGTTGCATATAAATAGATTGGGCGAATCTAGAGATTTTCGCTTGACATTTCTTCAAGTCTCGTGTTTTGCTTGCGGTAACTTCCCAAAATTATTTAGATTGGTTGCCAGAAACCTTAAAAATACTGCTACCTTTAAACAATGCGAAAACGGCAGTGCACACACTGCTGATGCATGCCCCGCAAACACGGCCTTTCATCCGAGTACGTTAGCAGTTATTTAACTATACGTGTCTGTCAGAACATTCTTCATGCTAACACAATTTCGAGATATGTACGTAAAGCGTGTCACGAGAATTTCACTACACATGCGGCGCAGCATTCATCGCGGCCAGGTCAAGCGCCACGAAATGAGATCTACCACACTGGCTGCCCAACATGCACAATCCGCTTAGTGGTAGCTCAATATCAAGTTAAAACATGGTGTAGCTTCCTTCTTTACGCACCCAAACTATTATGCGAAAATCAACAAGCCCGAGCGATCGCTCGCCGTAAAACATTCTGTATAGTAGAAGCGAGAACAAGAGCGCGTTATGAAACCATGTCAACGACAAACCGACACTATACCCGAGTCGCCTGCGCTACATGCAGCCGCTTCGCGCTACGAAATGCGCTCACATAATCATGAGCTATTGACACAAAACATCTTTGCTAAAGCTTACCGTTCAGTGTAGTTGACGTGTGATGCCACAAAGATGACACGCATACACAGGCACCAACGTTCAGGCGGACACCGCACACCGGTACAACCGTAGACGTGCCCGGCGCGCTCGTTGAGATGGCGCACCGCCGCGCATGCGCAAGATCTCCGAGCATGCGCAGGAGCTCCGCGCGCGATGGCGCGCGCGCTCGGAGGAGTATGAGCGCCTTTTCCTCCTTCATTTTTTTTTTCGCTCTCTCTCTGCGAGCCATGTGCGCCGGAACGGGTGGCTTATTCATCTTTATCACCATTATTCATCTTCTTTGGTGGACGAAGGAAATGCGCTGGCAGGTTGTATGACAAACGCTGTGGGCTATCGTATGAGACTGGAACGCTAACTTAAATGCGCTGTTTGTAAAAGCCATTACAGGGCCCTTAAACGTTTCAGACGCATTATTGCCAGCGTCGATTAGTAATACAGCGTACTTGTAGCATATCTTCCAGCGTACCACCAAATGTGATGCCCGCACGTATGTTAGTGCTAATTTTCTGTTCCGGTGATAGGTCAAAGCAATCAGTACAGCATTGAGGTACTCATATGCGTGGCTGCCCAGCCATACCGCCGGCGAAATACTGGGTGAGCTCTAATGATTTGGCACCTATTTTAAGTGAATGAGAAATTTTGATGGGTTTATAATGCAGGATATCAGTCAACAAAAAACCGCCCTATGTTAGTGACGCAGCCGAGGTATGAAGAAAATGTGAAAAATATCCGAGAATCGGACGACACACAACGCGAACACCACATGCGCGACATCGGTTCATCGCACATTCACAAAGTCCGCGTTGTCAGCTACAAACATTACGAGTGTCCTTGCTGTTAGCTCGATGCCTGTTTGGAATCCACTTGTAGCTGAAGCTGGCGTTCATAACAACTATTATAACAATTGGATCGGCGTTTTGCTTTCTTTATTCTACTGCCGCAAAAGTGATGCGACAACTGTGAAGACTGTCTTGGGATTGCCGAGACCGACTACGTAGATCATATCATGTGGTCAACAAATGCGGAGGTATACACTATGTGTATACTAATGTCTACAAATAGGCTCTACAGCAATCTCAGCAGTATACAACTTCAGTGGCTTATATCAAACGCAGCTACGTATTATCCACCGGTACCTGCGCTTGGTTACATCGTACACGGGTTGGGCCCAGATTAACTATGTTTGTCTATTGTTAATCTATAGACATGCAATACCACGACAACTCAGAGGCAGACCAGGTGGTGAATTCACCACCTGGTCTGCCAGCTTTCGCGACTTATTCACCACCTTTGCCACATCATCACCATCTGACCTTCACCAGCTGGTCTCGCGAAGTGTACGTCCGGGAAGCAGCCAGGTTTAGGGCCTTCGGGTGCCTGGAAGACCTTTGTGACTCGGACGTTGCCTGTTCCGCCGCGATCCTCGTTCGGTGCAGCTGCACCGAATGACGACTAGCAGTCTGCACGGTTTGCCCGCCGCGCCGGGGTTGCACGCGGTGCCGGTCGCGCATGAACCAGTGCCATATCATCGCCTTCGCAGAGGGCGGGGAGTATGGGAACTCGGCATTACATATTATCGACTTTCTTGTATAGACATTCAATACACCAGGAGAGAAAAAGAAATAGAAACCTTAGCCGACTATTATTATTAACTGTCTAATATAGAGAGTCTATAGACAGAGTATGGACAAAAATAAATAGAGACTGCATCGGCTTTCGTCTATAGGTAGTCCATATAGAGGGGAAGCAGACAAAAAAGAAACAAACACTTTACGGAATTTTTTCTATAGACCGTCTATAGACTGCGCGTAGACAAAAAGAAATAAAAGCCTTATTGACTTTCGTCTATAGAAAGTCTATAGACAGAGTATATGGACAAAAATAGACAGAGACATGTACCCACTTTCGTCTATAGGTAGTCCATAGAGGGGAAGTAGACAGAAAAGAAACAAACACGTTATCGAATTTTTCCTATAGACCGTCCATAATCTACGAGTAGACGAAAACAAAAAGTAACCTTATCGACTTTCGTCTTTAGAAAGTCTGTAGACAAAGTATGGACAAAAATAGTTAGAGACCGTACACACTTTCGTCTATAGGTAGTCCATAGAGGAGAAGGATACAAAAAAAACACCTTATCGACTTTTTTCTATAGACTGTCTATAGACTGCGAGTAGACAAAAAGAAATAGAACCCTTATCGACTTTCGTCTATAGAAAGTCTATAGACAAAGTATACCCGCGGTGGTTGCTCAGTGGCTATGGTGTTAGGCTGCTGAGCACGAGGTCGCGGGATCGAATCCCGGCCACGGCGGCCGCATTTCGATGGGGGCGAAATGCGAAAACACCGGTGTACTTAGATTTAGGTGCACGTTAAAGAACCCCAGGTGGTCGAAATTTCCGGAATCCTCCACTACGGCGTGCCTCATAATCAGAAAGTGGTTTTGGCACGTAAAACCCCATAATTTAATTTAATTTTATAGACAAAGTATGGACAAAAATAGATAGAGACCGTAATCCACTTTCGTCTATAGGTAGTCCATAGAGGGGAAGGATACAATAAAGAAACAAACTCCTTATCGACTTTTTTCTATAAACTGTCTATAGACTGCGAGTAGACAAAAGAAATAGGAACCTTATCGTCTTTCGTCTATAGAAAGTCTATAGACAAAGTATGGACAAAAATAGATAGAAGCTGTATCGACTTTCGTCTATAGGTAGTCCATAGAGGGGAAGTAGGCAAAAAAGAGCAAACACCTTATCGACTTTTTTCTATAGACCGTCTATAGACTGCGTATAGACAAAAAGAAATAGAAACTTCATCTACGTTCGTCTATAGACAGTCTACAGACTTTGTATCAACAAAAGTCCAAATCTATAGAAAGGAAAGGTCGTCTATAAGAAGTCTACAGACTTTCTATAGACAGTCTAAAGTCATTTTTGTAAGGGAAAGAGCCGACGACGGGCAGCTAAGTAGAAGGCACGGGGTTATTTTTCTGTCGCTATCCGGCATGTGATGTAGCACATGACAGCTCTACTAGAGCAGTCATCAAAGTACAAGTCTTTATTTATGCCGAGAATTACGCGTTTCAGGAGCACGATTTTTCGAGCGGGACTATTTTAGTCGAGGAGGCAATCGGCTGTCGCGTTTCGGTCATCTGGGCGGGGCCTACCCTTTTTTCTAAAGTTGTATCCGACTATATCTATCTTCGTTTCTCTTTGTCTTTTCGTCACTTTTGTCTATAGCTCATCTATCGGCATACCTTTCCCTATGCTGATCTTTTTTTGTGCCGACTTTTTTTTTCTCTGTCTATCTTTTCTTTTGTCACCGTTTTACCTTTTCTTCCTGCCTTTCACGCTAGAGCGCCGTGCCTGTACAGTGCGGCACGCCCTCCCATGTTCACTGTCATAAAGCTTTTGATTGTATGTTGATTTTAGTACAATATATGAAACATGCATCGCTATATTCAGACACGTAGCCAGAGGCTGTACGGAAAAAGGAAGCCCCGCGGGGAACGCGTTTGTTCGCGCAGTTTTTGCCACAAACATAACGCAAATTAAAAGTACATATATAATTACCGGTAAACCTAAATACGCTATGATAAAGGCAATGATACATAACGGAAAATGCTAGTCAATGAAAAACATTGCAAAATACAGGCGGTGATGTAAAGGAGCCAAAACGAAGACAGAAAGCATCTTCGAGCTACGCTGTTGACATTTCGCGCCTAAACTGTCGAGTGTGACACGTTAGTAGCGTCACCTGTGCTGCAGGAACAATAAACAGGACTATAAAATCAGGTTTCGCGGAGAAAATAATATCCCGCAAGAACAAAGCAGCCACGTGGTCATACGCTTAGCAAGCATGACAATAAAAAAATGAAAGAAATAATATAAAATAAACAGACGCGAAAGCGAAATACTAGTGGCGACGCCACCGTGAAGTTCCTGCACCGAGCGGCCCCAGATCTCCGAGGCCACGCTATGAGAATGTTGGGGACCTTGAAAGCCTCAGGTCGGGTCCGTTTGGTCGGCTTTCAGTAGAGGAGGACTGCAACACAAGCTGGTTAGTTGCGACTTTCGGCTACAAAACGAAAATACATAATACCGGCGCTAGGGATCGGGTGCGAAATTCAGGAAAAGTTTGGTCTCTACTTCAGTAAAAAAATCTATCCTTTTCGATCAAACGAATAATAAAAAGGCTTTTTTTTTTCTGCCAGAATACTTCAGTGCCGCTTCAGATAGCGAGGAATGTCTTCTCTGGGCGTCTAATTACCAACCCTCGTGTAGGCTTGTACCGACTTGAGCAACCTCTGTGTAAACTTCAGTAGCCTAAAAAGCTTTAAATTCAAGCTTAAGTACGTGTGCGACTAATTGGGCTCATAGTTAGACATAAAAAAAAAGTAAGACAGTGTCTTAGTAGGCTTTCTCTACCATAGCAGTTATTTCCGTTCAGCAGACGACGCGAGACAACAGTTATTTAGGATATTACAGAAACAGGGACATATGCAAATGCAAAAAAAAACGGTTGTTGAGTGCAGGTCACGTATACAAACTTCAGAAAATACACAAAAAATGAACTAGCGATGACTGCACTGTAAATGCACGAATAATATTCCTTTGAGTAAATAAAGCATGCTAACAGCGCCATAGTTGAAACATCTTGCGGAGACAATCCCTCGAGCTCTCTTGTCATCTCTCTTTTTACTATTTGCTTAGATTACAGTTTTTCACGACTTTCTAAGGACGTTAATTAGTGGTTAAAAGATCGGTTAGTACACAAGTATTTCTTTGATACCGGCGTTTCTATTTGAAAATATTTCGAGGTTTTCAGGAGCTTGCTTTTGCATGACGATTTGCTCGTTGATTGCTTATCGGGAGTTTTGCGCAGATGTGCTAAACTTTCTTTCGTTTATTTTTTCGCTTCGCTTCGCCTCAGGAGGTGCAAGAATACGCAGTGTCAAAGAATGTCCAGCGGCCCCGCACGTTTTTGGGAATTTACCCGAGGCGAGGCCCAGTCTGCACCAAAGTTTCGGAGTATATCAAGTAAGGTCCGCCGCCATCTTGTACGCGACTATCGATGTGCGTTGCAGAAGTGTAATGACGAGAGTGTTCGAACACTTGAATGTTGTCGCTCACTGCACTTGGATTCTTATCGAGCCCAAAATAATATGTCCCGAAAGTGGAGGTGCGCTTTCAGGCTCTAGAACTCCAGCGCCTCCTATGCGAATGTGCCAGTTGTGAGGCTTCTTGTGCCTCCTGTGCCATAAACTTAGACGAACCTACCGTTGGTCGAATTTGACGCAAGTTTACCTGGATGTATTTCAAACAAGCTAAAAGAAAGCACTAGTCAATATATATATATATATATATATATATATATATATATATATATATATATATATATATATATATATATATATATATAGTCATATAATGAGAAGCCAACAAACACTGACACCAAGTACAACATAGGGGAAATTGCATGTGCTTAATAAATGAAATAAAGTGATGGTAAATTATTGGTAATTAAAGTGGATGAAAAAACAACTTGCCGCAGGTGGGAACCGAACCCACAACCTTCGCATGTCGCGTGCGATGCTCTACCAATTGAGCTACCGCGGCGGCGTTTCCCCATCCACTTTCTTGGGTATTTATGTGTACCAGTAGAACCCTGGGAGTGTTCCACGTCCGCCGCCAAAAGACGTTCCACGTCCGCCGCCAAGGTCTGTGAGTGGGGGCGCTGGCTAACACTCCCAGGGTTCTACGAGTAAACATAAATACCCAAGAAAGTGGATGGGGAAACGCCGCCGCGGTAGCTCAATTGGTAGAGCATGTAATTTCCCCTATGTTGTACTTGGTATCAGTGTTTGTTGGCTTCTCATTGTATGACTAATAAATATCGGGTCCCTCGGTTAACCCCCTGTCTTCTCGTTTATATATATATATATATATATATATATATATATATATATATATATATATATATATATATATATATATATATACACACACACACACACACAGGGTGGTTTTCTTCGACCATGAAGACCTTACAAAAGAATCCGGGAAAAATGAAAAAGGCAGGACGAAATTACGTTCGAAATTTCCCTACAAGTCTCTCGTCCGCGACAACAGCAAACAAACCAGGTCGCTTGCGTACGTATTCAACACCGCTTAATGCATGCGGTCGTACAATGCAACAGTGTTTTCAGCCTGTATCGCGTAAATGTTTGATGATGATGATGATGATGATGATGATGATGATGTGTGTGTTTGTGTGTGCGCGTGTGTGTGTGCGTGTGTGTGTTGCGGCATTGTCCTAAATAAAAAGTGAGCGTCCCTTCTACAGTTCAATTTTCGAATCGTAAACAAAGAAATGTATTGCGACAACAAGCTGTGTCCCTACCAAATGTATACTCTTCGTGTCATGCATGTATAGCCCTTGCAAGTTGTTTAGACATTTTATAGAAACGACAGAGATGTGGTACTGTACGATTCTATTGAATACCTCTGTGCAAGTTTGTTTAGATGGCTTATTAGTATACTGTCCGTAAGAAGCATCTGGCCTGCTGATTTGTCTCTCTCTGTCTTTCATTTATTTTGACTAATGTGTCTAGGGAGTTCGCGCTAGAACCCAACTAAAAAAATTATGAATCGCAACAGGCAATACAATGCAATGTTCTCAGTGACTTCCCTTATTTACATCCTATAAGGCTGACAAACCCACAAGAAAAGGTTTTGCGAAAAGGCGCAGAGTTTTGCGAGCAGTCTACTGATAGCATACAATAACACATATGGGTTGTCTATTCATGTCCATATCCCCAACACCCGTGCCCCTGCCCCACTTCCTCTCTTCCGCTTCGCAGGACGATCTTCACTCCGACTGGTGTTGTTGTCTTGGGGCACCTGTCTTACAGCGACAACAATAGGTCCGACTGCGTCATCATGCCGCCTGTGAACTTTGTCGACCCACGCGCTCAGAAACCCGGCATCGGCTACGGTCACAGCATGGTAAGCCGCGCATCAAGCAGCAAGGCCCGTGCTGTTTTCGCATCTTAGCTTCACAGTGAAAACTCCCTGTGAGTACAAGCGCTGCAGGACCTTCTATTGCGGAGCGTCATTTGCCTCATTCTTGCCACTTCGCTGCATGTAGGTAGCTATGGCTGGGTAGGTTTCTGCTTTCCCTCGCTGTACCAAAAAAAGGAAATATGTAAAATGTAATATGTAATATGCAAATATGTAAAAAGCAAAAGAAGCCATGCCGTTGTCACCATGCGATCGTCTTCATCTCAGTCGTCTTCGTGCAGCTCTCCTCACACAGACGTGCGCTCATAGAATAAAGAACCAGCTTTAGAGAAGGGAAACTACCTTCCACAGTTGTACGAAAATAAGAAGTGGCAGCGCAAGGAAATTAAAGGGGGGGGGGGGGCACAGATGGCGCTACCTAAACAGGAAGCGGAAATGCATTTTGTTTAAGTGCAATATCCAATATGGCCGCTTTTTAGCGGTGGCGTACGCTGGGTACGCGCCGTGATCGCCTTGCTGGCTTTGCGGCATGCCTGAGCTGCCGCGTTTTCATTGCCAGGAGACTGAAGAGCCTCTACTGAAGCCCATACAAGCAGGCCACAAGTGAGTTAGCAGGCCGTGCGACTTTATTGGCAGAAGAAAAGCAGTGCGCGTTCTGGTACAAGAGCAGAAATAAAATTTGCATAGCGATATACGCAGAAACCATTAACGCGAACTCGTAAGCTGCTCATTTTCGGCGTTGCGCATGACGGCCTGGTAATGAGCGACAACCAGCAGCGCAAACAGTTTCGACGGCGTCCCACCTGTTTACACTAGCAGTCGCCGGTGAACATTAGCAACTTGCGTTATGAAGCAATCGAGTGACTCGGGCATCTGCTGCCGCACCCAACACAGCGACATGGACTACCCGGCATTTTAGCGTTCCTTCCTTTCCAACCTGAACGTTTCTTTTTGTTCTTTCGGGGGCCGCTAATGTGTAACTCATACTTGATGCCCCGTAATTCTCAATATGGACATGGTAGGTTTTGTGGGCGTGACCATTTTGCAGCCCCTTTTGCAGGCCTTTCCACCCATGTGGCTATCAACTTCATACACTTCGGACCATGCAATCACGTGGTTGGTCTCCGTTCACACCACATCACGGCTGATGAAGGCCCACAAACATAATTTACCCGCGGTTGCAACAGGAAAGGTCGAACGGGGAGAGCACCAATTACGGTCCATGTAATTGGGAGTCTTTGTCGCTGTGTGGACTGCAGGAGCAGATGGTTTCCTCGAGAGACTGGTGCCCATGCAGCTCACCAGGTCGCCACATGCAAGAAACATAACACGGCGACCATTATCAAATGAGACTCGGCATCCAATCACCGCACAAGTTTAGTGAATACACTGTACATTGGGTAAGACCCACATGACAACAGTGGGCATTCACGCACTACAGGTCACGCACAGCACATTCAGCTATCCGGCTTCAGGCACAGTGCTTGCCTACGTCACACATGGCGGTCTAGTAACGAGTGTCAACCAGCAGCGCAAGCCGATTGGACAGTGCCCCAGCTGTTTGCATTCACTGTTGCCCTAACTTGCCGTGCGAATCAATCGGGTGACGCAGGCACCTGCCGCCATAGCCAACATAGCAACATGAACCACCCTGCATTCTTGCGCTACCTCCTTTCCTGCCTGCACGTTTCTTTTTATTCTTTCGGTGGCCGCTAATGTGGCGCTCACACTTGGTGCCCCACCTGCTCTGAATATGGACAGGGTGTGTTTTGTGGGAATCGCCATTTTGCAGCCACTTTTGCGGGCCTTTCCGCTCATGTGGATATCAACTTCATACACTTCAAACCATGTAATCATGTATGATAGCCCCCGTTCATGCCAAATCTCGGCCGAAAAAGGCCACAAGCACACTTTACCCATGGC
Organism: Dermacentor albipictus; assembly: GCF_038994185.2. Lineage (NCBI taxonomy): Eukaryota > Metazoa > Arthropoda > Arachnida > Ixodida > Ixodidae > Dermacentor > Dermacentor albipictus. The sequence goes on along the minus strand of NC_091828.1, from coordinate 99,113,064 downwards.
CGGAGCAGGAAAGGACGAACACGGAGCACCAATCGCATTACATGCAAACAGGGAGTCTGTGTCGCTGTGCGGACTGCAGGAGCAGGTGGCTACCTCAAGAGGCCGTTGCCCAATGCAACTAACCGAGCCGCCACATCCGAGAAATGTAACATGGCAACCATGACCAAGTGGGACAGCACTGAAACAAGACTCTGCAATCAAATCACTTCAGCATACTCTAACATAACGCTCTATCTATACATTGGCTACGGTCCACATAACAACAGGGAGCATACACGCACACGGATCGCTTGCGGCACATTCAACCGTCCGACTTTAGGCATAGCGCTTGTCTTTGCCGCACATGGTAGTCTGGTAACAAGCAACAACCAGCAACGCAAGCAGATTCTACAATGTGTCCCACGTGTGTGCACCGGCAGTCGCCGTTGAAGCTCAGCAACTTGTATTGCGAAGCAATCGGGTGACGCAAGCGTCTGCTGTCGCAGCCAACACAGCGACATGGAATGCCCGGCATTTTAACATTACCTCCTTTCCAACCTGCAGGCTTTTTTTGTTCTTTCGCATGTCACTAACGTGTAAATCACACTTGGTGCCCCACATTCTCTAAATATGGGCATGGTTGGTTTTGTGGGCATCACCATTTTGCAGCCACTTTTGCAGGCCTTTCCACACATGTGGATATCAACTTCATACACTCAGAACCATGTAATGACGTACGAGAGTCTCCGTTCACGCCAAATCATGGCTGAGGAATGCCACAAGTAAAATTTGCACACGGCAGCAGCAGTAAAGGACGGAACGGGAAGCACCAACCATGGTGCGTGTAAATTCGTAGTCTATGTCACTGTGCGGACTGTAGGAGCAGGTGCTTGCCTTGAGAGACTGTTTCCCAATGCAGCTGACCAGGCTCCCACATACGAAAAACGTAACACGGTGACGAGTACCAAGTCAGACAGCAGTGAATCCAGATTCTACAATCAATCACTTCAATGTAGCTTGCGCAATAACACTGGCTGTCGAGCAAGAATAGCAATCCTGAAGGAGACTAGGAATTAAATATGGGAATGAGAAAGCTTGCATTCAAGAAACAAGCCACTCTACCTTGCAAGTGCTGAAAGCCAAAAACATTAAGAAAAGTTAAATGCTGCATAGCACACAGTGTAAAGGTTAATGTAAGACACACGCCAATGCCGCATCAGCTATTCCAGGAGAGGAATTGCACATGGCAACGTACACTCGGAAATACTGCTACAGATATGTTATGCTTCTAGACAGTGACGGGTATTATGAGCAAAAAATTCGGTTGACCTGGAATGTTTGGATGAGGAAGAGGAATGATCGCTAACAAGAATATGGAATGAAAATCTTGCATTGATTGAAAAAAATTATACTTGGCACAAATGGAATTTGGCAAGGCCGGGAAGCTCACTAAGGAAGCGCAAGCTGACAGAAATCTTTTGGCCAGTGTCGTCTGCGCTTGTTCACAGGTTGCAGGTGCATCTGAAGACACAAAATTTTTGTTGTTGAGGTACCTGCGTGACTCGGCCAATATCCGTGCTGGTGGAATAATGGCGGAGGCTCTTTTCACTCTTGACACAGCCATCTTTGATAACTCATCCAAATCATTCTGCAATGGCTTCTTTGTTTGTGGTGTAAAACTTTACGAATTCGGCTCCAGCCCCTTTCTGGTGGTGTAGATGGGGGCTCCCGTGATGACCAAGATGTACTTGGCACAAACACTTTTGGGGCAGAACAGTGACACATGAGATACAGCAGAGATTATCCAAACTCATGTAGTGTTTTCTTTTATGTTCGAACCAATTATGCTGAACTGCAAACATGAACAAACGTTCATATCATCTGCTGCAAAGGAATTACATGTATCTCAAGACTGGCAAGACAATACAGCCTATATCAAGCATATTTATTTCTGAACCAGGTGTTGTTTACCTTGTAGTAGCAGCCAAAGTCCACGCAATGACCTTGTTGCACCAGGAAGCAGCTTCTGTTTAGTTCATGTTGTGTGTTGCTTTATACTGGTGCCATCCTCATTACTGCATGTCTGGAACAGAAATTTTGACTGCATCAGAAATTGAATAAGCACAATTTTGCAATATAAGATGCGAAAAAGTGTGACATATACATTGTAATGATTTGTGACTACAGAACACATGCAAATGTACACTGTTACTTGTAGGGCGCTTAAGCAGCATGGTAAATAAATATTGTTACTCTCCGTAAGATTGATGTCTGCCTAACAACAATGCATGTAAACAGCTTAAGTATTATTAAGATCAAAAATGAGAACATTTGTGCGCTCGTTTATACACTAGAAGAGATCACACTGCTGGTTTCAAAAGCAAATAGATGAAAGACATCAAGTTATTAGAAATGATGCTGAAACTGCAAAAATAAGTGTCCTGAGGTTAACCAAAGTGAACAGCAAGAACATTTGGAACCAACAGCTAAGAAATATGGGTGAATTATCATGCGTGCAATAGTTTATTACATTAAGTTCAGTATATAAGCTTCAGTTTATTAATGGGTTATTCGCTTCTGTGTACGAAAGAAGTTGCCGGTGGACTCGAAAAAAATATATATATTTATAAGGCTATACTCAGTCACCCATGGCTGCGGCTACAACGAGATGAAAAATGTGACGCGCGTTCCGATATCGCTTTCTCTTTCGTGAATATGTGTGTAATGATGGCCTCGCAAGTGAAAGTTTATTTCGGAAACAGCAACCAACGGTCCAGACTGCCGATATGAAATTCAGCATCTAGTTCGTTAACTTGCCTCCGCCTGCAAGTTAACGAGACGAATATATTACATAGCCATTGAAACAGGGATGCTAAACGACTCACCAGTATTGCTCTCCCCCGTTGCAGCAGGACCCGGCTCCCATTTCGATGCAGACGTGTTCCACATGGCTCACGATTGATACCTAGCTTTCGGGCTTAGACCCAAAGTTAAATAACGAGAGATATCGAAGCGCAAGAAACGCGTTTTGGCACAAAATAACCAACCGATGCACGAACCAAAGAATCCGTACCTGCCGTGCGCGCAAAGATACCGGTAAAATTTTTTAATGCAGTCCAGAGGTCACGTGGGATGTCGATGATGCTGAACGCTATTTTGCGTTTAAAATGGGAAAAAACAACAAAGTTTGTAAGAAAGAATAGAATGTAAAATTAGGAATTATAATTTTGTACTCTTTGTCTTGTAATAAAGACGCTTCGTTTATTCTTGAAGAAAGTTTGTAGGTTAAAATTGTCCTTACTACGGCGCCTCTAGCGAGAGATAATGCGCTCACGGGGGAACCTTTTTAATTGGTGTAATATGCCTGTTTTTTTAGCAGCGCTGCGCGGTCGATTTTTTCACCCTCTGTGGCGATTTGTTGAACTTGAGAGTGTTGGGGGCTTGTACGCTCGCCGCCCACACACACGCACACTACTACTCAATTTACACAAAAATGAAGCTCCACCTGGTATCGCTTTGCCGAATCCCAAACCATACCTCGCGTAACGTTGATTCCCACAGTTCGTAGGAAGAGCACAATTTCGTTTGTTCGTCGGTTTTTACCGGTCTAGCTTGTTTTTAGATCGTATTACAATATGACCGCATACTGGTAACGAAACTGGAGCAGTCGCGCTGGTCGCGTCATCTTATGACACTGAGCTCTACCACACCGCGCATGACACGACCTCCGTGATTGGCTGGTAATCTCGGAGGCCATGCAAATACCTGTTTCTGCGAGTGGGATTTCTTCGAAACAATTCGCGGGTCTGCGTGATGCCTAATTCTGTACCTATACGATATCCGCTTCGATTCAGCTGCAAGTTTTCGCGAAAGCCTTGGTTTCATGCCTCACTACCTATTGGTCTATTTTCTTTAAATAATTATGGGAATAATTTTAATCTTTCCCTTCTTTATTGATCAGAGAAAAGATGCACCCGTCGTCAGACTAAGGTGGCCAAGACGCCCTCATTTCTTTGCATAAGATAAAAAACAAAGTATGTGCTACTTTGTTACTGCCTAGGCGTGACGTAACGCATTGTTCGGCCACGGCGGCCGCATTTCGATGGGGGCGAAATGCGAAAACACCCGTGTACTTAGATTTAGGTGCACGTTAAAGAACCCCACGTGGTCAAAATTTCCGGAGTCCTCCACTACGGCGTGCCTCATAATCAGAAAGTGGTTTTGGCACGTAAAACCCCATAATTTATATTTTTAACGCATTGTTGTTAAATAAAACGCCACAAGATATCGCTACAAGCGCTGATGCTTCCGTTTCCGCCATTCCAGCGTTCCGTAAACGGCGAATCATAAACCATTGCCTTATCTCTAAAGAGTCTTAAATTCTAAGCATCGTTTTCAAAGCGAGACCTTATAAAAACACGGATTCTTCCTAGAAATACCGGTAAAATATTATTGTTTTCCCAACTTCATATACGGTTATGCACCTTAAGAACGTGTTCTCTGAACTTTATTAATATTTCATTGGATTAATGAGGTTGAACATCAAAGGAAAAAGGTGTAGAGAAACGTTTCGGTTTTCTGCCTAAGCAATGACCGCTGTGGTCTTACTGACGTGAGCGATTTCAGTGTACATCTTCTTGGTGTTTCGCTCAGTCTTTTTTTTTTTTTCATCTGCGTAAAGCTAGCCACAGGTTATGGTTTAGAGCTCGCACGGTATAGAATGCAGGGTCTCGCCGTCTCCCATTGACAAACGCCCGACTAGAGTACCCAAAATGCGCTCCCAAAATTCGTAGCGTGGAAGACAGCTAGCGCGCGAAATATGGTTTAGCATATCGCTTGCAACCTTTCGCTCTCGCGATGTTTGTGGCTCACCAGCATCGCAGTCTAGTCATGGAGGCGACGTACTTACTGCTAAAGAATTGTAACGCAAACTGCCACTTCAACGCTTAAGCCAGTACGTTCCTAAATGTCACATTTATAGAAATGGTTAAATAAACTTAATGAAAATGTCCTTCTTCGTCTGTGCTAAGGGCAGCAGAATAATATTACAAAAAGGGAGAAAAAATAAGTTGTCATCTACTCTACGTTAGGGCTGCGAATACCTTAAAGAAATTTTCGTTCTTCCACGTTAGAAAGCCACAAATAACTTCAGCTCCTCAAAAAAAAAGAAACTTAATTCGTTCATTGATAAGAGCTGCCAAGATATTCCGTCTCTTTTTTAAAAAAAAAGAAAAGGTGGACTGTCTTTGCTCCGTGGCGGAAATAAGTTTTGATTCGATTCTCTGTAGTCTCTTTACTTTTCTATCAACACGCGTGGTGTTTTCGTTGCACAGCGTGACGCCATGATGGCTGTGGCCTGCCTCTGGAAACACAACGTCCGCACCAACATGTCCCTGTCCGTCACCATGCAAGCGCGTCGGTACAAGCTCAAAAGCGGCATCCAGGGACAGCCGCCGTTCTACAGCGACTGCAAAACTGACGTCTACGAACAACGGAAAACACCTCAGGAGGTACGCGAAGATTGTGTTTCTGCGTCTAGGGCGATAACTCCCGTAGAGCAGGCAATCAACGACCACCCTGATCGACGCAATCCAGAAAGAAAAAAGCATGCGTTAATTGGCCGCACAACCTCGGAAGTTCCCATGTGAATTACGTGTGGAAGGCGACATCGTTTTCCCCGGCATCCACTGCACCTAATTTGAAGGTGTTCCTTGCGAGAGTGCAAAAAAAAAATCATATCTACCTTTATTTGTGGGCGGATATTAATAACTGGCCATGAATTTTTTTCTGCAGAAATTGTTGAGTATTGTAAATATTCTGAAACCTGAATAATCAAGTTATCACCTTTGTAATTAAAGCGACGCTAACACAATATATCAGGACGAACTAGATCAAACTATTATAGGCTTCTGTTATGACGAATTCCCATTCGTGGCCATGAACAGAGCTTTTGTGAGCGAGAAAACGACCAAACTGAAAAAGAAAAATTCTGATGTGGCGCCACCTGTTGTTTAACTATGGTAACTCTCGTGCGACGTCGACACTGGTCCATTAATTGAGTGCGGCAAATGAAGAACGTTCCGTGGGGGACTAATTACGTCAACTCGTTCTTCTTGGCGCGGGTAGTTCAAATTAAGGGGCAGCAGTGGTAACTTCGGCGGCAATTTTCTACGCATCAAAGGGTTCATATACCCGAACGAAAAATTACGAAGGAATGTAGACTATAGGCCGCGTGCACCGCCTATAGAGGCGCCACTGATAGCCACCTAGCGGGCGTTTCCAACAATACGCGTGGGAGCAGTAGCAGACGACAACGCTTTGCAGCAAGGGTGACTGAAGTTCGCGGCTGCGATTTGTCCTTTATTCGGGCGCCAGACTGCTTCTTCTGCGGTGACAGCGGTAGGGAAGACGCAGACCTCTGTGGGAGCGGGTATGAACAAGATGTTACCGGTGTTTGGGGCAACATGGTCCACATACGCGCCAGGTGCGTCCCGCAGACAAAGGCCATGAAGACCATTTACATGAAGTGGAGCTCATGTAAACTTGCCGACAAATTTTGTTGACTAATGCGATGTCTCGACCGTGTTTTCTTTTTTAAATTCTACCCTTGCCGTAATGCTGCTTCTGTACCTCAGTAATAAGCACCCGTCGTTAGTGCAGACTTAGATAACAAATCCGCACGGTGCGATGTCTGCATATGCCGTTGTGATTTTTCTGCCGATGAATACATGTGACGCCGCCGTATAAGTGCAGTGAAAGTCGCCTGAAGAAGAATAATTGCGAATTTATTGATAGAAACGCGTACACTATATAGTAAACGAAGCCACCAAACGCACGGGTTAATAAAAGCGCGTGTTAGCGCTGTACCGCCGATGAACTGCCGTTCGCGCTGCAGTTTTTGCAATTTTAAATTCCCTAAGGGAGCTGCTTGGAAACGTACAAAGCTATAGTCTGACTAAGTTTGCAGTAGTTTTTTTAAATGTTACTAGAGAGAGGTGCCACATGATATATTTAAAGGCAGAGCAGCGCCAGTCAAATTGGATCCAGCGCTGGCGGCAAGGCCGTGTTTAGTCGTATGCGGCGTAAGCATAATAAGAAATAATTCAGTTGAGTACAAAATTCACTTGCAAGAAGCGACTACGTTGTGAAACAAACAAATCACTCGGCGTGTTAAGTCTGCTCAGAAAGCATCAAGGTGTGATGACTTACCAAACGTGACGCGAACTATTCAGCGAAAAATGGATCAGCGAAAAATGTAAAAAAAATACCATATGCAGCAACTATTAGCAATTCTCGCCCTGAGCTACCTATTTTCTAAACACATTTCCCAAAAAACCACAATATCTAAGATGCCCTCGGGCGAAATGAATAAAGCTGTTAAAGAAGCACTTGCTTGGTGTCATTCCGATAAGACACAGCGTGATTTATACCCTTTACAAACGAGGCAGCGTGAAAACCTCGCAGCTCAAAAGAATCAAGAGTTATGCATGAAGCAACTAGCAACAGTTAAACATGTGCGAAGCCACGCATAAAATAGATGTAAAAACATGAAGTGCGTGACAGCTGGTGCGAGGATTTACCGGGCCACATAAAACTAACAATTCCAGTTCTTGCAAACTTCTGTAGCTTTAACATACAATACAATGCGCTCATGCAGTCGTGCTGCCTAGCTAGCCCAACGCGGTAAAGAAGCGGAAAACAATATAAGCGGCAAACGGCATTCCGAACTTTAGCAAAATGCCTTTAAACCGCATGTTGCACTGCAGACGAACTTCGTTGCTTACGCGTCTAACTACAATCGAGTAAAAAATAATAATGAAAAAGAAAAAACACCGAATCGACAAAGGAAAGGATGCGAACAAGAAATTTCGCGCCAAAGCGACGATCCATTGCCACCGTTGCTCCTGCTGATGAGGCTTTGCGGGGAATAATTACAACCGTATCGCCGGCACGTTTTCGCCGGTATTTGAGCCTCCCACCCTGCAACAATTTTCTTCGACATTCTTCGGAAGCTTTGGCCATCCCACACATGCGAAGGGTGTTGCCTATTTTGCTCTGAAAACACAAATAAGGCGGAGAAGCACTATCAGCGACGCAACAAACTACGGCGTGCTACGGCGCGCGGCTCGCTCCTCTCCCATGCGTTCTGCGCAAGGCCGCCATCAGTGGCGCGGCCATCGGCGTGCACGCCGCTAATAGAGCGTTATGGAGGTATAATGGTAAGGACAGGCGCAATGTGCCAATACCATTCAAAGTACCCCAACCGACATGTCCGGTATTTTTCAAAGGTTCAATTGTGTTTCTATGGGGCCCTACTGTGTAATGCGTTTGTGTGTGTATAGGATATATATATAGTCTGCACCACAGGCAATAGGCAGCTCGGAACCAACGTTTCGAGAAGGAAACCCATCACTTGTCACGTGCTAGGCTTCGGGTTACTTTGTCACTTGTTAGCCCATAGTATACCGCGAAGGAGTCCCTCACAACACTTAACTGCCAGCGATACGCGGTGCTGTAACCGCCAGCACCAAGTCAACAATCACTCTCTCACTCACTAAACGTCCCATCGACCACATTCAGATAAAGCAAGTGCAAGTGTGTAATAACGCGTGACTCATCCATAGAATTGAGTAGCAATTGCGCAATATGCGCGTAGAACAATGTTTGAGTTTAATCATTTCAGGTCTACGGGTAACTACTTATCTTGTCCACATATTTTCTTTTCTTTCTTAAATCTAGATCTGCGACGACCCGGATTCTGAGTACAGTAGGAACATAAACTACGACGACACGTTCCAGTCCGCGATCACTTACGACCATGCGGGCGGTTTCGCCATCACGTTTGAGAACCGAATGTCCTTACGTGAGAAGGTGAGTACAGCGACGCCACGTGTAGTGGACACTGTAGAATGTGCTGCATATCGTCGAAGAGTGGCACCGATATGTACTACAATCTTTGCCTAAAGTGTGCAGGCTATTCCGCGCTCTCACCCTACACGTTCTTCGGCTGTGTGGTATGGCTCGCGGGGCATTCACGGCGCGCCCTACATCTGGGTGTGTGAGAATGACAGTTGCTTACTTTTACTTTCCCGCCGAGTTGGGATGTTATCGCTCACGCAGTATTTATCACAGCCAGCCTGTAGTCAGCACAGCAGTCGCAGGCGATGCAACCCGCATAATTTTAAATCTAGCCTGTGGCAGACAGCGCAATTCTAGCGCATGATGTGGACGCAAGGAGAAAGTGGATATCGCTTGCACAAAAAAGTAGCTCTTAAGGTTTAGCTAATTAGAAGTATTTCATTAGGCTTGTGCTAATCGCCTCATGACAGCTGTTGGGACTAACGAATTCATGCCAGTGGGTTATCAAGTACTGAGCACTGTGAGATGGAATTGCAAAATCGGCTAATCAGGGCGGAAATTCAGATTCATATGAGGACTTAAAAATGGTCCTTTGTACGTTTTCTTTGCGTTCTTGTTTGAATGTGAATTTCGGCACTGGTTAGCCCAGGTGGAGTTGTCAACTTGGAGTGATATTTGCAAATACTACAAACTTTGAGAAATTCAACGAAGATCAATGTTTACGACTACCGAACAAGTAGTAAACCCCCTTTTTCTCGCTTTGCGTTACACAATGGGCACGTAACACTAGACGCCCAAGTTATATTTGATAAAAAATCTTTGTGAAGAGGATCAAAAACCGAACTCTTATCAGAAAAAACGTTCACGTCTTAAGGAAGTTGAGGTACCTATCTGCACATGGTACCACCGAACGCACTTGCTCTTGCTGATCAGTAGCCGCGGTATGTGCAAGTTTACGAACTTGTGTAAGACGGCGAAGCCAATTGCACGTCTCTCTTAAAGTCGATATTAATTAAATTTCAATTTCACTAAATTGGTTATGAATGAGTGGCGCAGTATAGCCCGTTAAAGAGACCTTGCCAAAGCTGCAGGTCGTGGTTATTGTCAAATTCTTTACTAAATACCTTTAAACAACGCCTAAGCGAACGGCCCGTGCACCTGGTGGTTAGCGAATGTTACGTTAGCCCCAGCGATTGCCCTCCCCACGCAGTGTTCCACACCCCATCGAAAATTTTTTTTTCAGCGCACTGTGGGCAAACCAACCTCCGAAGTCGTAGAGAGAAGCCGCGCTGGTTCTCAACCTTCTCGGTCGTGCGTCACTTCCGGCGAGCAGTGATGGCGGAGTTTTATTCAGTTTCGGTATCAGTTTCGGTATTAAGTTTCGGCATTAAGTTCGGGTATTAAGTTTTGGTATTAAGTTTCGGTATTCAGATTCGGTATTGTTTTATTCGGTTTCTTTTTTCTCTTGAAGCAGCCACTCGTACTTCGAACGCAAAGTTAGGCACGGTGGCTTAACACTATCAGAAACGAGACTTCTTACATGGTCCGCAACTTTGTTGCAGTTGACCTTAATGCTTCTATGATTACCGCGGCTTTAGGGTTACTGTGCAGGCTAATATATGCTGCATTCAGAGAGACTGCATTGTAGCGCCATCTCGCACACAGTCGGTGGATGGCGGCTGTTGCCTCCGATATTTCAGTTGGCATGCATTCGGCTTTCATTTCTTGTTCACCTGTTTACTTTCTCACTGACTAAACCATTTGAGCAGATTATACAGAAAGTTCTACTTTGTGAGAGCTCTCGCTGGTAACGTCCGTTTCCGAAGCCTCCATAGTATGTCGTGCACGAGAGGCTTCAGAAACGGTTAGGTTATGAAGCGAGTACCAATACTAAATACGACTTCCTGTTGTACGTAAGGTTTTTCGTGATCATAGATATCGCGAGTGTACAGACGACAGGCAAAAGCGACTTGAACCAGCGCGAACACTGAGTACAACTTCTAGTAAAAGGACATACGCGCCGATATTTCAGTGCTTGACGTAATAATATTTCTGCGGACACCCGCAAGGTGGAGGGAAGTAATAAAGGAAAACCCATACGTCCACCCGTTCATAGCAAATGCTACAAAGGAAACCTATACGGGTTCCTCGAAAGAAAAGCCTCGCAGTTGAAGAGAAATTCGCCCTGGTCCGGGAATTAACCTTGCGGGTTTCCGCAGAACTATTACGTCAAACTCTTGCCTTTGCTTCGAGTCGTTGACAAATTCGACTTGGACCTGCTGTCCGCTAGACGCCTGGTTAGCTCAGATGCTAGAGCGGCTTCCTCGGAAAGACGGTGGTCCCGGGTTCGAGTCCCGGACCAGGACGAATATTTCTTGCGAGGCTTTGCTTTCGAGGAACCCGTATGGGTTTTTTTTTGTAGCGAATCCTATGAACGGGTGGATTTCTGATTTTCCCTTTATTATTTCAGTGCTTATTAAGCAGCTATGCCCGGTCAACACCCATAAGCACTTTTTGGCTATAAAGCGGAAAACTGCCATATAAACGGAGGACGTCGCTGACAGTTCCTGTGTTGATTTGTGACGTTGAACCGGTTCAATCATCTTTAAACTAGGGAGCAGTGGTGTCAGCGACACCAACAAAATAATAATAATAACAACAAAACTATCCAACAGAAGCGAAGGAGAAGGCTGTGCATGATTAAAAATTGCTCTTCACAGAGGCGCAACAAGAGACGCAGCCATCTGCGTACAGAGCACTCAGCTCTGACCGCATCATTGGCGACATCTGAGGGATAAAAGTGCTTCGAGGGAACCACGTGCACATACCTTGCGCAGATCTGCGACACCTGGACTCCCACAGCTAAGGAAATTAGATTGGGCCTGGCCGTGTACAACGTCAACTACGACCGAAGGTCCACTAAGTGTGACCACGCGTGGATCAACGGTACCTGGTCTCGGTTCCGCTTCCTGCTGAGGCTACGCGACTTCCTCCACCAGGACCACACCGAGACCAACATATCCCCAGATTGCATCAGCGTCCCGTGATTTGCGGTATGGGCGGCGAAATGGAAATAAAGGATCGAAAAGGTCTTAAGGTAAAGATCTTGTACTTAAATAAATCTTAAATCTTAAATAAAGGATTAAAAAGGTAAAGATCTTAGGTACCGACCTGAGAAAGGTACGTGGGCAGTATGATTGCAAAGATATGAGCGAATAATGCTATAACACCGTTACGTTACATTGTTTTTGGCGAGCGACAACCTGTGACCGTTTTCTTTAAAAACGTTACCCGCAAAAAAAAGCGGTTACATGACCACCTTGTCGTTTTACGTAGAAAGTTCTTTACAGGAGCAGTATTCCTGTCACTGAAACCAAGGCAAGAAGAATCAAAAGAAAGGTCAACACTTACCCACAAGACCATGGTGTCATAGGCACTACATACTCGAATCGATCAGCACATGACGTAAGAGGGAAGCCACAGTCTGGTGCCAAGCTGCACTTGCCTTCTTCAGAGCCCGGACATCGAAGGCAGTTCCTCTCGACAACACATTGGCTCGAAGCGGCGCCATTTCTTGTTCCTACAATGTTGGTCGGAATAAAAACGATGACACCTAGGTTTGCTCCAAGCTGGTGAAGCGGAGCAGCACGAGGAAGCAGCTGATGCATGCTTTGATTTCGTCATAGCTTGAATGGTTCGGGGATTCCTGTCGCAAGGGAGTGGGATTCGCTGTTGTATCGTGAATAAATGTTGTTTCTTAGGATTAAACAACAGACAAGCAGTCGCGTGGAGACGACTACAAACTTATACATATCCGCACCCGGTTATGGCGAACCACATGTTCCCCGAGGCCAGGAGCGATAAGTGTAATCTTTGTGGGGCGAGAGGGACCCTCGACCACATAATATGGGAATGTCCGTACTCTCCCGGGGGAACGCACAAAATAGGTGGCAGAGACACCTGGGAGACCCTGCTGCGCAGCTCGGACTCTGAGCTCCAGCTCCGGCTCGTCCAACTGGCCGAAGAGGCTGCTGGGACCCAAGACCTCCCAGCCTGCATCTGAGGCGGCGGCACTCGCCCCCTGACCTGCGCGTCGGGGGGTGGGTAGATCACCTTTTCCGTTGGACATTAAAGTTTATTCTATCTATCTAGGAGTGAGCCAGCGAAACACTTCCTGCTGCATACACCCTACCGTCCTGCTAAAGGTTGACTGTTGAAGTTCCCTTAGAGCGCAGCTCTTAGACGCCCCATCCTGCGGCGAGTGTCTGCGTCGGCGTCGTCCTTCGGCGTCCTCGTAACCGAGCGAACGAGCACAGCAAAGGATGAAAGAGCGAGCGCGGATGAAAGACGGGATTACCGAGGAGAGAGTGAAGTGGAAAGCGGAGGAGGACGGTATGGCCAAAGCGTGAGGCGAAAAGCGTGCCGCGCAGGCAACGATGGCAACGAGACGGCGTCAAAGTAGCGCGCGTAGCCTGTTCATCGAGGCACCCCCGATACATGCGGAAACAAATCGCTCATGGTTGAAATTCGATTGAACAGTTGGATACATTGGACAACAATTGGACACAAATTCGATTGGAGACAAATTGGGAGCTAGGCAGGACGGCACTTCTGCTGTCAAGCACCATCCTGTTTGCTTGGCAAGCGTCTTCCTGTCTGGCTCCCTATCTGTGTCTTATGTGCACTTCAATCAAATCTCAAACATGAACGTCAACCAACCTGCCCAGTTCGCCATGCCATTGCTACAAAGCGCAGCTTGAATGGCGGTCTCTCTTCGGCTACTGCTCTGAATCGCACACACGTGTTCTTTCCTAATTCTTTTTCGACGCCGTATTCTTATAAGTGCACACATAGGCAGGCCAGATTGGGGTATAGGTATAAAAAAAAAACGCCCTCGCATTTGAAAGGGTCAGATTTAGCTTCAAGTTTGCTGTCTGTTCCGCTGTGACCAGTGCGTAGCACATGGACGTGGAATTGCAGAAAGCAGCTCAGAGCGGACGCCATTGCGCATGCGCACAGCGCTCGTTGCAGCAATGGAAGCCACAAAACCACAGGTATGATACTCTCTGCCCAAAACAACGTATGGTTGAGATAGAGAGGAAACGCTGAGACGCTTCTGATAATGCGCTCCTACATATGTGTCTCGGGCGGGGGGGCGGGGGGGGGGGGAGAAGCCGGATGCTATTGCGGTGCAGAAATTATAGATGGCGTCGAAATTGTTTGTTACTAGCACCAAGCTACAGTGTACTAGAATACAAGGTAGTGGACTCAGTGTTGCCGGGAGCGTAAGGCCGCCTATGTCAACTTGCAAACGCAGATGTATACGTTGCAATCGATGGTGCGACACCTGGTGTGCCACAGGGAAAGCGCATATTGCTGAACAGGCAAAGAAGAGCGCCGTTGCACGATCGAGATCCTATTACCAACAGAGCTGTTGCCACGGATATTCAATTTGATGACATCTTTCCTAATAATGCAAAATTACTTCCACACCGTATTCTAGACGGTATATTACAAGATCACCTGAAAAACCTTCAAACAAACGTTGTAATTGCTACAGATGCTTCACAATGTGAAAAAAAGTCAGGTGTAGGAATTTTTTCCCCGATTCTCGATTGGACATTTCTCTTCGGCTGCCAGATTTCATACCGATTTTTTTAGCCGAATTCATGGCCGTGGTGCTGGCATTACGCAAATTAGGACCATCAATTACGTCAGCCGTGATAGTCACTGATTCTTTATCATTGTGCTCATCCCTCACTGCTTCTAGTGATTCTCGCGTGATGAGGACATTTCAATCATTGGTACCTGGTTACTTGAGAACCGTGCGTTTCATTTGGGTGCCTGGCCATAAAGGAATAATCATTAATGAAATTGCAAACTCTCTAGCCAAGGCATCGATAAGTGGCCCGATTCTTCCTTGCTGCCCTTTGACTGCTTATGCTACTGCAGCTAGATTTCGCAGGAGTATCATTATACAGTCAGTATCAGGCTCCGCAATTACTAACTCTAGATTACGGACATCTCCTGCACCTTTGGAACAGAGATTTTTGCCGAACACGGAAAATTGAAGTGTCCATCACGAAGCTGCGCTGCCGTATACCTGCATTGAACTTCTACCTCCACAGGTCTGGTCTGGTCCCCTCACCATTATGCTCATTCTGTGGCGAAGCGGAGACAATAGACCATTTCTTGTTGTCTTGCAGACGTTTTTCTATTATAAGAAAACGACTACTCGAAATCCCGCTTCGCTCTATTGGTCTAACTTTATCAGTGCCTGTGATCCTATCTTTTGGAGCCTCCATTGTTGGGTTCAGCAACAGAAATGTTTGCTTGGCGATCCAAAATTACCTCATTGAAACCAATCGATTTCCATGTTTGATTGATAATTCTCCCTCCCAACCATAGCTTTTTTTATTTCTTATCTTTTATTAATTATTATTGTTATTATTATTATTATTATTATTATTATTATTATTATTATTATTATTATTATTATTATTATTATTATTATTATCTTATACCCGGTTTTCGTCTGATTATTTTCTTTTTTTCTCCAAACACAAAACGTTTACTTTTAAACTCACGCGCCCAAATTGTTAACTCCCTTGTTATCGTTATTTTTTTAAGGCACCTAATTAAACCGCCCGATTCTTGGACAATCCCCCACTGTGGGTATGTGCCACGGCCACTAAGGACAACAACAACAACAACATCAAATCTTCGTCCGCGACCGCGTTCGCGTTCGCATCCTTTACGTTTGTGTTCGACGCCGCGCTGCTCGCCGTGCGGGTTCTCGACGTCTGCTCTTTGCATGTGACGTCTGTTCTTGCTGGCGCAAGAAGTGCTGCCAGAGAGAGAGAGAGAGTGAACGTTTATTGTGATAGAGGCTACTTGGTTATGGTGGGTGGAGCCCCTCCTCCAGGGCGCCGCTGGTTACAGTGGCTCGCCGGGCCTGCTCAAGCGTCGCCAGTTGGCTTCCCAATTCCACTTCCGCGAGTCGCACCTCCTACGACCAGTTATGTAGAGTGTTGTCTAGCAGCGGCGAGGGGGCAGTCGCCGGACGTAACGCGCACTGGAATGTTATGTATTCCAATGTCGGTGTTCCTTCGCACCACGGCAATGTGTTGCTCTATTTGTCTGGGTGCATTTTCTGTAGCCTATATAAATGTGGGAAAGTGTTTGTTTGCAGATGGCGCCAGTCCCGTGCTTGCCTGCTGTCGAGTTCTGGGTGAGGAAGGGCTTTGGTTCGCCTACTTAGCCGTTGTAATTCGAGGATTTCTCTTGGCGCACCGGGTGTCGAGGTGTTCTCTCGGGCGGTGTGGCCCGCGGCTCGGCCTGTCATGCCTCGAGGCAAGCGGTCCGCCCATTCGTTCCCCGCTATCCCTGTGTGCGCCGGGCACCAGGTCACGCAATGATCCACGGTGAGTTCCGTTCCTAGGATGCGGAAGACGCAGCCCGGT
Organism: Dermacentor albipictus; assembly: GCF_038994185.2. NCBI lineage: Eukaryota > Metazoa > Arthropoda > Arachnida > Ixodida > Ixodidae > Dermacentor > Dermacentor albipictus. Next base: position 99,096,763 of record NC_091828.1, on the reverse strand, counting down.
AAAGCCCCCCCAAGGAAGAGGCGGCAGGCGTCCTGCGAGTCTGTCAGCACGTAGGCCGATTGGCCCTTAGCTTCCGCGGCGCGTATAGCCAGGGCTATGGCCACAGCTTCGGCAGTTGCCACCGATTTCGTGTGTATAGATGCTGCTACGGTTGTTCGTCTTTGGCTAGTCACGACTGCTGCAAATGTATTGAGGGTGCCTGTATTTTTGTTATACGAACTCGCGTCTGCAAAGTAAATATCCGGATCGCTTCGCCGCCTTAGTAAGGTGGCTGCCCACGCGCGTCTCCGTGCCGCATGATGGACTGGGTGCATGTGACGGGGGATTGGCGCCACGTGGATCCGCTCTCGGATTTCAGATGACAGTAGTATTATTCCGTCGGCGCAATATTGTGGTGTCACTGGATAGTGAAGTCTTTGTAAAACCGAGCGTCCCTGAGGTGTCGTGTTTAGCAGTTCACGCTGCGCCATTGGAGTGGCCGCTGCATATTCCTCAAAAGTGTTCATCATTCCTAATTCGTTCAGTCGGATCGTGCTTGTGCTTTCAGGCAGGCCGAGTGCTTCTTTACTGGCGATTCTTATGAGCTTATCCGCATGTTCGACGTCGTTACGCCGCGTGGTTCGTAAAGGCAGAGCGTACGTTAGACGACTAATGACAAAGGCGTTTACTAGTTGCATGGTGTCTGCTTCGGTCATGCCTTCTCGGCTGCGTGCAACTCTGCTAATAAGCCCAGTTACGCTCCGAACAGTGCGTCTGAGATTGGAGAGCGCTATGCTAACGCTGCCCGTTTCTTGAATGCACATTCCCAGTACGCGCAGGTGGGATATCCTCTTGATGGGCTCTCCCTCCAAGGTGAGCTGCAGATCCGGAGCCCAGGTCGCTAGGGTATGTCTAGGTCTGATATGAATATACTCCGATTTCGCTGGAGCGCACCTTCTGCCTGCTCGCCTCATATAGCTTTCAATGGTGTTGATGGCCTGTTGAAGCGTGTCCTGTCAGTTTCCGTAGGATCCTTTTCAGGCCCAGAGTGTAATGTCGTCTGCATATATGGCGCACCCAAGGTCCCGGTTCTTTAAGTCCAGGGCCATTCTACGTAAGCCGATGTTAAAAAGAAGTGGTGTCAATAAGGATCCTTGAGTGCCCTTATCTGGTAGGCGATACAGGGCAGAACGTGCTGAACCCAGTCCTATTTCCGCGGAGCAGCTGCTCAAGAAGTCTTGAACGTAATGAAATACTCTTTCTCATACCCGACATCTCGTAGTCCGTCTAGTATTGTAGTGTGTGAGATGTTATCAAATGCCTCATGGACATCGAGTGCTAGCAGGATTCTGTCCATACTGCCCGGAGGAGGATCGAGCACCTCATCTCCTAATAGAAGAAAGATGTCCTGTGCACAGATTCTCCGGTGGAAACCGAACATGGATTCGGGGAAGAGTGAGTTTCATTCGATGTGGGCTTTGAGTTGGGTTAGAATTACTCGGTCAAAGAGCTTGCCCATGCAAGACGTGAGCGATATGGGCCTGAGATGGTTGACCTCGCGGGGCTTGCCCGGTTTTGGTATAAGCACGATGTCTGCCTCCTTCCATTCTCGCGGTAGTCTTCCATCCAGTCGCCAGACCTGTTCATTCAAGAAGTCGACTAAGTGCTGTAGGGCTATGTCACTAAGGTTGCGCAGCATTGCGTTGGTGATTTGGTCGGGTCCAAGAGCCGTGTTCTTCTTGAAGGTTTGTGCTGCTGCGTAGAGCTCTGAGAACGTGATGGGGGCGTTCAAGCTCGAGTTATCCTGTCCTTGGTATTCTCTCATAATGCTTGAAGATGTCTGGGCAGCGCCGGTGTAGGTGCGTTTCAGGTGCTCGAGTAGGTCTTGTTCTGAGCACTTGTATTCTCCTAACAGCCGCCGCATGCCGTTAGACGTCTCGGTGCGCGTGCTAGTTGGATCTAACATGCACCGAAGAATGGACCAGGCCTTCTTGGTGCTGAGGGTGCCTCTGAGAGAGTCGCAGAAGCTGCGCCAATTTTGATTATTCAGCGCCTTCGCATAGGTGTTAGCTTCGTTTGCCAGCAAGGCTATTCGGCGCCTAAGTTTGCGATTACGCCGCTGCCGCTTCCAGCGTTTGGTGAGGCTTCTGTGGGCCTCCCAGAGGTGGGCGAGATGGCTGTCTACTGCTGGTGCTTCCGTTGTGGTCTTGATCTCTCTCGTGGTGGCAGCATGGGCCTCCTTGAGAAAAGCTGTCCAACCTGTGGCCGTGGCTGGAAATGAGGAAGCAGCCTGCTGTTGTTCTCTGTACCTTTTCCAATCAGTGAGCCTCGCCACCCCTAGTGGCTGTCGAACTTTAGCTGTGTTAACATTGACGCACAATAGATAGTGATCACTACCTAGAGTTTTGTCCAGGTTACACCAGTTGACCCCCGTCTCATTGTTGACAAACGTAAGGTCCGGCGGGGTGTCCCGGGCAACGCTGTTTCCTATCCTTGTAGGAGTGCCTGGCTGCGTAATCAGTACAAGTTCGTGGGATGGAGTTTCTCGTAGTAGATTGAAGCCCTTGACGGTGTCGCGTTGATAACCCCATGCGGAGTGCCAAGCGTTAAAGTCTCCGAGAAAGATTAGTCGGTCTTTCGTTGGGAGCAAGGTAGATACGTGACTTAAAATTAATGAAAAATCGGCCCTCTTATCCCTAGGGGGGCTATATACGTTGGTTATCAGGCACTTGGGACGACCCTTCTTGACTGGCCAAATGGTGAGTATTTGGTGGTGGATTTCTACGCCAGGTGCTGTGCCGACAGTGATCGTCAGGTCCTTGCGGGCCAATGCTGCCTTTTCAGGGTAGCTCGAATCGCTGTAAAAACGGTAGCCCCCAATAGGTATCCGCATTTTCCCCACTTCCTGGAGCCAAATAATGTCAGGTGGGACGAGCGCCACCTTGATATATTGTGTAAGTGCACCATGTTTGTTATGTAGTGATCGGCAGTTCCATTGCCAAATTACGAGATTCTCTTGCCGGCTGTAGAAGAAGTTGGCGACGAACGCGCGACCAGTGGCACTAGCTCGTTTGTGTGGTTTGCGCCGAGCTTTAAAAAAAAAAACATCTGTTCTTATCCTTGTGCCTGGAACCTCTTTGTGTCCCACGTGTGACAAGGGTAGTTCAATGGTGCGTTACAGGTCCCCGAGTGCACAGGGGTAACGCCATTGAGCTTGGACCCTCTCTGCACTATCACCAGGATCGGCCCACATGATGATTTGTTTTTGTCAGCATCGCGTACACTTCATTTTTTTTTACCAGATCCTAGTCATAGACAGCTTAGCTGTAAAAACGCACTCGGTTTACTTGCGTGTTCCAGAACGGATTAGCATATTGTTTAGCGGCACGCAACTTCCTCGAAAGAGCTTATGTATAGAGAAATACGCGATAAACAATTGTAAATGCATTAGCGACGACACCAGTCAGAATAAAATGGGCTCTGCTAGGAACAGCCAGGCTTAGAAGCCGCGACCTGTTCCTTAAGCTGCATTTCCCATAATGGACGTGGAGCACAGGCTCTTTTCTTGCGACCAGCCAAAATGCAAGGAGTGCGGCGTGCGATCCTTTCTCAGTGGTTCCACGTCAGCACAAATGGCTTGGTGAGCGAGTAGTGCAGGCTCGACACCTTTATTAACTGCAATGAACACGAACAGCAGCAAAAGCTGAGAGAATTCATCCGGCGGAATATTTCACATCATCGTGGCTACTTTTCATAATCTCTCCCCGTTTTCAGATAGGGTTGGCTGGGGCACCTGCGCGTTGGGAACAGTCTGTATATCGTATCTCGCTGTAGTTACGTCTATTACGTCAAACTCTTGCCTTTGATTCGAGTTAGGATATGGATAGGAATGACTTCAATAAAGTGCCGTCAACCGACGGTTTACCGCGTCGTGACGCTGGCCAAGCGTCAACCCGGGGTTATACCCTACTCTGCATACCCCAGTGCGGCCGTTTGTAGTTGGTCATGAGGCTTGTGCTTTTTGAGCGCACCCCGGGCCTGCTGGACGGCCCATAGTTGTGTGTCCTTGTATGCAGACTGCAGTGCACCTTGAAGTTCGGGCGGGTTAGTCATGGACGTAGCTGCCATCTGGAACCTGGCACAGTCCCACATCAAGTGCCATTGGTCCGCCGGACCCACTGCACACACACCGCACAGCCCACTCGGATTGAGCTCTGGGTGAAGCACGTGCAGCATTGCGGGGGCGAGGGGTGACGCGGTCTACATTTGCCTTACGATTATGGCCTCCTCCTGAGTGGGTGCCGGGTGGGGAGCGGCAATGTCCGTCGAGCTAAACGGTACACATGGTTACTTCGGCATAACTGGTCAATCTGTACTTCGTTTCGAACCACGACACGGAATGGTCACTCTCGCGGCGCGGAAGGTAAGCCCCCGCGCCGCCGAATGGGCCGTCTCATTGTGGTTCGGTGAGGATGCACACTCGCCGGCGTGCGCCGGGAACCACTTCCCAGGTGGCACGTAAGGTCGGGCCAACGTTGGAAACGTTGGAACCACCCTATTAATTATGAGCCCAATGACGGCCCAACATTAACAGTGTGGTTCCAATTTTGGCAGTGGCATTCTGATTCCTGGCCCAATAATGCCCTAAGGTTAACAGCATGGCGCGCATATTGGTTGTGCCATTCTGATAGAGATCCAATGTTGGCCCACAGTACACAGTAAGTAAACAATATTGGCTGTGCCATTCTGATAGAGATCCAATGTTGGCCCACAGTACACAGTCAGCAAACAATATTGGCTGTGCCATTCTGATAGAGATTCCATGTTGGCCCACATTACACAGCCAGTAAACAATATTGGTTGTGCCATTCTGATAGAGATCCAATGTTGGCCCACAGTACACAGTCAGTAAACAATATTGGTTGTGCAATTCTGATAGAGATCCAATGTTGGCCAACATTACACAGTCAGTAAACAATATTGGTTGGGCCCTTCTGATAGAGATCCAATGTTGTCCCACAGTACACAGTCAGTAAACAATATTGGTTGTGTCTTCTGATAGAGATAAAATGTTGGCCCACATTACACAGTCAGTAAACAATGTTGGCTGTGCCATTCTCATAGAGGTCCATTGTTGGCCCACATTACACAGTCAGTAAACAATATTGGTTGTGTCATTCTGATAGAGATGCAATGTTGGCCTACAGTTACAGTCAGTAAACAATAGTGGCTGTGCCATTCTAATAGAGATCCAATGTTGGTCCACATTACACAGTCTGTAAACAATATCGGTTGTGTCATTCTGATAGAGATCCAATGTTGGCCCACATTACACAGTAACTAAACAATATTGGCTGTGCCATTCTAAAAGAGATCCCATGTTGGCCCACATTACACAGTCAGTAAACAATATTGGTTGGGCCATTCTGATAGAGATCCAATGTTGGCCCACATTACACAGTCAGTAAACAATATTGGTTGAGCCATTCTGATAGAGATCCAATGTTGGCCCACAGTACACAGTCAGTAAACAATATTGGCTGTGCTTTTTTAAAAGAGATCCAATGTTGGCCCACATTTCACAGTCAGTAAACAATATTGGTTGTGCCATTCTGATAGAGATCCAATGTTGGTCCACAGTAAACAGTCAGTAAACAATATTGGTTGTGTCATTCTGATAGAGATCCAATGTTGGCCCACAATACACAGTCAGTAAACAATACTGGTTGTGCCATTCTGATAGAGATCCAATGTTAGCGCACATTACACAGGCAGTAAACAATATTGGTTGTGCCATTCAGATAGAGATCCAATGTTGGCCCACAGTACAGTCATTAAACAATATTGGTTGTGCCATTCTGATAGAGGTCCAATCTTGGCCCACGTACACAGTCAGTAAACAATATTGGCTGTGCCATTGTGATAGAGATCCAATGTTGGCCCACAGTACACAGTCAGTAAACAATATTGGTTGTGCCATTCTGATAGAGATCCAATGTTGGCCCAGAGTACACGGTCAGTAAACGATATTGGCTGTGCCTTTCTAATAGAGATCCAATGTTGGCCCACATTACACAGTCAGTAACAATATTGGTTGTGCCATTCTGATAGAGATCCAATGTTGGTCCACATTACACAGTCTGCAAACAATATCGGTTGTGCCATTCTGATAGAGATCCAATGTTGGCCCACAGTACACAGTCAGTAAACAATATTGGCTGCGCCATTCTGATAGAGATCCAATGTTGGCCCATAGTACACAGTCAGCAAACAATATTGGCTGTGCCATTCTGATAGAGATCCAATGTTGGGCCACATTACACAGTCAGTAACAATATTGGTTGTGTCATTCTGATAGAGATCCAATGTTGGCCCACAGTACACAGTCAGTAAACAATATTGGTTGTGTAATTCTGATCGAGATCCAATGTTGGCCAACATTACACAGTCAGTAAACAATATTGGTTGGGCCCTTCTGATAGAGATCCAATGTTGTCCCACAGTACACAGTCAGTAAACAATATTGGTTGTGTCTTCTGATAGAGATCCAATGTTGGCCCACATTACACAGTCAGTAAACAATGTTGGCTGTGCCATTCTGATAGAGATCGAATGTTGGCCCACATTACACAGTCAGTAAACAATGTTGGCTGTGCTATTTTTATAGAGATCCAATGTTGGCCCACATCACACAGGCAGTAAACAATATTGGTTGTACCATTCTGGGAGAAATCGAATGTTGGCCCACATACACAGTCAGTACACAATAGTGGTTGTGTCATTGATAGAGATCCAATGTTCAGTGATAGAGGTCCAATCCCAGTGTACCGCGTAGCAAGCAGCAGAAGTCGCATAAAATTAGCCACTGCTTTACTGCTTGTGCATGGGAACATTAGCATTGCATAAAAAGCAACGGTATTGCGAAAATTCCTGCGCACTGTATGTTTTTCATGTACGCTCCGCGGCTTTAGAGGATCAGCATTCCGAGGAGAATGGAGAATTACAGTGCCAGAGAGCTGATGGAATCGTATTATATTGCATCGAGATGAAGTGTATATGAATTAGTGAAACTTTTGTTTGTTTGTTTAGCATGCATGGCATGTTGCGGTGACATAATCATCATGTTCCTATTCCAATATATGTGTTCGTGCATGTGTAGTAAGCTCCTTGCACGAATGCCCCTGACAGAAAAAATTGTAAGTTTTGGCTTTTCCATGTCAACAACCTCTTGTCTTTGCCTGTATTTGGCACGGCGCATTCCGGATTTTCTTCGGCCTTACTTTGCGTCCTTCAGCCCCCACTTGCCTCTCCCCCACGCACCCACGTGAACCTAGTCAATGCTGTCAGTCAAGCGCTCAGACTCAAGCTGCTGTGTCGAATTGGCTGCTCTCGGAAGGACAGTGGAAAGCGACGAGGTCACTATTGTCCTCCTTGTCTCCCGCGGTCGCTACCTCCCAAAGAACGCGGTCGGGCTAGGTCCTGTGGGGGAAAGTGGCGTTTACGCCGTTTTCTTCATTCACCCTGTCCCTTCACTCTTTTCTTCTATGCATCGCTAGCACGTCGACTGGGTACAACACCGCCTGAGTGCTTGCCGTCGTGTCCGTTCTTGTCAGCGCACTCCTATCGTAAAAATGCTCGATTGCGGTCCTCATTCCTACTGAGAAGCCTACATATTGAAATACGCAGCAAAGTGGCCGCGATTCTTTGTGAGTGTTAGAATTATTATAGGCTAAACAACAACTAAAGAAGTCGGCGATCGTGGCCACCATTTTCGGTGTGAGATGAACTCGGATACACAGAAGCATGGATCTTACAATGGTGAGTGCATTTGTTTTGTTCATGTTATAAGTTTTATAAGGAGCAATATCACCCAAGCAATATCACGCGGTATATATATTTTTGAAACAGCCCTGGTTTATGTAGAGTGCCTGTAATTACATAGCTCTTTTTATTCGCAGCCTTTGAATAGTGCCCGGAGTAGAACACGTGTAAATCTCTGTGTATTTCACCCAAATTCCAGGACTATGATTTTATCAAGCCATGCTCGCGGCCTGATCCTGCTAGTCATACCGAGGAACCGCGCTTCTCACTGTTCTAGGTCAAGCATCATTTCCAGCCCGCAGTATTTCTTTTCGTATAAAAAATGCCTCTTTAGCGAGTGTTTTCTGACGGAACTTCTCGGTTTCCATATTAAAAATTTCGCACGAAGGCCGCATTGTGTCAAAGACAATCTGAAACTAGGTTTTTGGTGCTGTAGCAAATGTTGGTGAAATTTTTAATTATAAAGTGCTACGCTAACTAGGTGTGGGGTGTAAACAAGGCGGGCGGATCCTGTGCATTTTATGTTTTTTTTAAATATTCTGTTACACCTTCTACGAAAGATGCCATATATGTCGCAATAATATAAAGTGTTACCTGACAAATCTCTTGCAATAAGGTTTCTTGATTCACCCATTCGAACTTTCTGCTCAGACTTATAATATTGTTGCGGTATGGCGATTTTTCAAAAGAAAACACTGCCACATGCATTTGTCATACCAACATCTCTTATAATATTTCTTTTTATTTTACAGTGCAAGCATCTCCTCCAAGTAATGGTGAAGTCGATTGGGAAGTGGTAGCAATTTCAACGAAACCACCTCATTATCGTGGTCCTCGGGGGCCTGATCAGCCCGCCGTCATCCAAGCACGGACCAACCTGCCTACCGACGTTAGCTCCCTGCCCTGAAACCCCTGGCCAGCCCACCATCCTTGGCACCTTGCCCAATTCCTATCCTGAGAGCAGTTCCTGTAAATAAACTGTTTGAAGATAACCGAGCGTCACCCTCTAGGTCCACAAAAAATGCCTGTTTGTGAAAATTTATTCGCAAATAAACTGACATAAAGTTAAATTTCAGTATTTTTTTATTATTATTTGCAAGTATAGATGACGTTTGCTTCTTGACACCTTTTTGTCGAGCTTTCCTAGATACTATTGAGGAAGACGGTATGAGGACCATTGCTATAAAAATGCCGCTAGCAAAAGGTTTGCGGTAAGAATGGCTGCGTGCTCTAGAGCCAGCGTATCTAAATTATTCGTCATGCAAGGGGCATTGGCTCAAAGCTGGCATTAATAATGGCAACGATATGGCTCAACGCTGGTCCAACGCTGGCAGCACGATGGCTGCTGCATGGGCATAACATTGGTCCTACCTTGGCTTTAAGGCTGGTCCTACGCTGGCAACACAATGGCTGCTGCATTGGCATAACATTGGTCCAATCTTGGCTTTAACGCTGGGCCAGCATTGGATTGGGTTGCACTATGCCAATATGCCAACATAGGTCCAATATTGGTACCAATTTTTGCCAGCATTGGGCCATGGTTGGGCCATTGCTGGTGTGCTGCCTGGGTTGACACGGGTGGTGCTGCCGCGGTCTTGAAGTTGGAGCTTGGCGATGATGGCGGCCGCCGGCGGGCATATTCGCCCCTTGGTAAAGGTGCGCACGGCGCTCCTCGAGTCGCTGAGCATGGTGCGACACTCGGCCTCGCTGATCACCAGAGCGGTGGCAACCTCCTCAGCGTCTGTGGCGTTCATGCACCACATGCTCGCTGCCGTTGTCTTGGTGCCGGTCGCCGCCGCAACGACTACTGCCGCGAAGCGTTCCCACTTGTATTCCGCTGCGTCCACGTACCGGGCGTGCGGGTCTTGGGCGTGTTCTTCGGTGAGGACCTCGGCCCGCGCCTGCCGCCCTTCTTGGTTGTAATCTGGTTGCATGTTCTTCGGGATGGGGTGCACGTACATGCGGGCCCGCGCCTCCTCTGTGATCTCGCATGGTTGCAGGCTGGGAGCTTGGGGGTTGTAACCCAGGTACGTGAGTATACTGCGGCCCGTGTTGGTAGTAGAGAGGCGGTCCATTTGCGCGGTGAACTGCGCCTCGCCTATTCCTCCTGGGGTGTTATGAACGCCGATCTGCAGAAGCCGAGCCTTACACGTGGTCTCCATTAAGCCCAGCGCCGTCTTGTAAGCCCGCCTGATCAGCGTGTTGATCTTGGTCCTGTCAGTGACCTGCCAGTTGAGGCAGACCGCAACGTAGTCGATGTGACTGATCAAGAACGACTGGACAAGGCGCACGAGACTGTCTTCACACATGCCTGCCCGTCGTGTAGAGACTCGGTGTATGAGCCGGATGGCATCCGTTGCCTTGGTGGTAAGCTTGTTGATGGTCTCGTCGTTGCGGCCGCTCTTCTTGAACAGCAGGCCCAGGACCCTGATCTTGGGAACATCGGGGATGCGTTGCCCCGATGCAGTCACAATCTTGATGTGGTCACATTCCCGAAGGGGAGCGCGCGTCCGTCCGGGTCGAAGCGGTGTGAGGACGAACAGCTCGGATTTTGCGGGCGAGCACATTAGACTTGTGCCGTCAAGGTGCTCCTCGATGGCGGTTACCGCCGCTTGCAGCTGTTGCTCGATGCTGGCGTCGGTGCCGCCCGCCGCCCACAGGGTAATGTCGTCGGCGTAGTCGTATACCGGACGCCGGTCCCCGCTACTGCCCTCGCTACCCCGATCATGACGAGGTTAAAAAGCAACGGCGAGTTGACCGAACCCTGAGGAGTACCCGTACTGCCTAGCTTGTGTTCGGGGAGGGAGCTTGAGGTCTCTGGCGTGCAGTTCCATCGTGCGGTTGGTCAAGTCTTGAATATAGTTGTAGCTCGTTGCTTCGAGTTGTGGGCGAACTAAACTTCGCCCTACCATCTGCTAGCTGCCTGGTTAGCTCAGATGGTAGAGCGACTGCTCCGGAAAGGCGATGGTCCCGGGTTCGAGTCCCGGATCAGGACGAATCTTTCTTCAGCTGCGAGGCTTTTCTTTCAAGAAGCCTGTATGGATTTTCTTTGTAGCTACTGTTACGACCGGGTGGATGTCTCATTTTCCTTTAATTAATCTCTCAAGCTTTTGGTTCGTCGATAATTCACTGTATACGACAGAGCAACTCATGAGTACGCTATTGAAGGTAATTGGCAAACTGCGCGTACTTCATACTGTATTTATTCATGCTGTGGCAGTCTCCGTGTTCTTTTCTTTTCTTTACAAGTTGGTGTTTATGTCTACTTCTAGCGCCGTCTTATCTCGCGGACATTACACGGCAGCAGCTCAGAAATCCGGTACCACCGTGACAGTGATACGTGCAGCAGCGTGTAGATATCGTCGAAGGCGTTTCTCGCTTCTCCGTGTATACACTGTGAAATATTTACACCAATAAAACTGAATAACGGCATGCGTCTTTAACTCTCAGCCTTACAACCAAAAAAGCTGTAATGCTGCGTGTTTTAGACGTATTTACACCCGTATACTCACTTTTATTGGTGTAATTTATTCTACAGTCTATAGTAGTGCATATCAGGACATATTCTATAGGTGTACACCCGGTGGACAAGTCAATTTCTTCTGCTTCTGAAGTGCTGATTGTGTGGGTAGCCGGCCTGCTTCTGACGCGTGCCCTAAGCCCAGTTAATCAGAACTTGAGCAGAAGACGAAATGAACTTCTCCACTAGGTGGGCACTTAAAGAATACCCCCACGGTATAACCAAGTTCACGGTGTGATATTTGCAGCGCAAAGCACTCAAGTGCAGCAAGAAACAGTACGAAGGGTTTGCGGTTGTCCTGCTTTCGCTAACTCTTCGTTCGATTTCTTCCACTTCAGTGCCTCGGGCTGCAAGGAATCATCACAGCTTGAATTCTAAGAGACGGCGCACAATGTGCGGAGCACTGCACTTCCCTAAGCAGTGTTCGCAGAAATAGTAAAGAAGTAGAAAGTAGTAGACGCCGCAGAACATAAGTTGTGGCGCTGGCGTTTCTAGAGGAAGCAGGACAGCGGGTGGCGGTGCGAAGCGCGTTTGAAGAAATGGCAGAAAATGAATTCCGGCGTCGTTTTGTTTCTCGAAAAAAATAATTCGTTGGTTGTACAGCGAAATCGGCCCCATCATCGGTGCCAGCGAGCCACTGGAATGTTGTCCCTGCCTCTTGAAAAGTGCGCCACTCTTCAGGTCATTTCTTTCTCTTTTTTGTTCTCGCTGTGCGCGACACCACCTAGGGACGACGCGAAGAAACTAATAGTTATAAGTTGCAGTTGTCATACGTACTACTATTTGAAAACGTGTTTGGGCTTGAGAAGAAAAAATACATTATTTTGGATAAAGGTTTCATTCATTTGGAATACGAGAAACATTTCGTTATGTAGTAAACTGTCTGCAAGCAGACGACAAACGACGGAAGTAAACTCCCAGTAAGGTCACCGCTTCCTGATTGCTTGCTCTCTCCACCCCGTTATCACAAATTTTCCATACTGCAACTTAGTGACGTTGCAGCAACCGAACAGAATGCGTATCGAACAGAATACCTGCGATGGCGCCCCAGGTGGTCGAAATATGAGGACTGCTCCATTACGGCGTGCCTGATATTCAGGAAGTGGTTTTGGCACGTTAAACACAATTATAAATATAAATATATATATATATATTTATATATATATATATATATATATATATATATATATATATATATATTACTTCCATAGCAATATTACACCCAGGCCAACCTGCGCCGATGTATGAGCTCGATCAAGAGCCCCCTTCCAGCAAAATTTGTTTCGACACTAAATGAAGCAAACAGAAGGGGACTGAACTTCGTCACGCGTTCTTTTTTTCTTACTTGGGAAGTTTTAGTCTCGCACATATAATAAAACATCACACGTAAGCTTACGACGTGGATATGTGTCACGTTTAAGGCTCACGCACGCATGTTGTCAATTTTCTGGTTCAGCCTTTTTTAATGCAACGAATCGTGGCATTAGTTTCTTACGAAAAAGCTTTGTTTGCGGAAGTACTTACCCCGTTAAAGTATAGTTCTATTAGATACGGAAAAGAAAATTGTTTTGGTGACTATTGAAGGCACCTCCCTATGTGGGTACGTGTTGACTACAGTTTCTGTCTGCTTTTTTTTTTACTTCCAACATTGCTGTATTTATTATGGTGTGCGGTAAACGAGTGTTTTGGAAATAGTGGCAGAGATTAAGATGATTGCTTGGGATCCCCTGTCTTCGTCATCCCCTCAATATGGGCTGCGTTCGGTTTCACTTTCAACCTACCGACGAAACAGCCATCACCATGCCAAGATACCAGCGTCTGTCCGTTACATTTACGTTTATTTTCAAATTTTTCTTTTCGCAATTGCATTATGTAGGGTTAAGCTGGCAGGAAAAAAATGATTTTATGCGGTTTCGATGGGGAACCTTTCGCAACACTATTTCTCATGGGGCACGTGCCAAATTTCAAAGAAAGGCAACGACAATAACGAAAACGAAGGTCCAAGAAGCGGAAACCATTGTTCTCGAGTCAGCCAAGCCTGCTACAACCGCCTTTCTTTCCCAGCGATGTGGGTACATGCTGTTTTCGCAACATTAGCCGTTTGTCAGTCAAGGCCAATTTTTGAATGAGCTTACGCCGTATTCGCGCACACGTCTCGTAGTCGGGGACTCCTCTTGACGGCTGTCATTGGGACTTTGTTGAGGACGTGCGTTGGCACTTTTGGTTGATTAGTTCCTTCATTCCATCGGAGGTTGAGTGGGATTGTGGCGTATCAAGCTGACATTGGGCTATATTTAGACACGCCTAATTCGAACGTTCCTGATCCATTTGGACAAGCTGGGATGGGTTTCTTTAGCTTGCGACGTCAGGATGGCGGGTGCGCAGGGAGTCGAATCAACATCATCGGACAAATGTAGCCTAGAAGAACTTATGGTTCGGTGAGCTGGCGCATATTAGCGAACAGTTTTATAACTGCGCGAATGGACGACCACAGAGAGAGAGAGAGCACACAAGGACAGACGCAGTCCTTGAAGGAGACTGCGTCTGTCCCTCTGAGCTCGCTCTCCGTGGTCGTTTGTTTGCGCAGTTATATAACTGTTTGTCTTCGGACAACTGCCTACCACGCTCGGGAATCTAACCGCCGATTTTGTTTTCCGAAGTGGAACGTGGTTTTCACAGAGCCGCCACCGCAGCAGGTCGACGGCAGGATTAAAGTTTGACCATAATGCCCGACCTCCCCTCCCCGCCCCCCCCCCCCATAAGAAGTCCTTAAACGTTACAAATTTCCTCACCTAGCTGTCCTTTCCTTTCTTCCTAAAACACACTGAGTTTTTGAAGAAAGAGGGTTGAAGACTTTCGATGTAACAACATTAAATGTAGCCCGAGAGACGTAAGCCAACAACACACTGTTTCCTATGAAAGTGGGTGTACCGTGTATATATACATGCTGCAAACCAGGTTCGCAGAAGTTAGGAAAAAGGAATACATTTCTATTACGCATGTCCTTAACTATTCGCCCCGCCGTTTCGTTTATAGATGCTCCCTACGCCCCCACTGGGTTCCCGAGTAAGTAAATCGTTCAATACTTGTGGTGCAGCAGTGTTATTACGAGCAACTATAGAAATGCACACTGGGGCAGAGGCGTTTAACCGCAGGGACCTTTATGGTTGCGTGGCGTAGAGCTATACAGTCGCATTCGAACGCAGGCTTGACGCACATCACGATCTCTTCACTGTGACCAACTGTGCCGCCTCTGTTTTCTCTTTTTTCAATATTCAGCTCAATATGGTGGAGCGACCAGTTTGATGTGTAAATGGCAACAGCGCGGTGTTCATTTCTAAGATTTTATTGGGGTATCCATATTGCGGGTATTGTGGGCCTCCATATGGTATCTCATGTGAAACCATAGTGATCGTAAAACGAAAGATGATTCGTTTAGCGTGATATTTGCACATTTTAGGCGTTTTTCTAGGGAGAGAATTGGGGACAAAGGTCTCACCTTTTTTTTCTTGATATATAGTCCATAAACCAAAGTGCTGATGACACCGAGCCGGTGTCGCGGAATTGGCAGTATTTTTCGGAAATTTGAACATCTTTAATGCCGGCAGTTTCAGAAGAAAAGCTTCTGGCGCAATCTATTACTTAGTTTTGAATTCATCACGATCGTTTTTCATTCCGTCCACAAGCGCCGACGCTCCCAAAGCTCCGGTGTCGCGAAGGTGAAGGTGTGTTGGCGTGGCAGCTTGAAAATAGCTTCTCTACCGGCTTTCTTGTTTTCATTTTTATATTTGTCCAGTCTATCGTGTCAAGCATAAGCTCGCTTTTGTTCCGATGATTTCGCCCACGCTTGGGCACTCTTAGCAGTGTATTTAGCCGTGTGTTCTGGTTCCACGTAAGCTTTATTTGATCGACTCTACTGGAAGTTGCTTGCTTCTATCTGCAAAATTATTTTCATCTTCCAGATCCCACGGCAGGAGCGACCCCAATAGAGAGTAAGTGGCAAGAATGTTGTCCTGTGCTAAGATTTGTTGAAAAAGCGTGTCTGATTTACAAGACCACGGACTCCAATTATTCTCTCACGCGTCCTCGCACCTATTAATTTCGGCAGCAAGTAAGCCAAGAACCAAAAGATTTGCGAATAATTTGTTGTAAGACAGCTTTCGCTTAGAGCTGTTTTTTATTGCGATAGCAATAATATGGCGACACCAGGCGAATTTCGGCCGTTGCCGTCGCCGTGAGGTTCCGTATTAAGTCCAAGGGCGATACAACCTTCGCCGCGCGCCGTCTGCTCTTTGTGCGATGGAAAGCTTGCTAGGGTGAGCCGGCGTTCGGGGCTTAACCTCGCACACGCAAGGGAGGGAAGCGGCGAGCAAGCGCGCCGTCTTCCGTCGCGCGCAAGGCCCCACGGTGAACGCCGGGAGGGGGAGGCGCATTCTACTTCGACACCCGTACCGATGTATCATGAAAGCCATCTGCGACGGGCACAGAGACCGGCGCGTGCTGTGTTTCCGCGGCTTAGTTCGCGTTGATGTGAGACGCAGCACGAAGGTCCCTTCGCTCGCTGCTGCTGCCGCACTTGCTCGCTCCGGCGTTTTGAGCGGACTTTCCGCGGTCATCGAGTGAGATTTCTTCATGTTTCCCGTGCGCGCGTTACACCATGCTTGCTAATTTAGTTGTTATGCTTGAGTTTACAAGTTTATACAGCAGATAAAACCGCTATCGTTACCTCGTAAAGCTCTCCACTAATCTGCTATCGCAACGGATGCTTCACCTTTCGGGCGAGAATGCAACTTTCGTGATGTAATTTTGAAGGCAATACGAGCCAAGACATTGTCAATTCCACCGAATCACCCGTATCTTCAGCTGCATGCATCCCAACGTGGCACTGCGGCCGTGAGAGCACTCGCTTGCGAAGAAGGGCCAGAGTTTCATCTCAGTGATCTTACCAGAAAGGGCGTGGTGTATAAAAATGAGACAGTGCATTTTACTCTTATAGGGCCCATAGTTGAATGTGACTGCGTAGCTTGGGACCCGAGTACCGGAATGCCTAGAGACGAACTAGAAAGGGTTCAGATGCACTTCGCAAGGTTCATCACTGGTAATAGTAATTTTTTGTGTTAGAAGCTGTGACATCGTCCATGACCTCGGTTGGCATAGCGTCGGAAGATGCTTCGCCTAAAATTTTTGTTTGACCTTACCACCACCAAACAGGCGTTGAGAAAAGCAAATATCTTAAAGCTCCACATTATATTTCCAACAGGAGGGCCAGTAGTAAAAAAAAAAACTGTGCGTACAAGTGTGGCATTAGCGCATTTTATAATTCCCCTTTTCCCGACCTCGCATGATTTCTGAATGGAATGTTTTTCCGCGGGAAATGGTTGGAGTTTTGTAATCCGCGTTGAAAATATCCTTTAAAATATGTATCTTTATTTATCTTCCTTGATTAGTTCATTTATCTTCTGGAGCAAGGCTAATCGTTTATAGTATTCGCTATGTAGTACATATTGTAAAATAAATGAATAAACAGCTTGTCCACAATAGACGCCCAAGACAATAAACGCCGGCGTTTAATTGTCTTGGGCGTCTATTGTCGACAAGCAAATTTTGCCCCGATAAAGTGAAAATTTGCCATCTCGTGAAGAAACCCTGATTAGGGCGTTAGTTTTTGTGAGTATGGGTTCTAACCAGCCAAGAACTGAGCCAGAGGGTGACCGCATGCTGTTTCCGTACACAACATTCGCCACCCGTGTCACCCCGCCGAGCCTAGCTACGTCATGGGCGCGTGGCTCGGTGATTGGTGGATTGCCTTCGCGTAGCAGCATTATGCGCTGTGCGCGAATGGAAAGCGAGGGCTCTGGAAATGTGGGTGCGATGCAGGGAGGATCTGCTTTGGAGCAAAACGCCTGCTTTCTTTTAGAACTCCACACAGGAGATGATGCAATCGCGCAAGCCCACGAAAAGGCGACCCCCTACGAGTGCAATGACCTCGAGAATGGGCAGAGTACTTCCGTCGCTCTTCATTGGCTTGGGCATTCGCTCTGAAGTTTAACACATTTTTAATATTTCTTGGAAATTACTCAGCACTGTAGAAACTTATTTCACGCTTGTATAGTTGGAAGGCGCTTTGTTCCAACTTGCAAGCTTTTTCTTGTTGAACGGGTTGGGGTAGGGTTGGGGCAGCTTGGTAAGTTCATAGGTCTCCAACTACAGTTTGGTGGCATTGCTCGCAATTTCTGGTTACTTGGGCATGTTTAGAAAATGCCGCTCACGGTGATTTAGTTCAGAGACACGGAATCGTGGAACGGCAGGAACACCTCCTACCCGCCATTTTGATTGTCTTGTCTCTTGCGAAACAACATGGACAACTATAAACCGGTGGTTCCCCATTGTCTGTTTCCAAATGAAACATTCGGTAAGCTTCTTTTCTAAATTACATTGCCCGCTATATTTTAAAAAATTACCGACGATTACGTTACTTCCTAATGCGAAATTTGAGCGCAGCAAATAAGCTGTTTCACCTTTTCGATAGATTGAGGCAAAGAAATCGAGCAACACATGTATGCGCTATCACAGAATTTTTTTTTTATTTTTCACACGTATTCCTTCAACAAAGACTCCACTAACAGTTCTTGACAGTCATGAAGGAAGCTTTGTGGTCGGAGAAATAGACTGATATATGTTCGACTTGGTACACCAATGCTTGATTCTCAAAGACGAGATCTATACAAGTGCCTCGCGAGGTTGTCACAGCCGTGGGACGCGTTACGAGCGAGAGGAACGGGATGTTCTCCCGCATAAGTGTTAGGAAATTGCTGTTTGTCTTTATGTCAACATTAAAGTCCCCCACTACTAACATCGGTGTGGATTGATGGACGGTTAATGCGAGTTGCAGGAAGTGCACGACATCTTTCGTGAGTGCGGTAGCGGACTCACGAAAGCGGTATCAGTCGGTCGCTGCTAGCGCTGGGGGGATGAAAGGGGGGGCGGAGCTGGTTACGAGGCCGACGACAACGCCGACGCGAAACCCAGGAACGGACGCCAAAGAGCCATTTGTGTAGCCAGCCCTCCTCCACAGTCTCTCCTCCTCCCTTCCATCATCCTCCCTCGCCGGGAGAGCCGACAGCGCGCATGCGCGGCGGCGGAGCAGATTCGTCGGCGAGCTGGTTACGAGGCCGACGACGACGCGAAACCCAGGAACGGACGCCAAAGAGCCATTTGTGTAGCCAGCCCTCCTCCACAGTCTCTCCTCCTCCCTTCCATCATCCTCCCTCGCCCGGAGAGCCGACAGCGCGCATGCGCGGCGGCGGCGGAGCAGATTCGTCGGCGAGCTGGTTACGAGGCCGACGACAACAACGACAACGACGACGCGAAACCCAGGAACGGACGCCAAAGAGCTGCGCTCTAAAAAAGAGATGAGAGTGCGTGAGCGCGCGCGTTGAATGAGCAGGATATCAACAGTGGGAAACACAAGAAAGGGAAGCGGTAGGGTTTTCATATACGCAAAGCTAAAAGACTAGTCTACATATTCTCTGATAATGACCAAGAAAAAAGGACTAGTCCGCACAGAATAGAGATGAAAGGAGACATAGCCAAGTAGCTAATCAGACAAGCTGCCGCCATTCACTACAGAGCAGGAATATTTTATATCCGTGCCGGCTAACGCTGGTGTGACTTCGGCATACATCTCTCTGCAATTTGTAAGCGGGCACTGACTAATTAGTTTACAACCACACTTGCGTCCCCACTCGCTTCCACACACGCTCACCGGCAAAAAGTTCGCCCTGACGGCCGCTAGCTCACACGACCGCACACAGTCACGAAGAATCGCTCAGGTCCACTCAAACTTGTAATAGGAAGTAATAGGAATTACTTGTAATAGGAAGTGTTGTAATCGGCCGTTCACCCCGCGACAACCTCCAGTCTTGGACAGCGCGATTATGGGGAACGGGCTGGGCCATTGGCCTCGTCAAAATTGTTCTCAGATGGGATGATGCCCCTGTCAGGAGAAGTTTGGGCAATTAGCGAGGCGACGGTTCTTCACCTCTCAGCCACCCGAATTGGCGCGTCCACGCCGGAGACGGGGTCAGTGTGCTATCCCCCATCTCTTGTTTGTGCCCATGGTGATGTGCGTATGTTTCCGACAAAGCTCCGTTCGGAGTACCTTGAAGTGATCGGTCTCCCGACGCCGGATTGGGGGAGGCGACTGAACAATCACCACGCAGGGCATAAAAAGAGCGACGGCTGGCTGGAGTCATCGGCTGCTGCAACTACCTCGGGAACTTATTTTTCTGTACTTCTTTGAAACTTCTAAATATGTGAAATAAACGTGTGCGTAAAGCGCTCTGGATATCCGGGCCCAGCCCCACGATCCCTTACTTTTCCGCGGACCGGAAAGAATGTACAGCATCTTCGGACCCCCACTCATAACAGAAGGTACTCGTTGCTGATACCAGAAGCGTGCCAATAAGTAATCTGTTACTGAAGTCAAAAAGGCATTTTATCTAGGAGATCTCAAATGTAGCCACATTGGAGCGAAGTAGGAAAACCTGGCGTCCCTTGGGCCGC
Source organism: Dermacentor albipictus (assembly GCF_038994185.2). Classification (NCBI taxonomy): domain Eukaryota; kingdom Metazoa; phylum Arthropoda; class Arachnida; order Ixodida; family Ixodidae; genus Dermacentor; species Dermacentor albipictus. The sequence goes on along the minus strand of NC_091828.1, from coordinate 99,076,878 downwards.
ATAGTCGCTACAGTCGTCTTCGATTACGCGCACTCGATACGCGCCTAAACAAGGCTCCTAAGAAGCGTCAAGCTTCGTGAAAATGGCAGCCCGTCTTCGCAGGACTGAAGTAGATCGACAGAATGCTCGACAACATACAAGCCGTGAATGCCTTGTCGACCGTTTCTACTTGCGTTGATTGCTTGCCGAGAAACGGAATCGAGCGTACAATGTAGCTCGCACAAACCGCATCACTAATGGCGTTTCCTTTTTCCTCTTCGCTGCGCAGATGCGGAGTAAGTAAACCTGCATTCACTTCTGTTGCGACACACTTTTTGCTGCAAGCTCTTGGTTGTTTATCTTATACGTTTCTCTCGCGTGGTATAACGAGAGGCCTTCAGAACACACCCCGTTCAATTCGTGTTCCTCCAGCTCCAAGCAGAACACCCGCAAGTGGTGCCTGATTGCAGTCATTGGTGCCCTCATCGTGTGCACGCTGATAGCCGCCATCTTCTCGTTGGTGATCTTCAGCAGTGAACGTAAGCAGCAACACTGCCGATTGGTAGGCTTTCCTTTTTTAAAAGTAGCGCTTATAGGCAAGCAAACACAAATGTTTTTCTTGCGTGCAGAAGTAGCGCGTCGACCTCAACGCGCATGCGTCGGGCTTGCCTCCTTTCCCTGGACCACATATGCTAAACTAACGTGCACTAAGGCAAAAGAAGAGAGGCACACACGCCGAGCTGCGCGGTGTGGGTTCGTGTTATCTTGTGTCACGTGATTCGCTGCTCTTTTGTGACATCAGCAACTGTGTCGTACCAACACGTACAGTAAACGCTCGCCATAAAGTCATCGGGACGCGAAATGTACTACATCGTCATAAGTGGTGTATTGTTGAACTCGCATGGGTTCTCAGGAAGCCAAAGTAGGGCAGAGGGCAGAGGGCAGAGGGAGGAGGTCTTGCGAACTCCCGAGAGTGTGGTAGTTCGCAAGACGCATGTTGGAAACGCATCGCGCTCGGCAGTTAAGATATCAGTGAAACTTCTGATTACTCCCGCAAGCGCAGCTTCCTTGTCTGTCGGGGCTCGTCACGTGAAAGATAGGTTCAAGGAGCTGCCGTCCCGTTTTAACGCGACAGCGTTAAAGAGCTCGTGTCGTAGAAAAGCCGGTGTCGTCGGCGTCGGTGGCGTTGGCCGTGAGCGATGAATCTCGGGGGCACTTCATGACTAAAAAATATCTTGCAAGTTTTGGTGTAGCCATCACAGCGGTTTTTGCTTCTCCGAGTGGGGAACGAAACAATGCGAAGAATTACCGCGTGTGCTGCCCCGTGCACTCTTGTGCGTGTTTTGCAGCTTCGCACTTCGTATTTAGACAGTTTCAGATTAGCGTTTGTCGCCTGGTACGATAAACGGTAGCGCCTTTGCTATACGTTAGGGCTTCGCGTCCCTTCAAGACAGTTTAAGGTACAGGAGCGAAATTATAAGGAAGGCCCTAAAATGCGGGTCGCCAACTGGTGTCTCGTGCTAGACATATACAAGGCAAGACAATTCATTAGCCCTTTCTTGTCGGCGCATATCATTAATCCTACGGATGTCGGAATGGTCAAATGATCTCGGAAATAGGACGCGCTATGCACTCGAACCTAACTTTTAAGGTGAGTTAGAGGAAGCGAAAGCTCATTTGAACTTTTACTAATGAGAAACTGTAACGAAAGCGCAACCATCACGGGAATTCAAGCTGTAGTGGGAGCCATGGGTGTCCTCCGTGTTCGACAACACTAGTTCTATGTTGTCAAGCATAACTTAAGCCAATTTGGTTAAACTCGTCAAACAACGTATGTTAGCACAGCGTGCGTACTTCGCAGAAATCAATAACGCGTAGGGAACATGCGCAGTGAGGCCGAAACTATTTCTTTACATACGTAATGCACTTACGCTGGGTTGGGAATGCTTTTGGAAAACTCTCAATTAAGCGCAGTCCACTGCCAATGCACGTCGAGTAATCCGACACGAAGTGCATGCCCCTGGTATGAAAACCAGAAATGTTTAAATAAAGCAATAGTCCGGATAAAGTGATATCTCTCTAACGAGCGTGTAACAGAACATTTGCCGAGTTCAGCGTACGTACTTATTGTTTACGTAAGCCAAGAAGCAGCGCCGTGAAACATGTCGGCATCCGTGGCTCCCTCTTCAGTGGGAATACACGATGTTGCTACGCTCTGGTTGTCGCTCATCGCCGAATAATTGTGAATAAATCTTCCACCTTCCCTCGACGTACTTGAGTCGGAAAGTACGAATGGAGCTGGCCCACCCAATTTCCAAGATCTTTCGCGGCAATCCTGGCTTTCACAAGCCTCAATAGGCGCCTTGGCATGAAAACGCCGCATTGGGCCTAATGAATTGTTTTGTCTTCAACGGCCTTGAAACCATGGGTAGGTTTGACAGTTAAAGTAGACATGTTGAATAAACGCACACCACAAATCCTTGCGTTGCTGTCGTGTTGAATATTCGTGAAACCATGTCAGCTATTGTAAGAATTTATTCAGCCACACAAAAAAAAGTTGACAGCAAACACATTTTGCGCTAGGCTCACAAGAACTATATAAGACGACATTTTAATTACTCGGTGCTACGCTAATTATTAAACAGATTTAGGATATCATACGCAAACAAAATCGTCGTATTTGCTTATGTAAAGACATTGTATGCACTGTATATCGTCCGTATTTTAAAAGGATCCACGCTCTACGAGAGTGGACTCTTCTCATAAAAGTGCGACTGAAATAATATTCTTGCACGTGGTACCCCTGGCACACGTGCTTATGCACATAAATAATTGGTGAAGGAGCCAAAGATGCTTCGGATAACATTACATGAGCGAGTGCTATCATTACATATTTATTTTTATCGCAAATAAAATTCCAACTGATGGCACATCTCGAAGGCTCATATGACACACAAACAGCTTCAGACAAGATTCTTCACAAACCAGTAAAAACCCTAGGGATAACTTGCCGTAGGAGATTAAAATGACTTGCACGGATAGCGCCGTCTGTTGCCTTCGGTGCAGCATCACTTATTTCTCTATTTACCTATTTATTTATAGCTGCACTCATGCTATCACGGATCGTGAATGAATAGCATTGTAGTCCTTCGCTTCCACGCAATTCCATTGAGCCACAATTTTGGGGCAAGTCCCTAAGCCAATTTCCAACATTGTTTGGCAAGCTGCTATGAAAGCGATGCATTAGGTTCCAATGGATTGCCTCGGCTTGGACATAAACGATACAAACACCAGATGGCACAAGGTCCAGTTACGTTCTCTTCGCGCTGGTGTTCCCGTATGGTAAGCCTAGATTCTTCAGATCATGTGGGCGTTTGGGTCCCGCGAAGTGCTTGCAAGGCTCCTCGTTCGCTATTGCGAATGTCTCCGTTGTTCCACGCTCGGAAATTGACGCGGTGCCCAGTCATAGTGTAGCAACATATTGGGTGCGTGAGCATGCGCTACCTGCGGGAAGATCGCGGAAATCGTTTCACGGAGACAGATGTTACAGCGATAGCTGTTTACGGGGCAGCTGGCGAAATGTCGAGACTTCCTGTACGATGACTATTGAGATGACTCTGCTGGAATCGCAGCTCAAAGGAGGGAGAAATGCACAGTAAAATAACACCGCGATCCGGGCCGCTTCAGCTTAATGTATTTATGCCTTCCGAGATTCAGTGGTTTGTTGCCTTTAACAGACGGCTCTCAATAGTTAAGACAACATTGCTGAAAGGCAACAAAAAACTTAGCCTGTATTACTACAAATGTTTCTTCGACGAAGTCGTATCCTGGTAGAAAAAAACCGAAGGAGACAAAAGAAGAACGCGTCGAGTTTTTGAGAACGGTGAACATCTATCAAAGAATCATTTATTGAGCGTTTCTCTTGATCACTTTTGCTAAGGGCGGTTTCGAGTGGTCATTAAGGTTCATTTGGTGAATGTGAACTTGAACGTTGGATTCGTTCTCTCGCGGTCGTTATTGCAGTAACGGGTGATGGAACCGACTACGACGACGAGGTGCTAAGTGGCGGCAGCGGCCGCAGTGGTCAAGGAGACGTCGTCACTCAGGTCGTCTACAGAGCGAACACACCGTCGACCGCAACCGGTAAGCGCATCTTCTCTGCCCCCAGTGTCATCGCGCGAGGGTTTTCACGTACCAAAAGAATTTTAAAAAACTCGCAAGATTCCTTGAAGTGGCCATGATCTAGGCAGACAAGCGCGCAGAAAACATAATATAGTCAAGAATGTAGCCGAGCTATGATTAAGTGTTCGGGAACGGAACCTTACCTCACGAGACTCAACGGCGATTTGAGAGAGACGTCCGTTGGATGATTGCGTATTAAATTTCAGCATCGCTGATGACAGAAATATGAAATGTAACATACTACTGGTTTTGTTTACTTACAACGAACAATTTTTGCAAAATCGGGATGTTATATAAGTTTTCGTAGCACAAGCATCTAACGCGTAAATTGATTTCAAGAGTAGCGAAAGAGTAACCAGGCATTGATGGAGCAGCACCGTATCTGAGCAGCTTTGCCGGAAAGCCATCGAGCTGAAAGAAATGACAAATTCACAGTAAAATAACACCGCGATCCGTACTATTTCAACTTAGTGTATTTAAACCTTCAGAGATTCGATGGTTTGTTGCCTCCAACTGACGGCTCTGAATAGTTAAGACAACATTGCCGAAAGGCAAAAAAAAAAGTGAGCGTGTATTAGTACAAACGTTTCTTAGATCGAGTGGTTCCTGGCAGTAAAAAAAAACGAAGGAGAAGAAAGAAGAACGCTTCGAGGTTTTCAGAGCGGTGAACATCTATCAAAGCTTCATTTAATGAGCGTTTCTCTTGATCACTTTTTATTAGGGTGGTTTCGAGTGGTCATTAAGGTTCCTTTGGTGAATGCGAACTTGAACGTTGGATTCGTTCTCTCGCGGTCGTTATTGTTGGTAAAGATTGTTGGTAAAGGAGGATTTGGCAAACGCTTTCAATGATTATTTTGTACACAGAGACGTTGACCTCAATCATCCCATGCCGCACTATGTGCACATTACTCCAAACGCAAACACAATATTTTTTCAGCCACTCATGCCTTCGGATGTATGTTCTGTGTACCTAGGACTCAAGACATCTCGCAGCTGCGATGCCGATGGTCTTCCGATGCTACCTATGAAATTTGTTATATATAATATAGCCCCTACTTTGACACATACTTATAATTTGTGCATTTCCACAGGCGTATTTCCAGAAAATATGAAGGTTGCATAGGTAGTAATATTTAAAAAGGGTAATAAATTAGATATAAAAAATTATCGCCCGATCTCGATCCTCCCTGTTTTTTCAAAAGGTCTTGAAAAAATTATTCTAAGTCAGTTGTCTTCGTTCTGTGAAAAGTACAAGATAATTTCAAATGCTCAATACGGTTTCCCTAAAAACAGGTCGACTGAATTAGCTCTTCTCGATCAAAAGGAACTTATATTGCAGAACTTCGAACATAAGCTATTAACAATAGGCATATTTGTCGACTTTACACAGGCGTTTGATCATATTATTCACAACATTTTATTCTACAATCTAGAGAAATATGGGATTAGAGGCATTCCACTTCAATTATTAAAATCTTATCTTAATAACAGAGGCCAGTTTGTTTCTGTAGGGCACAATACATCGGTAACCAAAGAAATACTTTGTGGCGTCCCACAAGGTAGCATTTTGGGCCCGTTGCTGTTTAACTTATATGCTAACGATATTACTCCCATCTACGAAAAAGCGAAATTTATAATTTACGCAGATGACCCAAGTGTTTTCATCTCGTCCGGTTTTTGTACCAATTTAATTATTATGGCAAATGACTTCTTGCGCAGCCTATCCTATTGGTCCACTGAGAACTGTCTAAGAGTAAATACGGCGAAAACAAAGTCCGTAATTTTTCATACCAAAGGCATGAGTCTTCTTCCTCCAGATCTAACATTAGCGTATAGATCCACAAATATAGAACTCACTCTTTCTGCTAAGGTGTTAGGGGTACACTTCACGAGTACCATGCAATGGGACGACCATGTAAGCTTTGTACTCCAAAAACTTAGCCGCATAACAGGTGTTTTGAATCGCTACAGATATACCTTACCCGTCTCTGTAAAATTATTAATTTATAATGCCTTATTCGTGTCTCACATACATTATGGGCATCTTGTATGGGGCACCACAACTGAATGTACCTTGAGTAAATGATTTCGTATGCAGAAGAAAATAATACGTGTCATCGCTAAATGTACCGCTTGCCGCCAATACTGAAAACCTGTTCAAGAAATACAACATTGCGACAGCCCATAACATCTATAACTGCAGCCTATTACGCGAGTATTACTGTAATACCAAACGTAACAATACTTGTAGAACTTGCAAATCTATCCGTCAATTCATACCGTTATTCAACTTGTACACCTGAAGTCTGGAAGGTTCCGCGCTCTAGAACTAACTACGGTTGTCAAATGTTGTGTAACAACCTTCCAAGATTACTGAATTTATACGACAGAGCAGGCTTCAATTTACAGGATTTATCACTGTCAGAATTTAAAACTCTATTGCTTTCACCTCTTTAGAGCACGTTTGTTAATGATCAATAATGTGTGCTATGTTCCTCTTTTTTGTCTATGTTACCAAGTGTATATCATTTATTTATTTCAATGCCGCAGTGTGTTTTGCATTGTTATTGTGGAAATATTTCACTGTTCTTTCATATATTGTATAACTGCAATGTTTTATGGCCACTAGATAAATGCAATTTATATGGCACTTGATGTGTTACCCCATGCAGCCATATTGTACCTAAGGGGATGAGGTTACCTCAAGCCGTGTCTGTGCGGCTTTTTTCCCTCACCCACCTCCATTTACAACTCCTCTTTACATGTGTGGTGTAAATGGAAATCAATAAATCAAATCAAATCGAACTTGGACGTTGGATTCGTTCTCTTGCGGTCGTTATTGCAGCAACGGGTGGTGGAAACGGCTACGACGACGAAGTGCTAAGTGGCGGCAGAGGCGGCAGTGGTGGCAGTGGTCAACTAGACGTCGTCACTGAGGTCATCTACACAGCGAAGACACCGTCGACCACAACCGGTAGGCACATCTTCTCTGCCCCCAGTGTCATCGCACGAGGGTTTTCACGTACCAAAAAAAATGAAAAAAAAACTCGCAAGATTCCTTGAAGTGGCCATGATCTAGGCAGACAAGCGCGCAGAAAACATAATATAGTCAAGAATGTAGCCGAGCTATGATTAAGTGATCGGGAACGGAACCTTGCCTCACGAGACTCAATGGCGATTTGAGAGAGACCTCCGTTGGATGATTGCGTATTAAATTTCAGCATCGCCGATGACAGAAATATGAAATGTAACATACTACTGGTTCTGTTTATTTACAACGAAGAATTATTTTTGCGAAATCGGGATGTTATATAAGTTTTCGTAGCACAAGCATCTAATGCGTAAATTGATTTCAACAGTAGCGATGGAGTAACCAGGCACCGATGGAGCATGAGCAGCTTTGCCGGAAAGCTATCGCTTCACTTCGGCCACTGTCCTCCTATGATCTGGGCCCATTCCCTTTTTCGCTTTTGTAAAACATGCATCGGCTTTCCTGATTTCCGCAGAGCGGATTCACCTGATGTGTCATCAACGTCAGCTGTTACAGTTGACGGCCGATCATTGACGGTGTGCACCGTGGTGGATGGTCCAGTACCCTTGCACTTCCCGGACGACGGCCTCTGCGACTTCGTGTTTTTCGATTCGCTGGGAGTGTCTCCCGAAAACAACGATTTCGCGGTACCGCAACAGAGTTCCGCCGTGCATAGCTTCGTCAAACAGGGACAAGCTGGCCAACGAACACGATACGGCATGTCCGTGTCCCTCAGGTGAGCAGCTCGCACTATACACATGGTGTACGTGCACATACATGGCAGCACCGGTGGTACGATGTTTTCACTGAAATGTCCCTTAACTGCGCAGCTTCTCGTCGCCTTCTTCGGCGTATGCTGTAACATGCTCACACGCTTTCTTCCCGTGAACGCGCAGAGCAGGGAAACATCTGCCACAGTGAGGCTATGGTATCGTTGTAAGGAACATGCTAAACGTACAACGGCATGACAACCGAAAGGTAATAGCGCACAGCTAAAAATTCCAACCGACAGATATACTGTTACTTCATAGTATTCGCACGATTACTTCGCACACTCGCGACGTGTGTCAGAGCTTGAAGTTTTTTTCCGGTCAGTTTGGTGTATCCGAGGTATTCGTTCTCGGAGTATCACGTTGCCGGGCGGTATCGCGAAGAGCTTCCTGTTTCCGCCGAATCGGTTCTGGCACGTGAAGGCAGAGTGCAGGTCGCGACGACTGTAGGAACAGCACGAGCACATTTACACCGCTGCAAGAACGACCACGGTTGTTGTCGTCATGAAATATTAAAGCCACGAGGCGCGCAACCCGTGCCGTGCACAACACTAACGAAGCACAGGGGCGTCACACCGGCCTGTTCACGATTTCGCCGCGAAAATGGCGACGCAGCGAGAGAGTGAACAAGCGAAGACGGCGCGCCCTTCCCACGTGACGCCAGTTGGCCAATAGGGGTGCCACGGATCGTGGAGAAGGGGAAAATGATGGTGTGTAGAGATACTTCTCACCGAAATGTCTCTTTCTTTTCTTTGTTGAGGGCGTTGTTCTTTTACGAAGTTTGGGCGGCGGGGGCAGGGCGGCTTTGGCTAAAGCAAAATCAAAGCTCTTTATCCTAGCATCACCGTACACGACACGGTATTGTGGTTTATTCCTGACGAGACGGCTAACTTCTGCCTCCAAACTTTCCTTAAACTTCATGCGTCGCGATATTGCTCCTCCGTAGCAGCGCTGGAGCTGGGCGTGTCACGTATACCTGTCACTCAGCATTAAACGCAGCATTCAATATGTAGGGTGCGTTACACTCGCGTGTCAAGTTCGACAGTGACGTGTGAGCACTTCGAAAAAAGAAACTCGGTTTTGTCTCTCATATTTATCACAGAAGCACGGTCATTTGCCAATGAGCGAATTCCGCACCATTATTGCTATAGCCAATTGCATGGACACTCTAGGCGCATTTCTGCCGTCGCCGTCGCCCGTGATGTTCGGTATAAAGTTGAAATGCGATAACACCGTGGCCATGCGTCGTACGCTGTAGGTACGACTGAAAGAGTGCGAGGGGGAGCCAAGGACGGTGGCTTTTTTGTCAGCGGTGCCTATGTGTCAATTCTCGATCAGAATGCCACAGAGTTACGGCAGTCAACCGGTAATAAAGCCGACATAACTGCAGCATTTCTTCGAACCCAAGGGGTAAAAGCTCGCTGTTCTGATACATTATGCGCTATTCATAAAGAAAACGAATTTCAGCAGGTTTCTGTAGCTTATCTTGGCGATAATCGGCACCATAATACTTTTTGCTCAACAGTGGCATACGCTGTACGTCACGTACAGCCGTGGTTGCCGATTGCACCTGCAAACATTCTCGCGGAATTCGATCCTGTGCGTTGTAGCGAGATCTGCGGACACACTTTTCTAGGTGCTTGCAGTAATAACTACGTGCTTCTAACTACGCGATGAGTGTAATAATGAAAATTTAAGGAAAAACATCCCCTTCTATCGCAGCGATGCTCAGAACTTCAGTTATGCCTTCCGCACACCCAAGGGTAAGGCGGATTACGAGAGCTACTGGACATACAGCGTCTACGACTGGGGCTTCCTCTCTGTCGACGAGCTCCAGGTCGAAGCGAGGCCGACCGCCGATATCATCTTAGCGCTGACTACCCTCAAGGTGAGCGCTTAGGAGGAAAGCTTTTCATTTATTTTTGTTTTCTGTCTGTCCGTCCGTTCGTCCGTCCATCCGTCCGTTGGTCTGTCTGTCTGTCTGTCCGTCTGTCCGTCTGTCTGGATTTCTCGTTGTGCTTTTGTCACCTTTGTCTATATTTCATCTATTTATCGACATACTTTTTCCTATCCTGACGTTTGTTTTTTCTACCCAATTTTTTTGTTTCTCTAGCATTTCTTTTCTCACGTTTTCACCCTTTCTTCCTGCCTTTCCCTCTTTCGCGCTAGAGCGCCGTGCCTCTACAGTGCCGCCCGCGCTCCCATGTTTACTGTCATAAAGCTTTTGACTGTATGTTGCTTTCTAGTACAATATATAAAACATGCATCGCTATATTCAGACACGTAGCCAGAAGCTGTATGGAAATAAACAAGCCCCGCAGGGAACGCGTTCGTTAGAGCAGTTCCTGCTTCAAGCATAACGCAAATTAAAAACGCACACACAAAGTACATACATACTTACCGGTAAACTATAAGTAGCCTACGATGAAACCAACAACGATACATAACAGATAATACTGCTCAATACAAAAACGTTGCAAAATACAGGCTGCCATATAAAAGAGCCAAAACTGAGGCAGAAAACATCTTCGAGCCACGCTATTTATTTCTTGGAAAATACCCCGAGCTCTCGTTTCATCTCTCTTTTTTGTGTTGGCTTAGATTAGTTTCTTACGACTTTCTATGCACGTTCATTAGTGTTCAGAGCATCGGTTAGTTCACAAATATTTCTTTGATACCGGCGTTTCTATTTGGAAATATTTCAAGGTATTCAGGAACTTGCTCTCGCATGACGATCTGCTCGTTGAATGCTTACCTGGAGTGTTGCGCAGATGTGCTAAACTTTCATTCGTTTTGGTTTTTTTTTGCTTCGTTTCACCTCAGGAGATGCAAGAATACGCAATGTCAAAGAATGTCCAGAGGCCCCGCACGTTTTTGGGAATCTACCCGAGGCACGAGCCAGTCTGCGCCGCAGTTTCGGATTATATCAAGTGAGGGTGGCTGCCATCTTGTACGCGACTATGGATACGCGGGCCGGAAGCGTAATGACAAGAGTTTTCGAGCACTTGAATGTTGTCACTCACTGCGCTTGGCTTCCTATCGAACTCAACATAAGATCCCCGTAAAGTGGAGGCGCACTTTCCGGCTGCACAACTCCAGCGCGTCCTATGCGATTGTGTGAGTTATGAGGCTTCTTCTGCCTCGTGTGCTATAAACTTAGACGAACGTATCGTACGTCGCAGTTGACGCAAGTTTACCTGCATGCATTTCAAATAAAGTATAAGGAAGCAGAAGTTTCTACATATACTGGATGGTTTTCTTATACCATTAAAACCTTACAAAAGAATTCGCGAAAGAAGAAAAAGGCAGGACCAAATGATGCTCGAAATTTCTTTACAAGCCTCTAGTCCGCGGTAAAGGCCAAGAAACGAGGTCGCGTACATGTGTATTCGACGCCGCTTAATGCATGCGCTCATACAACGCAACAGAGTTTTCAACGTGTATCCCGTACAAGTTTGTTGTGTGTATTTGTGCTTGTTTGTTGTGTCATTGTCCTAAACAAAAAGTGAGCGTCCCTTCTAAAGCTCAATTTTCGAGTCATAAACTAAGAAATGTATTGCGACAACGAGCGCTGTCTCTACTAGATGTATCACGCACGTAGCCTTTCCAAGTTGTTTAGACATTTTATAGAAACGACAGAGATCTGGTACTCTACTATTCTATTGAATATATCTGTGCAGATTTGTTCAGAAGGCTTATTAGTATACTGACCGTAAGAAGCATCTGGCCTGCCGCTATCTCTCTTTGTCTTCCATATTTTTTTACGAATGTGTCTACTGAGTTCACGCTAGAATTCAACTAATAAATTTAGGAATCGCAACAGCCCACCCAATATAATGCTGTCAGCGACTTCCCTTATACACATCCTATAAGCTTGACAAATCTACAGAAAAAAAGTTTTGTGAAAAGGCGCAGCGTTTTGCGAGCAGTCTACTGATAGGATACAATAGCACATATAGGCTGTCTATCCATATACATATCCGCAACATCCCCCCCCCTTCCTCTCTTCCGCTTCGCAGGAGGATCTTCACCCCGACTGGTGTTGTTGTCTTGGGGCACCTGTCTTACAGCGATAGCACCAGGTCCGATTGCATCATCATGCCGCCTGTGAACTTTGTCGACCCACGCGCTCAGAATCCCGACATCCGATACGGTCACAGCATGGTAAGCCGCGCATCAAGCAACAGGGCACGCGCTGTTTTCGCATCTCAGCTTCACAGTGAAAACTCGCTGTGAGTACAAGCCCTCCAGGACCTTCTATTGCGAAGCGTTATTTGCCTCATTCTTGCCACTTTGTTACAGTTAGGTAGCTATGGCTGGGTAGGTTCCTGCCTTGCCTTGCTTTAGTTTATAAAAAAAAAGGAAGATACGTCACCGACAGTGAAATCGTCTAGCACAGCTGCCCCTGCCCCGTATCACTTCCTCGTCATCTTTCCTTGCGGGAGCTCGCGTTCTGAGGCGCTGTGTCAGAGTGCACTACCTCTGGGACCGGCACACTTCCCTCGGTACTTTCCTCGTAGCACGCTACGCAGAAACTGTGCGAATCGATGCCAACTTCATGACAGCTCCAGTTAAGTATAAACTCCATGCAAGCGATTTCTTGCGCGACAGCGACAAGCGATGCGATGGAGATGGCTGTCGCGTTCGCTCGTCGCCAAGAAGTCAAACTCCAAGCGAGCGACCGCTTCGCGTGACGGCTCTCCAGTGTTGCCGGTATTAGGGGATCGAGTTAGCGCCAAACCTGGCGTGGCACTTGCTATAATTATTTAAGTTGATTTGTCTGGCCGTACAAAGCAACATAAAGTATTTCTGAAGGTCTTGCAATAGGTTTATTTTGTTTACATATCAAAATTTGGTAGTTTGCTCGTTCCGTTTGTATACTGAGAAGCGCGCACATGCGCAAACCGGTAGTACGTCACTGATGTACATCCCGTTCCGGCAGCTTACTATTGGCTAGTCGCTCATAGCACTCTCGGGCAACGAGCGACGAATTCTAGATTTGCAGAACCGAGCGATCGCGCGACAAAACCGAGCGATCTGTCCAAGCGACGGCCCGATCCGTCGCGCGAAGCCGTCGCTCGTCGCTGTCGCGCACAAAATCGCGCTCATGGGGTTTGGGCTTTAATCGCGCTCTTCGCCGGAATACAATGCCCGTCGTCGTTTCAACGTACACCACGTGACATAGTCCTTAGGTGCGTACGACTATGTAAAGGCCAGAATACATGGAGCGAACTTTCACGACGAAGTTCGGGTGGCAGAAGATCTGCCGCGGCGTGACGCCGTATGTTCGTCGGGCTGCGCTACATGGAGCGAAGACACGGCGGCCGCCGCCGGCGATTCGCGGCGTTGTTATCAGTGTGGCTAGACGAGGCAAATGCGCTGTAGTGAAACACATGACACAAAAGGAAACTTTAACGACAACTATTATTGCTTTTGAATTGCAGAACACTCTAAAACGCGTAAAATTTTGTTTAGAAATGATTTCTAGTATTTTTTATGTGTTTGAGGCATTCATGTGCCGATGTAGTGTAAAGAAAGCGGCGATGCTATGCGTTGTGGCAACACTGGGCGGGAAGCCTAGTCGGAAGTCGGGGCGGATAGTGAGGCCTGATTGGCTCGCTTTGGGGCGCCGCTCGTTTGCCGCTTCCGGTATCGTCGACGCCCGACGAACTTTTCTGCGCCAGCTAGATCGGCGGCGAACGACGATTTCTCCGCCGCCGCGCGTCGCGCGTGCGCCGCCGGGCGTCGAAAGCCGACTATTCGTCGCATATTCGCTCCATGTATTCTGGCCTTAAGGCGTAGTCGCGCGTCAACGTCACAGGCCGTGTTTGTCTCGCTTACGACTCGTCCCCAACCTTCGCAGGATCCGACAATCGCCTTGCCGTAAGCTCGCTGTCGAACGGCCGGCGTTGAAATCGCGCCGTTGTCGCCGTCCGATCGCCTTCATCGCAGTCGTCGCCGTGCTGCTGTCCTCACACAGACGTACGCTCGCCACCCACCCACACGCACGCACACACGCTTACTCAATTGACACAAAAATAAAGCTCCGCTTGCTAACGCTTTGCGGAACCCCAAAGCACACTTCGCGTAACGTTGATTCCCCCACTGCGTGAGAGCTGCACAATTTTGTTTAGTGGTCTGTTTTTAAGGGTCTAGCTTGTTTGCACATCGTATTACAAGACCCTTTTTGTCCACGCTGTGGCAGCAGTGCATTCATGACCCCCGAAAACTTCCGGTCGTGTATTTTTGAAAGTCAAGTTAGCCAAGAAAACGGAAGTATTTTGTCGCATAGTTTACTGCGGGCACATGTTCTTCAGGTGTTCAGATATAAGGAAAGTGCGCCATGTGTCGAAAGCACACCATGTTTTTTTTTTTTTTTTGCACCGAACAATAACATTTACTTGTCGAACATTCCAACTTTACAGCAAAACTGATGCCAGCTGGAAGGTTCTGTAAATTTATAGACTATTGTAACTTGCGTTTCTCCAGAGGGCTTAATCCGAATTCTTCTGGGAAGCCTGTTGGTACCCGCCGCGGTTGCTCAGTGGCTATGGTGTTAGGCTGCTGAGCACGAGGTCGCGGGATCGAATCCCGGCCACGGCGGCCGCATTTCGATGGGGGCGAAATGCGAAAACGCCCGTGTACTTAGATTTAGGTGCACGTTAAAGAACCCCAGGTGGTCGAAATTTTCGGAGTCCTCCACTACGGCGTGCCTCGTAATCAGAAAGTGGTTTTGGCACGTAAAACCCAATAATAAAAAAAAGCCTGTTGGTAAGAACAAAAAGGGTCGGTTGCACTGGTTGTGTCATCTTGTGACGCTGAGCTCAGCCACACCACGCACGACATGACCTCCGGGGTTGGCTGCTGATCTCGGATGCCATGCAAATACTGTCTGTGCAAGTGGCGTTTCTTCGAGACAGCACCCATTCCCGCAACTGCGTGATGCGTACTTGTGCACCTATACGACATCCACTTCGATTCAGCTGCAAGTTTTCGCGAAAGCTCTGATTTCACGCATGGTTACCAATTGGTATGTTTTCTTTAAATAATTGCGTCAATAATTTAAATATTTCGCTTCCTTATTGATCAGCCAAAAGATGCCGTCGCCAGACTAAGGTGCTGAAGACGCCCCTATTTCTTTCCATAAGAATGGGCTACTTTGTTACTACCTAGGGATGTTGTAACGCATGGTAGGTAAATAAAACGCCACAAGATATCGCTACGACCGCTGATGCTTCCGTTTCCGGCGTTCCAGCATTCCGTAAACGGCGATTTCTAAACCATAGCCTTATCTGTATAGAGTGTTAAATTCTGAGCATCTGTTTCAAAGCGAGAGCTCAGAAAAGCACACAATCTTTCTAGAAATACCGGTAAAATATTCTTTTCACTACTTTACGGTTATACGGCTTAAAGACGTATAACCGTAAACATCATCAACATTTAATTGAATTAATGAAGTTGAAAATGAAACGAGAAACGCCAAGAGAAACGTTTCGGTTTTCCGCCCCAACAAAGACTGCTGTGGTGTTATTGACGTCAGCGATTTATTTGTACATATTCTCGGTATATCGCTCGGCCCTCCTTTATTTTCATGCGGGAAAAGCCAACCACAGGTTATGGTTGAGAGCTCGCATGGTATAGAATGCAGGGTTTCGCCCTCTCCCATTGACAAACGCCCGACTACAGTACCGATACCGCGCTCCCAAAATTCGTAGCGTGGAAGACAGCTAGCGCGCGGAATATGGTGTAGGATATCGCTAGCAGCCTTCCGCTCTTGCGTTGTTTGTGGCATACCAGCATCCCAGTCTCGTCATGGAGGCGAAGTGCTTACTGGTAAAGAACTGTAACACAAACTGCCACTTCATCGCTGAACCCAATCCGTTCCTGACTGTCACGTTTATCGAGATGTTGAAATCAATTTCACGAAAAAATCTTTCTTCATCTGTGCTGAGGGCGGGAGAATATTATTACAGAAAGGGAGAAAAAATAAGTTGTAATCTGCTCGAGGGTACGTTAGGGCTGCGAATACCTTAAAGAAGTTTTCGTTGTTCCGCGTTAGGAAACCACGAATAATTTCAGCTCCTCAAAAAAAAGAAACTTAATTTGCTCATTGATAAGAGCTACTAAGATATTCCCTCTCTCTTTCTCAAAAAAGAAGAGAACTGCCTTTACTCCTTGGCAGACTTAAGTTTTGATTTAGTTCTCTGTAGTCTTTATTAGTTTTCTGATCAGCACGCGCGGTGTTTTCGTTGCACAGCGCGACGCCGTGCTGGCTGCGGCCTGCCTGTGGGGACGCAACGTCCGCACCAGCATGTCGCTGTCCGTCACCATGCAAGCGCGTCGGTACAAGCTTAAAGACGGCATCGAGGGACAGCCGCCGTTCTACAGCGACTGCGAAACTGGCGCGTACGAACAACGCATCACGGCTCAAGAGGTAGGCGCGCATTGTGTATCTGCTTCTACGGCGATAGCTCTCGTAGCGTAGGCAATCAACGCCCACCCTGAACGCGATCGACGCAATCCAGAACGAAAAGTAAGCATTAATTGGTCGCACAACCTCGGGAGGAGTTCCCATCTGAATTACACGTGGAAGGCGACATCGTTTTCCCCTGCAGCCATTGCACCCAATTCGAACATTGTGGGGATGCGTGACTCTCACGCTTCCCCTGAGATCTAGTTTTCCCGCATAGCTCGTCTCCTGCAGGGCAGCTTCACCGCGTGGCCTGGCGCCCGCGGCGGTCGGAGTGGTACAAGCGCAGTGCGAGAGATGGCGCGAGTGTTGCGCTGCTGCTAAAGAGCTGCCGCGGGGTTACTTGGGTGCGGGAGAGACAAGGCGCTCCGCTCCTTCTCTGGTTCAGTGCGGACGTGCCATGCCGCGCGTGCGCCGATCCATGCTTCTGCGAGACCTTCCGCGTGGCCGCCTTTAAACGCGCCACCGTTCGCGTGACCGTACACGCGAACGACCAGGCGTTGGGATCCAGCATGGGGCGAACATATTCGCTCGCTATCCGGTCACGGTGAGTCGGACTTCTAGAACAATATATGGGGTTTTACGTGCCAAAACCGCTTTCTGATTATGAGGCACGCCGTAGTGGGGGACTCCGGAAATTTCGGCCTCCTGGGGTTCTTTAACGTGCACCTAAATCTAAGTACACGGGTGTTTTCGCATTTCGCCCCCATCGAAATGCGGCCGCCGTGGCCGGGATTCGATCCCGCGACCTCGTGCTCAGCAGCCTAATACCATAGCCACTGAGCAACCACGGCGGTTGAGTCGGACTTCTAGACTTGTCGCGCGCCCATCGGCATATTTTGCGGATAGCAACTCGGCTAGCAGGCATTGATCTATGAAAGGTGCAATAAATGCCCTTGTGATTGTTTGCACTACTGAACTGTCGTTCCTTTGTCCCAAGAGTACGGAGGAGAATCCCACAAGGTGCACGTTTCGAGAGAAAAAAAATGTAAACCGAACTTTATCTGTGGGCGAATTTTAATAATTGGCCATGGATCTTTTTCTACAGAAATTGCTGAGTATTGTAAATATTGTGAAAACTGAATATTCAAGCTAGCACCTTTGTAATAATATGATACCAACAGAAAATATTGGGACGAACTAGATCGAAATATTATAGGCTTCTGTTATGATGAATTCGTAGCCATGAACAGAGCTTTTGCGAGGAAGAAAACGACCAAACTGAAAAAAAAAATCGAATGTGACGCCAACTGTTGTATAACTATGGTAAATCTCGTGCGATGTCGACACTGGCCCAATAATTGAGTGCGGCAAATGAAGAACGTTTCGTGGGGGATTAATTACGTGATCTCCTTTGTCTTGGCGAGGGTGGTTCAACTTAAGGGGCCTCAGTGGTGCCTTAGGCGGCAATTTTAACGCGACAGCGTTAGGGAGCTCGTGTCACAGAAAAACCGGTGTAGTCGGCGTTGGCGGCGTTCGCCGTGAGCGAAACATGGCGGAAGACAATTCATAAATTACAGAAGTCGCAGTTAAACGCGTAGCGAAGTACGTTTCCGCTACGTTTCTACTGCGCGTGGCGCACACGCAGAGCCATCCTGCGGCAAACACCGAAGACCGCTCCTTGCAATGTACGGCGCTGCCCCGACAGGCGGCCCCTCACTCGCCCGCTTCTCCCCTTCGTCTCGTTTGAGCGCATTGGGGCCGTGCGGGGACCGGTGCGAGAATGTCCCAATACCCTTGCGTTTAATAAGTTTTCCCGCTCTCTCCCCTTCCAACTTCCAGCGTGCGTCACTTGAACCCTCGTGTTTAGGCCGACGAGGCTCCTCTTTCCGCTCACAGCGCAATTCCTAGGTGCAGAGTCCGATGCCTCTGACGCGATCGCTGCGCCGTAGCGCGTCTGGTGGGAAAGGGTCCCCTGCGATGTGTGCCGTGCTGCTCGCGAGGAGTCGTGCGTCTGCGTGGTGCTCCCAAGCGAGATAGAGGACGATCCCATCGAGGCGTCAGCCCCATGATCACGTCCACCTTCATGGCGCGTCACGGCCCGACTGTCCGTGCCGATCACGACGTTTGGCTCGCGTAGATCGTTTCTCCCTCCGAGACGCCGTGTTCTTTGGTTCGTTCCGCTTGCTCAGGCGCACGTTTCGTCTTTGTGTGACTCAAGAGCATGCCCAGCGAATGAGTGGGCGGTGCGAACGGGGTGCGATAACGCTATCGCGTTTCACTCTTGAAGGCGAAGCTTAAGCGTCCTCCAAGTTTCTTTTTTCTCAACTGTGACCGAATCACATGTCCCTTCAAAATGCGGGTTTAATATTGCTTCAACTAACTGCCATCTTATTTTTTTATTGACTTGCCGCAGCAGATCGAGTCCCTCATGTTGCCATTACCATCTTAAAAGTTGACGTGGGCTTTCTTTTCAATACATATTCTTACTATTGGTTTTCTTAGTATCTATCGTTATCGTCCTTTCGTTTTCTTGCATTGGTTCCTCATAAGCTCGACAACTTCCAGCGATACGCGATGCTAGAACCGCCTACACAAAGTCAACATTCCCTGTCTCATTCACTAAATGTCTCGTCGAACTCAGTCAGACAAAACAAGTGCAGGTGTGTAATAGCGCGTGACTCATCCATAGAGTTGAGTAACAATTATGCAATGAGCGCGTAGAACAATGTTTGACTTTAATCATTTCAGGTCTATGGGTAACTTCTTATCTTGTCCACATACTTTCTTTTCTTTCTTAAATCTAGATCTGCTACGACCCGAATTCTGGGTACAGTAGGAACATAAACTACAACGACACGTTCCAGTCCCCGATCACTTACGACCATGCGGACGGTTTCGCCATCACGTTTGAGAACCGAGTGTCCTTACGTGAGAAGGTGAGTATAACGGCGCCGTGTATAGTGGACCATCTAGAATGTGCTGCATATCGTCGAAGAGTGGCACCGATATGTACTAGTCTTGTCAAAAGTGTGCGGGCTATTCCGCGTTCTCGCCCTATATGTTCTTCGGCTGTGTGGTATGGTTCACGGGGCAGTCACGGCACGCCCTACATCTGGATGTTTGAGAATGACAGTTGCTTACTTTTACTTTCCCACAGAGTTGGATGTTATGGCTTATCCAGGATTTAACACACCAGCCTGTAGTCAGCTCAACAGTCACAGGCGATGTAACTCGTGTAATTTTAAATCTAGCCTGAGGCAGACAGCGCGATTCTAGTGCATGATGTGGACGCAAAGGGAAAGTTGATATCACTTGCACAAAAAAGTAGCACTTAAGGTTTAACTAATTAGAAGTAGTTCATTAGCCTTGGGTTAATCTCCTTCTGACAGCTGTTGAGACTAACGAATCCATGCCAGTGGGCTATCGAGTACTGAACAGTGTGAGATGGAATTGCGAAATCATCTTAAGTGATCAGGGCGGAAATTCACATTCGTTCGAGGACTTAAGAATAGTCCTTTGTACGTTTTCCTTGCGTTCTTGATCGAATGTGAATTTCTAGGCTGGTTAGCCCAGGTGGAGTTTTCGTAGCAGGTCAACTTGGAACGAAATTTGCCAATACTACCAGCTTTGAGAAATTCAATGAAGATCTATCTTTACGACTACCAAACACGAACTAAGCCCCCTGTATCTCGCTTTGCGTTACCCGATGGTCACGTAATACTAAATGCCCAAGTTATATTAAATAGAAAAACTTAGTAAAGAGGAGCAAAAACCAAACTCTTCTCAAAAAAGAAAAATAACAAGCTCACGTCTAAAGAAGTTGAGGTACCTTTTTGCACACGGTATCGCCGAACGGACTTGTTTTTGCTGGTCAGTCGCTGCACTATGTGCATGTTTACGAACTTGTGTTAGACGGCGAAGCCAATTGCTCGTCCTGAAGTCCACTGCAATTAAATTTCACTTTCACTAAATTTGTTGTGAATGTGTGGCGCAGGATAACCTGTTAAATAAATCTTGCCGCTGCTGCAGGGCGTGGTTATTGTCAAATTTCTTTACTAACTACCTTTAAACAGTGCCTAAGCGAACGACCTGTGCACCTGGTGGCAAGTGAATGTTACGTGAACCCCAGCGAGGGCCCCCCTCCCTGCCCTCTCCGTGAAATTTTTTTCAGCGCACCGAGCGCAAGCCAAGCTCCGAAGTCGTAGCGGGAAGCCGCGCTGGTTCTCAACCTTCTCGGTCGTGCGTCACTTCCGGCGAGCAGTGATGGCGGAGTTTAATTCAGTTTCGGTATTAAGTTTCGGTATTAAGTTTCGCTATTCAGTTTCGCTATTCAGTTTCGCTATTCAGTTTCGGTATTCAGTTTCGGTATTCAGTTTCGGTATTGTTTTATTCGGTTGCTTTTTTTTTTCTTGAAGCAGCCACTCGTACTTCGAACCCAAAGTTAGGCACGGAGGCTAAACTACACTATCTGAAACGCGACTTCTTACACGGTCCGCAACTTTGTTACAGTTGACCTTAATGCTTCTGTGATTACCGCGGCTTTAGAGTTACTGTGCAGGCTAATATATGCTGCATTTAGAGAGCCTGCATTGTAGCGCCATCTCTTACACAGTCGGTGAATGACGGCTGTTGCCTCCGAGATTTCAGTTGCCACGTATTCGACTTTTCTTTTCTTGTACACCTATTTACTTTCTCACTGATTAAACAGTTTGATCAGATTAGACAGAAGTTGTACATGGTGATAGCACTCGCTGGTAACGTTTGTTTCCGAAGCCTCCGCAGTATGTCGTACGCGACAGGCTTCAGAAGCAGTTATAGGTTGTAGTTATAGGTTACTTAGGCTATGAAGCGAGTACCAACGCTAAATTCGACTTCCCGCGTTAGGTAAAGCTTTTCGTGGCGATAGACATCTCGAGTGTACAAACGACAGACAAAACAGACTTGAGCAACCAGCGCGAACACTAAGTACAAGTTGAAGTAAGAGGTCATGCGCCGATATTTCAGTGTTTGTTAAGAAGCTAGACCAGGTCAACACCAATTAGCACTTTTGGGCTATAAAGCCGAAAAATGCTTTATAAATGGAGGGTGTCACTGACAGCTCCTGTGTTGATTTGTGACGTTGAACCGGTTCAATCATATTGAAACCAGGCAACAGTGGTGTCGGCGACGCCAATAAAATAATAATAATAATAATAATAATAATAATAATAATAATAGCAAACTATCCAATTAACACAAAGGAAGGAGAAGCCTGTGCATGATTAAAAATTGCTCTTCACAGAGACGTGACAAGAGCACGCAGCCAGCTGCGTACAGAGCACTCAGAATTGGGAGCATTGTCGGTGACGTCTGAGGGACAAAAGCGATTCGAGAGAACCACGTGCACATACCTTGCGCAGATCTGCGACGCCTGGGCTCCCGCAGCTGCCGACATAAGATTGGGCCTGGCCGCGTACGACGTCAACTACGATCGCAGATCCACGAGGTGCGACCCCGAGTGGATCAACGGTACCTGGTCTCGGTTACGCTTCCTGCTGAGGCTGCACGATTTCCTCCACCGGGAACACCCGGGTGGCAGCATATACGAAGGCTGCATCGGGGTCTCGTGATTTGCGGCCAACGTATGGGCGACGAGATGGGAATAAAAGATAGGAACGGTCGGTGCACGAAGGTGGTCCGACAACTGCGGTAGATCGCGATACGTGCACGACACTGCGCAATCGCTTCTCTCCTCTACACAGCGATACATAGGTAAGGTACGAGGGCAGTAAGATTGCAAAGATATGAGGGCTTAATGCTATAAAACGTTTTCGTTACATTGGTTTTCGCGAGCGACAACCTGTGACCGTTTTTTTAAAGAACGTTACCCGCCAAAAAAAAATAAACTAAAACATGAGCACCTTGTCGTGTTGCGCAGAAAGTTCTTTACAGCAGGAATATTCCTGTCGCTGAAACCTAGGCTAGAGGTGTCAAGAGACAAGTCCACACTTATCCACAAGACAAAGGTCTCACAGGCACTACGTACTCGAATCGATCAACACAGGACGTAAAAGGGAAGCCGCAGCCTGGCGCCAAGCTGTACTTGCCTTCCTCAGAGCCCGCACATCGAAGGCAGTTGCTCTGGACAAAACCTTGGCTCTAAGCGTTGCCATTGCTTGTTCCCACAGTGCTGATCGGAGTAAAAGGGATGACACCTATAGGCTTGCTCCAAGCTGGCGTCTGCGCCGGGGCTGTCCTTACACTACTATCGCAAGAAAAATCATGAGCCATTCCACTCTGTGAAGGTGGATGACCGGCGAAGCTGCGTAGCACATGACAAAGAAGTGACGCAGAATTTTGAACTAAGGTACGAACACATTTGTTGTCTTATCGCTGAGCATCGTGACGAAAGGTACACGCGCACATTTTTTTTATATATCCGCCTTCATTCGTGTTATGCTATGTTCAGACTACGTTCGTAAGGCGCCGATTTTTCGTAACATACGTAAGCGGAAGCGCAACAAGCGTATGCGTCTAGTTCAGACTGCGAACGTAAAGGTACCAACGTGCGCAATTCTCGCAAAAATCGTGGGTGAGAGTGTTAAAGGGTCGGCAACATTTACGACTGTTATGTTACGACCGTTGCGACACAGCCAATGACCGATAAGCTTTCGGTTTTCTACAACCGGTGACGACACTTCCGTCCTCCCGTCTGCAGACAGCTCCGGGCGCCGGCGATGCCGTTCCGCCATTCCGTGCGCATGGTTAGGTTGACTCTGTTGTTCGCACCGCCAACCGAAGTTCGTGAAAATTTGTGCAGTGCGCTTTGCGACACTGTTTTCAGAGTTCATGTGGTTTGTTCGCTGTGCGTTTGTGGGCAGTGTAAGGGTGTGCAAAATGGACTCACTGACAAGCGACGACTTGTTAATTGAAGAAGTACGTCAGCGACCCGTGCTTTTTGACCAGCGTCTGAGAGCGTACAGGGACAAACAACGTCAGCAAGACGCATGGGAGCAGGTATCCACAGTGCTGGGACAAAGCGGTAAGTAAAATTTAATCTAACATTTGTGGGCATGACGGTGACTTAGGAGAACATTCGAAGTGTATTAAAACGAGCCACTTATCTCGGTGACGGCGTCGCCCGGCTGCGATCTGCCGGGGCTGCTCCGTGTCGCGTGCGTCAATTCGCTCAGCGGCGTGCTGTCTCCCTGGGCGCTTTTTTTTATGCTAGCGAGTTTTCAACCGTATGACGTTTTGTAAACTTTGTGAAAAAAAAGGTCTAAGTGAAGTGGTTAAGGCTTTATTCACAGAAGGCCGACGCGACACCGATTTTGGTCTGCCGACGGTTGTCGACGGCAGTTTACAGGACGGAAAACGCGTGGCCAACGGTTTAAAGGAAGGAAAATGCGGTCGCCAACAGTCGGCAGACCAAAATCGGTGTCGTGTCGGCCTAGTGTGAATCAGCCTTTAGGGAGAGTATTTACGACCACGATGGTTGTGTCTGGTCGCTGCAAGTGATTTTGGGATATGTTATGAAGGCTACCCTGCACGAAACGCAGCGGTAGACTCGCGAAAGCGCTTAATGAAGTGTGCATAATGCGATATGACTTTCAAAGTTGTCACGTAAATATTTGACACTTTCACGTTGGGTGAAATCATGTTTTGGTCGTGTTTTAAGTATTTGAGAGTTCGGATTACATTTCACGGATAATGCTCGCTCCCTTTCTCGGTAATCAAGATGCCACAAAACCCGGGCGCGTTGTGACAAGTGTCATACCGATCTTCACAACAAAGCGGAGCTAGTGGGCTGTATTGTTTTTCTACGTCGCGCCAGTATGTTTCAGTAGTTTTTTTTCTTTTCTTCAAATGGACAACCTTGAATTGTAATGTGCCGATGGAGTACCCACTGGCGAATATATTCATTCGTTTTTAAGAAAATCGGTAACAGAGTACTATGTATTTTTTCTCTTTTCATGCATGCAGTGCCTGACATTCAACACAGATGGCAGAGCCTCCGACAGAAGTTCCTTCGGCTGCGGAAGACATACGTGAAGTCTGGAAGCAGCTCTGACACCGTAAAGAAGTGGGCCCTCTTTGACAACCTGACATTTCTCAACGACGCAATCCAGAGCAGAAGGTGCGCTACCTGAAGTTTGCATTTTTAATTGCTCATTGCCAGTCGGTGCGCTCAGCGCCCGCTATGCACTGCTCTGTGTGCATGCCCCGATCCTTCTCTCGTTTTCTCTGCCCCCCTTCTCTCTTGAATAGTATTCTATTTCAATTCGTGCTGTTCCTGTGCACACGTTTGTTTGGCACGCTGAAGTGGAAAAATTATTTTGAACAGCCTAAACATGTCGGTCCCCACTAACAGCTTAATGGAAGAAATATGATCGCGTCCATTTCAACGCCACTTTAACTCATTGTTTGTTTGAATAATTTTGAAATGCCTCACATCCAGAAAATTTGCACGTAATGCATAGCATCTTCCCCTCTTAACTGGACACCTAATGCTGGTGGTCACAGATGTTGCTCTCATTTCTTTTAACGCAGCACTGTGTCCAACATGGAAGGAGGACCCAGCCATGTGGCACCGGAAGTACGACATCTGTGTACGTTGACTCCAAGCAGTGATTCGAGCACGTCGCCAGAGGCACTGTTTCAGTCATTGTATATGGACGGCAGCGAAGACACCAGTCTAGTTGAAGACACCAGTCTAGTTGAAGACACCAGTCTAGTTGAAGACACCAGTCTAGTTGAAGACGTTCCCATTGCCCAAGCTACAGATGTCACAGAAGTCGGCGACACACTAGCTCCGTCAACCTCACTGTGCGACAATGACTTGGCTGAAGGTAATCGTCAAGGACCTTCTGAAAGCGGGGCCGGTTCAAGCCCGTGTGCCACTGCTTGCCCCACCCAACCTACAGGCAACAAAAAAGGACACTCCCAGAAGGGGAAGCAAGCCAACATTGATGAGCTAATGGTCACGGCCTTAATAGAAAATAGGGAGCGGCTAAATGAACTGAAATCGTCATCGAACACCGATCAAGATGAACTTTTTTTGCTCAGCATGAAGCCACTTTTAGCCAGACTGCATGACCGAAGAAAGAAATGACAAAGCTCCGAGTTCACAAGTTATTAATGGAAGCTGCTTTCCCATCTTCTGTGCCGGGAAGTGACAATGAAAGCATTTGAAAAAGGCACAGGAAGTGCTCTAAACAAACTATTTTATTGCCAGGGCATATTGCATAGAATTTGTGATATTTATTTTTTTATGCTGGAGCTCAGCTGTATTCTTCCACAAAATACACACTGCTTCTATCTTCTGTTGTTCTTTGGTTGTGAGCAAAATAAATAGTTGTTTCGCGAACAAATCAAAATAAATTATCATGCGTTCACGGTGAACGTAGAGAACACTCATTCCTTCAAGTAAACTGCCATGGCACGGCGCCACGTCCATGGAAGTAGCTGGCAAAGCTGTCGCGCACGTCTGCTGCATTCCTCGAGTAGGTATTAGAACCTTGCCGGCACGCCTGGGGGAGTGGTGGGGTGGAATTCCTCCAGTCACCTGAAATAAGCTCTCCTGAGCTTCCGTTGGTGTCTGCGAACTGCGGAGGACAGTAGCCACCAGCCTGTCTTCCCTCCTGCATTAGGAAATTGTGCAGGCAACAGCAGGCAGCTACTGCTAGGACGGCATTGTCTGGTAAGAGGCTCATTCGGTTCCTCAACACCCTCCAGCGCGCACACATAACGCCGAAAGCATTCTCAATGCACCTACGAGCTCTTGAGAGCCTGTAGTTGTAAATCCGTTTTGCACTGTTGGCCACTTGCATGCCAGGGTATGGCTTCATCAGATTTGTCTTGAGAGGGAAGGCGTCATCGGCCACAAACACATAAGGGAGCACTGGGCCTCCATTTGGAAGTGCACAAGGGGAGGGCAAATTCTGGTGTCCATTATCTACAAACTTCCCCAGCTCTGACGCCGCAAATACACCACCATCACTTTCACGTCCGTAGCATCCTATATAAACAGAAGTGAACTTGTAACTGGCATCACAGGACGCCATCAAGTTGACGCTAAAGCCTTGCTTATAATTGAAGTACAAGGAACCAGAGTTCGGAGGCGCATCTAAGTGAATATGTTTGCCGTCAATTGCTCCCGCGCAGTTCGGAAAGTTCCACTTCCAGTAAAATTCTTCGGCAATAGCCTTTATGCTTTGCTCATTTAGTGGTTTCAAAAATCTAGGCTGAAGAACGGTCCATAACGCCTGGCACACCTTCGGAACAAGTGTCGAAACTGTCGATTTTCCGACCCTGAAGCTGTAAGACAGAGACTGGTAGCTGTTTCCAGTGGCTAGGAACCTAAAGAGAGAGAAAGCATGTATGAAGGTCGAAAAAGCGGCAAGAAAGGCAAGCTTTACTATAAGTAAACAACACGGCCAAACCACTTAGCGAAACAGTGCTCTAGTGGCCACTGCAAATAGGAGTAGCGTGGGCCAAATTAGTGCGAATATATGTACGCCGTGTGCAACACAAGCTGCTTAAAAATATTAAAATTACTAAAGCTGCTCATAGTGTTCTAGGAATGCAATTATATGTAATCTCTCTTACTAAAATAAGCCATGCGCTCGCGGTTCTTTTCATTTCACTGGCAGCCTTGCATTTTGTCTAGGTATCCTGCCTGAACTCCCCTGGCTGAACCTTTGCTGCTATCAGGCATCAACGTGCTTACCTTATAGTTATTGCAAGACGCTCCGCCGAGGAAATCGATGGCCGCAGATGCGTGCTCCGAACCTCGATGAGTGGTCTCACTAGGTTTTCAAGGAAGCGGAACTGCTGGGGCGACATGCGCATGAAGTTGTGAAACATCGCAGCGTCACCAACTCGGAGCTTGGCGAAAAGGTTGTGAAAATCGCTGTCCACTGCTCTGTCGATAAATACTTGCCGCACCCAAACCCTTCTGCGTCGCCTTCGTCGTCTTCGGGCGATTGAATACATGACTACAAGTTTGTTTTGAGCGTGAATTTCTTCGAGCTCGGCCAGCGCTCGCATGTTGACAGGAGCCATATTGGACCGCTGGTGACGTCGATTCTGCAGCTCTAAATTTGATTGGCCTGTTGTAAAAGCCGTAATTTACGCAGCAGTAAATGTGAACAAAGGTGCCGGCTTAACTGCCGTAACGTTTTTTACAGCCGTTACGTTCGATATGCCGAAAGGGCTGTTACGCGCGTTACGACCGTAGTGTGAACATAGCATAATACATTCGTTAGATACATTCGGGTTTTTGTTTCGCGATGTATTGAGGCAAAGAACTTGAGACCGAGATCACCACGCCGACAGGCAGTGAGCCAGTGCCTTCGCAGAGGGAGGGGCAGCTATGGGAACGCTGGCACAATGAGCGGCAACGGAGCTGGCTGGGGAATAAGATGACGACAACGAACATCGCGCGAAAATTGGCACGAACCCTTGCAGATGACGATAGTATTTGCCCACGCAGATTTGTTGACGGACACGAAAAATGCACGGAACCCTAGCCATAAACAGATTCGCTGTTGAAAAAGAAATGTCACACCGCGACAACAGGCGCGCGCGCGCGCGCGCGCGCGCGCACACACACACACACACACACACACACACACACACACACACACACACACACACACACACACACACACACACACACACACACACACACACACACACACACACACACACACACACACACACACACACACACACACACACACACACACACACACACACACACACACACACACACACACACACACACACACACACACACACACACACACACACACACACACACACACACACACACACACACACACACACACACACACACACACACACACACACACACACACACACACACACACACACACACACACACACACACACACACACACACACACACACACACACACACACACACACACACACACACACACACACACACACACACACACACACACACACACACACACACACACACACACACACACACACACACACACACACACACACACACACACACACACACACACACACACACACACACACACACACACACACACACACACACACACACACACACACACACACACACACACACACACACACACACACACACACACACACACACACACACACACACACACACACACACACACACACACACACACACACACACACAGGCTTCAGACGCGCTGCCAGCTGTGAGCCATTGCTGTTCAACATTGTGTGAAAAAAAAAAATTGGCAGTGGCTTAGCTCAGCTAAGCGTAGCTCAGTGACGAAGGTGTTTAGACGTGGAAGCACAAAAACCACAAAGCACAGCTCCCTTACGGGAAATGTGCTTTATGCTATAGCGAACGTACATCAGCGTTTCATATTAACTTGCATGATGATGAACGACTGTCTTAATAAGCTATGCTGACACAAACCACTACTGTAGCGCCGCGACTATCGCCGCCCTATCTCGCTCACGTCCTGTGTGGCAAGGTCATGGAACGCATGGTTCTCAGAAGACTTCAAGCACACCTGGACGAGATGAATCAGATGAATCACATGCTTACACAACAGGTGTTAACCATGCAGCATCCGTGATCTTACCCTAGACGAATATTCGGCAGATTCAAATGCAGAATTCTCTAATCGAGTACGAATCGAATAGCTGAGGTAATTTCATTCGGTGCTCGTCTTTTCTTTCTTTTTTTTTTTTGACGAGCGCTTTCCCACCGCAGGGTCCGCACCGCTTTGTTCAGAAAGGGTGACACTGGTTGCACGAGACACCCGTGTCCGGCACGGTTGTCTTCTGGCAGGTCTCTCAGCGAAGCAGCTGCGAGATGGTGCAGGCTCCGGCGTCTGTCACACCGACCCGCAATTCCTCGCGTGCTCTCCACAGCGATGATGATGATGGCGGTTGCTTGGCATCTCCTTTGAAACGGGGCGGATTGCGGATTGCGTGCCCCTTGCGTGTCATATAGGGTTTCGTAGAATCGGAGACTGCAGGCCTTCATTAGCCGAGGCGTTCTCCGTACGCGACACTCGTAAATGTCGATCAGAGCGTCTACCTTTCATTAGAAACGAATAAACAAAAACATGAAGGGGCTAGAGAGCTGTAAGCCAATAGAATATACGCGTCCGGTTGGGCTGCCAGCTCGGACGCTCGCCGCTGGGCTTTGAACGATGGCCTACGAACTCGACGGCAACGACGCGGAGTCCACGACGTCGTCCAGCCTCAGGTATCGCCTCACGAGCCTCCAGCAGCTGTCGTCGAGGCCGTCCAGCTGTGCGCCTCCGATATCCGTGCCGGGGCGGCAAAGCACCCGCTCCTTGACCACACCGGCGAGCCTCATGAACGCGTGGATGCCCTGGATGCTGTCGAGGGCCTCGCGCACCAAGGCGGCTGCGTCGACCTCGCCGACGGACGACAGCTGGGCGACCTGTCCGAGCAGCGCGGGGTGGCTGTGCACGCGTTCCAGGGCTCCGGCGCAGTACCTGCAGGAGTTGCACGCGTTGTTGTTGTTGTAGTAGCAGTAGTAGTAGTAGTAGTAGTAGTAGCAGTAGTAGTAGTAGTAGTAGTAGTAGTGGTAGTAATAGTAGTAGCAGTAGTAGTAGTAGTAGTAGTAATAGTAATACTAGTAGTAGTAATACTTCGAAAAAAATTCTGGTATACGTTTATCTAATGCGTTGTTCTAGATCAATTTGTCTTTAACTGCGTATCTTTACGGGTTTTTTTATTGCCAACCCCATGCGGCAGCCTCACGTGCACGCTCCCGCGAGTGTGCGCCTTTGGCGTGCGGTGAGGCATGGACGGAACGCGCGTAGTGATACAATTCGGTCACCGAACTTCTTGCGCACCTTCCAGAGCGTTGCACCTGGGGGGGGGGGGGGTATTCTGTAAGAGTCTACCTAGTGGACTGTCCATTTCGGCCGTTGCTGATTGGATGCAGTTGTACGAGCGCGGTGGAGACGAGCGGCCCTAGGCAATTAGCAGCGGCCGAAATGGACAGTCCACTAGGTAGACTCTTACAGAATACACCCCCCCCCCCTGATGTTTGATTGAAATGGATTATAGTAGCTGCCGGAGAACGCCCCTCCTCCCTAGCCTGACCCCCCTGCCTCGCGCACCGCCGGAGAAGGCACGCATCCGGGCCGCGTTCCACGCTCGGGTGGACACCGCTCCTTCTACCCCGCTAGGCTCCACCCACCCTCGCCGCGTCACGCGATGCTATTTTTATACTCTGCTTTCACTCTCTCCCAGCTCTCTCTCCCTCAGCTCAGCGAAGCTGCTAACGTCAAGAAAAACCCGGCGACGTTCTAACAGCTCCACTCTAAAAAGAGCTATCCCCTCGTCCCACGTTTCACGTACCTGTCGCGTCGATGACCGCTCACGAATTCGGCAGCTAGCGCCACCAAGCAGGAGTTCCGGCGAGCAGTGTCCCGCACGGCGAACCACTCTCTCGGAACTCGGCTGTCGCAGTAGCCGCTCAAGATGATGCTGAGCAGCACGTACGTTTCCGCCAGTCCGGCAGACACAGCTCGCACGAAGGCGTCAGCGTCCGCGCTTTCCTCGAAGTCTATCTGCACCGTGTGGATGTAGCGACTCGACTTGAGCACGTTCGCCAGAGTCTGAATGGCGCTTTCCGTAATGTACCTGGGCTTCAACGCCACTGTCGTCAAGCTCGTATTAGCGGCGAGCGACTCGACAACTTCGCTCCAAAAACCCATCGCATTGTCGGCGCCGGTTTCAATGGAGAAGCAGGCGAGACAGAGCCTCTTCAGAGTGCGGGTCGTTCGGATGTAGGACGAGATGGTCGCGGACGTGGCTTGATCGAGGAGGTTGGCGGATATGCGGAACTGCGCGCAGGTCACGTGACTGAGCGACGGCAGCTGCAGCAGAATGGCCGAGAAGACTTCTCGAGTGTCGTGGAACAACCAGGCGTGACACTGAGACGGCTCGTTCCACATCGTGTCGGAGCTGCTCAGTGGGTTCAGGCGCTTGAAGAAGACCAAGCGTCCCACTCCCGGCGTTTCTTCGAGGACTCCGTACACCGTAGGCATGGAATGGTAGTCGTCCTGGGTGATCTCGATCGTGATTTTTCTCGTGACCCCCCTCGTCGGTAGCATACCGAAGAACCGCTTCCACAGCTGCTGATTCCAGGCGCTCAGGGGCAGCGTGAATTCCTCCAACGTGTCGTTATCGGTGAGCGCCGGTAGCCAGCTGTCGAAGAAGTCTACCCGCCGCGCTACAGAATCCGTTCGCATTTCTGACATGTTGAAGCAGCGCAGTATGCCGTTCTCGGCAAGAATCTTCGCCACGACTGTCGCGCTGTCTTGGTCGACGACGACGCGCTGCAGAGCGACGTGCGTTAGCGTCCGGTTCTCCCGCAGACATTCGAGAAGCCACTTGAAGACGTCCTTGCGCATTTCGACCAGATCCGAGACGCTCAGCGCCGTTAACGAGCCAGTGTTGACCAGGTGCCTCCGAAACTTGTGGCGGTGGTTGATCCAAGCTGTGGTGAGGTCGGAGACGCGCATCGACAGCTTCTTCAGCGCTTTGTTCGTCACCAGCACCTCCAACAACGCGCCGGCCTTGTTGTTCCGCAGAGGTAGCTTGGGAATCATGATTGAGGTCAGCGAGCAGGACGTCGCGTTGCTCAGCAGGATCGTCAGCGCAGAGAGAAATTGCGACGGCCAGTCGGGAAAGAGGCGGCACTCGAGCTCTTCGATGTTCTCCAGGCAGGAGGCGATGGCGCGGGGCTCCTGGTTATCGCTCCAGTAAGTCCACAGGCCGAGCTTCAGGTGCTTGACGGACGGGTTCCCTCGAAGTGCCGCGAAGACGAGCGCGTAGTGCGCGCCGAGACTGCGCAAGTTGACGTCGACGCTGGCGACGCAGCGGTGCGTCTTGAGCAGCCAGTAAACTAGCGTGGCGTATCGGTGCAGCTTGCGGTCTTCGGCGGCGGACGGGTATGCCTGTTCGAGGGTCACCAGAGAGAGGAACCCTGCTCGGCCTGGATCCTTGCGCAGTTCCAAGTACGCGTCCGAGAGAACGTCGTTCCAGACGGACAGTTGGCAGACGATGCGGCATGTCCGGTGCTCGCCCGCCGTACAGGGCGACCTGTAGTCTATGGTTGAGCCGGTGAAGACGCCCCTCGTTCCTTCGAGGTCGGCCAAGCGAACACCGCGCAAGTTCGGCATCACCCTGTTTGGTCGCAGTGCCTTTCTTGCACCTCCAACGGTGTCCACCATCTCAGCTACGTTGAGAAAAAGCGTCAAGCTTCGTCAATTTAGTGTACACAACAAAATAAACAAGCGGGTAGCATTTGCTATAGCTGGTGCGATGGATGCAGCCCGACATGTGCTCGTGGATGGCAAGTCACAATACGTCGTTAATTGTTCGATCATAGCTGGCTCTTCCTGGAGAGCGCTACGTAAGCATCACGTGACTGCAGTTCCCCCACCTTTGTAGTTTTGTTGACATCGAGGCACAGAAGGAAGGAGAAAGTGTGGAATTGCTCCATGGAAGGCACTGAGCTCAGCCTGACACAGAGCGTTCTGGCCTGCTAGCAGTAAACACGCTCGTATCTATGTGAGTGGAACGCTTAGTTGAACGTAAGCTGCATTTTACCATAACTTCATTTCCTCCTTTTGCCCAACTGTTCTTATGGCACTGTGACGGGTAGTAAGCTAAGTTCGCGCTATCGAGCCATTGGTTGTAACATCCTTGATAGGCGCTGTTATTCTGGAATTTCAAACCAATGTTGATCCTGTTGCATTAAGAACGTAAGATCAATACAGTGGCTCTTACCTGCCTCAGTACGAAAAAAAAGGGCGTCGATAATTGCAACCACTTGGAATGGCAGACTACACAAGTGCTATGAATTATTCTTCTTCGTCTTATTCTTTTCGATGAACCCTCTTGCCGCGTCGCCCAGCTGTGTTCTGCCCTATAATGAATTTTTAAACTTGTGATACAAAAAAAGCGAGAAAATAAAGAGTTGTATTGTGAGCACGACAGAGGAAATTCCTCTGAGCGCCAAACTTATTTACATGACACGTTAACAGCGACGACAGATTAGTAAAGTATGGGCGGATTACGTTGCTCGTTTGACCGAAGACAAAGACGAAGTGAAGCGAGCGACCTTTGGTTCCAGGCATCATCAGCATCATCGCTTTTTTTTTTCTTTCGTGTCGGCGGTTGTCCGCTCAGCGAACACGATGGTTGGATGTACCCCTTCGCAATCACGGGCTGAATTTATGTAAGACTGATGTACTCTCACTTGGAGCATCGGCAGCCGGATACAGCCACAGAAATGTTTGCCGAGCCATGTATAACTACCTCTGCGGCCCAAAACGGTTATCCTACTAATAATTCCCATTTTCCACAATTGATGTGTTTCTGCTTCAATAACTAGTAAGATTCAAATAACACAAAATTAATTCACAACAGCAATAACAATAATAATTAACTTTTATTCTTTATCTCGAGCCTACGGTGGATTCATCAAACGGAATATCTCCGCACTGTTGTCCGCTGTGCTCGTGGCGCCAGGGGCCTAGTCAGGCGTATATAGTCTCGCCTTTTGCTCCGGCACCATGACAATCTTGTATTGTCAAAATTGTAATAAACTTCAAACTTCAAATAGCATCTGTTGGGTCTGCATCTGTGCCACGTGTACTTCAAAAGATGCATTCATTCCACAAATATTGCTTGCCAGCCCCGTTTGGCACTGACGTAAGTGTCAGTCTGTCACCGTTACATGGAGGATAACGTCGCGAAGGCAATGTGGGCATCTCTCTGACGTGACAGCGATGTCCTCCACTCCCCCCCCCCTCCCCCCGACATCAAACGGCTGCCGACGGACGCATTAAACTTGCAGCTCTCTTTAAAATCGATCGGTCATCAAAGGTGCGTCGTTGCGAAGAGACCATGGTAAAAAATTACCAAGATTTCAAAGTGCTCGTGGGGTAAGGAGGGGGAAGTGGTCACGTAAGAACAAGACCACGGTGTAGCAAGATGCTCATACGGTGCGAGTTTCCACCCTCTTGAACGTCGGCAGTCGCAGGAGTTCTTTAAAATCCTTTTTATTCCCCCACTCACTGGCTTGAGCCTTTGCCTTCACTCCATTACACTAATGTATGTAATGAAAAAAAAAAGATCTGCCACCATTCCACTCTATGAAGGTGGATGACCAGCGAAGCTGTTTAACGCATGACACAGAGGTGATCCTGAATATTGAACAAAGGTACATACATATTTATTGTCCTAATCTGTTGTCATCGTGGCGATATTGGTACGCACTCACATTCTTGTACCACCTAATGAGTCCGTGAAGTAAGACAACGAATGGACCTAAGAACAGGACAAGCGCAAGTTTAAGAAGCAATCCGGAGCGAAGAACTCGCTCCCCAACTCTGGGCCGTCCAGCAGGTCCACGACGCCGCCAGGAAACTCAACCTCCCGGTTCCGTCGTGGGAGACGCCCACTCCATGAGAGCCCAAAGCTCTCGTGGCCTGCAGGACCTCGAATAAGGTTGATTTCCTTCCTTCCTTCATACCCCCTTAAGCAATGGCTCATACCCCCGTAAACGCGGCCTCCCCATTACGAAGACATCAGCGAAATTCTACGCTGGAATGATGAGCGGCAACGGAGCCTGCTGGAGAAGACGACGACGCCCGAGTCATAGCTGATGATGATGGTTTTTTGCACAACGGAACCAGCTGTGAAAGACTACGACGACGAACGCGTGACCCGAGGCACTAGCGCGTTTGTGCGGCGAGTGGGCATGCGCCTAACACATGAAGGTCATCATCATCGTCATCACCATTAAAAACGTGTGTTCTTGCTCTGGTGCCTGGGACCTCTTTGAGTCCCGCGTGTGGCAAGAGTAGTTCAATGGCGCTTTGCAGGTCCCCGAGCCCCCAGGGGTATGCGCCATTGAGCTTGGACCCCCTCTGCACTATCAGCAGGATCGGCCCACATGATTTGTTTTTGTCAGCATCCCGGACACTTTTTCCAGATCCTAGTCATAGATAGCTTGACTGTAAAAACGCTCGCCGTTTACTTGCGTATTCCAGAACGGATTAGCGTATTGTTTAACCGCAGGCATCCTTCTCAAAAGAGCTTATGTATAGAGAAATACACGATGCACAACTGTAGATACATTATCGACTGGACTAGATCGAAAAAAGGGCATGCTCTACTTGGAACAGCCTGGCTTAGGAGCCGCAGCCGGTTCCTTGAACTGCACTTCCCATAATGGGCGCGGAAAACAGGCTCTTTTATTGCGACCAGCCAAAATGCAAGGAGTGCGGTGTGCCATGCTTTCTTAGCGGTTCCACGTCAGCACGAATGGCTTGGTGAGCTGGTAGTGCAGGCTCGACACCTTCATGAACTGCAACGAACATGAACAACAGCAACAGATAAGGGAATTGCTCCTGCGGAATATTTCACATTATCTAGGCTGCTTTTGATAATCTCCCTCCGTAGTCAGATCGCGTTGGCGGGGGCACCTGCACGTTGGGAACAGTCCGTATATTGTACCTCGCTCGAATTACATCTACTACGTGAGACTCTTGACTTTGCTTCGAGTTGTTGACAAATTAGACTTCGACCTGCGATCCGCTAGCCGCTTGGTTAGATCGGATGGTACAGCGGCTGGCCCGGAAAGGCAATGGTCCCGGGCTCGAGTCCCTTACCAGGACGAATTTTTCTTCAACTGCGAAGCTTTCCTTTCGAGTAACCCGTATGGGTTTCCTTCGTAGCAATTGCTGCGATAGGGTGTAAATTAACCTCTCAAGCTTTCCTTTCGTCGGTTATTCACTGTATACGACAGAGCAACTTATGCGTACGCTGTTGAAGATAATTGTCAAAGTGTGCGAAATTCCTACTGTATTTATTCAAGCTGCGGCAGTCTCCGTGTTCTTTTCTTTTTTTACAAGGTGCTGTTTAAGTCTAGTTCAAGCCCCTTAGTTTTTCGAGGACGTTGCACGCCAGCACCTCAGAAATCCAGCACCGGCGTAACAGTGAGACGTGCAACTGTGTGTAGATTTGGTCGATGACGTTTCTCGCTTCTCCGTGCATACACTGAAATATTTGCACCCATGAAACTGATTAAGGGTGTAAGGGTGTCTTTAACTCACAGCCTTACAATAAAAAATGGTGTAACGGTGCGAGTTATAGACGTAGTTACACACGTATGCTCACTTTTAATGGTGTAATTTATTCTACATTCTATAGTAGTGCATATTAGGGCATATTCTGTAGGTGTCCACCCGGTGGACAAGTCCATTTCTTCCGCTGCTGAAGTGCTGATCGTGTGGGGCGCCGGTCTCCTTCTGACGCGTACCCTAAGCCCAGCTAAACAGAACTTGAGCTGTAGGCGAGATGAACTTGTCTACTAGGTGGGCACTTACAGAATACCCCCATGGCCTAATTAAGTTCACCGTGTGGTTTCTGCAGCGGGAATCGCTGAAATGCAGCAAGAAACAGTACGAAGGGTTTGCGGTTGTCCTCCTTTCGCTAACCCTTCGTTCGATTTCTTCGACTTCAGTGCTTCAGGCTGCAAGGGACCATCACAGCTTGAACTCTAAGAGACGGCGCACTATGTGTGGAGCACTGCACTTCCTTAAGCAGTGTTCGCAGAAGCAGTAAGTACTCTCCGTGCGCAAACGGATCGTCTGCCCACCTGTCCGGCTGGGTTGTAGGTGAAGTTGGTGGGCAGCCTGTTGAAGTGCACTTCCCGTGGCTTGTCCGTGACTCCGTACACTGTGACGGCGTTCAGCAGCATGATGCTGTCGTAGCCGCAGTGCGTGCACATGCTCGACACCGTGTTCTGCACGTCACAGTGTCGCAGAATCGTTGTCACAATGGTTTAACGACGGCGAACCTGTCACAGACTGCTACGTTGTAACAAAGGGAGGGTTGGCGGGTGCTTGGGTGCAAGTGCTCCTAGAGGATTTCTAACTCACTTTTTTTTGCACTTCCCTCCAACTGACTGATTGAATACCCCAGTTGAAAGTTGACCTTTCAGAAGAAAAGTCAACCTACACCGTATGGAGTGCAAAGCAGGCTCCGTTGAGGAGTATGTAATAACTATTGGAAACGCAGTTAAATACGGCACTACAACTTATTGCTACGGAAAGGAGTTGCAAGTACTCTCCACGCGTTGCAATAATTGTGCTACGTTTCAAAGTGCAACATTTTCACACCGTAACAATGCGTAACATTCACGTCACATTTACGTAATGATGCTTTGGCAGTGACGTATTGGTGGCAAATGGGCGCTGTTTTCCAGATGCGTTTTCGATTAGCCACGCAGTAGTTAGGCTTAAGGAGAGAGTTAAACTCATGTTTGCCGTAGCCTTGTCGAGATGGCGTCAAAACCTGCTTCTAGTTTTTCGTTCATTCGGCCCGTTTCAAAGGATACGGCCAAAAGTGAAGCCGATACGAGTCACGTTTTCCGCAAGAAAACAAAGTGAAGCATGGTCGGTGTTTTGCGGACGATGCGGGTACGCTTCACGACCGATGGTGACAGCAACTTCCAGAAGGAAATGTTCGGGTTAAATTCCTTCATTCATTCAGACAAAGATGGCAGCGGATATGTTTATGTTATATATATAGCTTCAGCGTTTCGCTCTATTCCGCTTTTGTAATGGACAACGTACCGCGTACCACAGCCGATCTTAGCGTCCACGTTGCGTCGCACGCTTAAGCAGGCGTTTGACGCAATACTAAAACTATCAAATACTACGCGCCTAGTGTATTGAGGTCGTGAATGGTACGCACGTATTAGCGTGGCACAGCTGTTCTGCCATGAAAGTGGCAAGCGCTGAGCGTTAGAAAGGAAATGGACGCCGCAGGGATTCCAATTTTTGTACAAGGATTAAGTCCCAAAGCGCGTAAATTTTGCTTAGAGCTCTAGAAATGCGGAACAACGACTACTCCCGCAAATAGGTGTTGCTATAGTACTACATGTTTAGCAGTGCGCTGCGTTTAAAACCGACAGGGAGTAACTCATTTCGCGGGTTACATATCTGCAGCTGTAAATGAACATTTTCATCTTCGACACATTTCCGATACGCCGACGGAGCCAATTCATGAGCGGAGTCAATCTACGCGATCGGAGTAAACTTTCTCCCGCTGGGGAGTATATGTGAACTTTCAACACTTACTCCCGCCAGATGAACTCCCTTGCTGTCACAACTGGCTACAGTCGATCGAGCACACTGTAGACTAATTCCTTCAGGAATCATAAGGGTGTAACTTGGTATATAAGTTGTACTATTACACCCGTAAAAGGTGTAATATGAGCTTTAAACATATTTATACTTATGCACCCTTAAGGGAGTAAATTGCAAAGCGAATGTAGGTGAATCCTTTATCAAATGTCGTAACATTTATCAAATGTAATGAATGTTGTAATGACTCCTCTTACAGTGCAAAGCAATTGGGGGTGACTCCTTTATCGGGGGTGAGTGCTCGTAGCATTCCTTGCCAGCACTCTTTCTAAAATGAAGTAAAGATGGGACAAGTAGCGTCTTTCTCGATGAGGAGTTGTTGCCAGCATTCTCTAATTTTTCGAAAACGCACACGTGCACTGCCAAACACAACTTTATCAGGTGAAATGATGACTATAGAATGTTGCCATGCAATATAAACATACATGACGTTACTTCCAAAATCATCTGTACTGATTTGTTTTGCTGACAGCATGCGAAAAATTTTGGTGGCAATGATTGAACTTCACAGACATCGAAGTGACGTATAGTCGTATTCAAATGGCATCGCGGCGGGCTCAGATGTTACCTACGCTTCCAAACACGCGGCTATGACTGCATTTTGGCTACCTCGTCACAGGGTTTTCTGACATGTCAACATATCACACGCACGACGTGCCGTCTGGTGTAAACATCCGAGGCCGTTTGAGCAGCCCATACGAACCCGCGACCCCTTCTGTTAATGCAGACGTTACATCGCGAAGAGCTCTCACCTTGACTGCGACGAACTTGATGAGGCTGTACTCGCCCTTTTCGTAGGAACCTGAAAAACACCGTGACTACGATTAGCGCAAGAATTCAATTGTTCTCGTGGATAAAGAGTACGTTGTGGAAGCACAAGGATATCTATCACACGAGGAACGGTAGGGGCGAATGGGCACGTATCAATTTAGTAGCCAATGCCGAAGAAAAATACGATGAAGGAAACACAGCAATTCATGCTTCCGTTGGCAGTCTTCATTAGCGACTGTGCTGATATATAACGTAGTAAGTAACATAAAAATTAGACAAAACGTGGGTATGTCCATTCGAACTACCCAAAATTTGCACGGAATAACAATCTACGAGGGAATGAACTACTGCTTATTGGTTTTGTTACGATAAAACCAAATGACCGTTGACATTGCCACGTGCCATCACCTCTTTTTCAGTGCTTACGCAAATATACCCATATTTGCTCGTTCAGCTTACGAGCAATTATTTTCTTAAGTGGAACTCCCTTTCTTTTTTCCGACTTGAAGCATCAACTATTTGTTGCCGTAATCTATAACGATATCGATATTGCGTTTACCTATTCAATTGAATGAATTATCTGTCGATAATTGCATTTTCACCCCATTTCATTAGTATTTGCTTTCCTCGCGTTCGTAAAGTGTCCCCTCTAAGTTGAATAATATTCTAATATGTACAATTTTCTAAGCTATTGGCTAAATAAACGCCGGACAGGGAATCAAGTCTGTCTAATAACACTTGGTGTTTACCTGCCCATGGTTGCTTAGTGGTTATCGTGTCGGGCTTCTGAGCACGAAGTCGCGGGATCAAATCCCTGCCATGGCGGCCGCATTTCGATGGGGGGCGAAATGCGAAAACACCCGTGTTACTTAGATTTAGGCGCACATTAAGGAACCCCGCAGGGTACGATCCTCCGGAGCCTCCCTCTACGGCGTGCCTCATCAGAACGTGGTATTGCCGCATGAAACCCCATAATTTAATACGCTTGATGTTTGGGTCCATTTGTATGCGAATACAAGCAACAAATGGTATGCGGTCTCGTATATGATGCTGCTATGATCCAGAGCATTTATTTGAAACGTCGTTTACTCAAATAACGCAAAAGGTCGGGACGTCACATCCTAACATGTCCTCCCGCCTACGCGTCAGTGTTCTGAAAGATCCTTCTGGTACACTTGCACCAAACGGCGTACAACGACACCTCCAAAAGATTTTAATTATTGCTTCTAAAAAAATATTGCTAATTGAGACTGCACTACGAACAGGCAATGCGGTGTGACTCAATTCTTCATTCGAGTAAAGACAAAGTTAATGCTAATCAGCTCAGCTACCACAGTGAAATCGGTGCACCATCAGCACGTCACGGATAATTCAACCATGAAATCCCAGCGTAAAAATCTTCCATTCGTCGATAATCCGAGTGAAACGGGATAAAAGCGTTCGTCGTCTGTTCGCGTAATTCGGTGCTTACCGACGTACTCCCCGTCGTCCCAGTAGAGTTCGCCCGTCGCCAGCCCATCGTGGTTTTGAGCCACGAGCAAGTTGAACGGCTTCAGCCGGCTGCACGTAGACATTGAAAGACACTGTTACGCTAAACGTTGTCCACGTCGCAACGCCTCAATGTGTAGGCACATCTCTGAGACGGCCCGGATGTGGCCAGCAGTCACTGACCCTCTATCACTGACGTCACAACTATACCCTTCATCATCGGCACACTCGCCGCGCATGGCTCAGTGGCTATGCCGGCGCCCTACTGAGCGCATGGGTTCGACTGGTCTACCGTCACGTTCCGACTGGGCAGGGACGCTTGCGCAGAGAAGAAACAAACAAAACAAGAGAAAAAGCATTTCGAACACACACACACACTCGCAGGCACGCATACACACACACGCACACACACACATCCTCGTCCTTTTTTTCAACTTTTCTTTAAAATCACCAGTGCTCTCATTATCCCCACCCACGAAGATTAACACCATTGCCTTTAAAGAAGGGATGGCAACAAATACGTCATCTATACGGCCTTTGTAAGCCGCTCACGTCCTGCTCTGTCGTAATCTAGCCATCTCTGCCAATCTGCATTATCTCTTAAAAGGTTACACAAGTACGCCTGTGACGATTGCACATGCACGTCTTTGCCAACCTTCTGGTACTGAAAAAAAAACCCACCTGGCGGCGG
This sequence comes from Dermacentor albipictus, assembly GCF_038994185.2. Lineage (NCBI taxonomy): Eukaryota > Metazoa > Arthropoda > Arachnida > Ixodida > Ixodidae > Dermacentor > Dermacentor albipictus. The sequence continues at coordinate 99,035,312 of NC_091828.1, read as the reverse complement.
TGGTTTGCGCCGGTTCCTGCGATGGCACCACGTGACCTCCGCGGATGAGCAGGCAGATGGAGTCGTTGAGCGGCGACATCTGGAAGTCTTCGCCGGCGCTGTGGTAGGGCAGGCCGAGCATCACGTCGTACCAGATGCCACGGGGCAGGTACGGCTTCACGCTCGTCGCGTTCTGGGAAAGTGCAACAAATACGGCAGGACACTTTACGAGTGCACCACCCCCTCTCTTGTTGGTTCTTATACAGGGCAGCTCTTAATAGCCCGCAGCGGCGAGTGTCGGCGGCGTAACCGAGCGAAACAGCACGACAGCGAAAGATGAAAGAGCGAACGCGGAGCGGCAGATGACAGACGCGAGCTGCGAACGGTAAAGTCCCTTAAACTTCGTAAAGTACCGACGCTCTCCTCCTCCGCCTTCGCTCCTCCTCGTTTCTCCTCTTCTTTCACGCTCCCTCCTCGACTGTGGCGCCGCCTACACTGCTCGAGCGTAGCAATGGCACCAACATGCGCTCCTCGCCACTCCGTAGACGCTTCTCGAGCAAAAATGGCGCTGATGCACGGCGCGAGGGCCCACGTGATGCTATTAGGCCAATAGCGACGCGGCGTCGGCCTCGGCCAGAGCGCGCGAGGAGGAGGCGGCATTCTTCAAAGCGTGGCACTACTTTGCGAAGTTTAAGGGGTTTTAGCGAACGGCAGACACCAATGTGAGCGCCACCCCTCAGTGACGTGCGCGCGGGAGAACTGGTTTTACGCGGACCCTACCGACCCCTCGATGCGTATTCGTATATGGTCTCAGCCGCACCACTAGTTTCGTACTATCGTCTGCTCACGTCAGTTCTCGCTCACGCTTGTTTGGTTTGCTTTGTTTCGTCTTGTTCGCGCTTATTTCAATTGTCATGGTCTGCTATTGTTTTGTAATCCCATCGTACGCGAGACGGCAATTGTGTAGTACTTTCTGGAAGCCAGGCAGCACCAGCTATTACACTGGAACTTTCGACGAGTCATGTATAAAGCCGAAGCGCTGGATCCGCAGACCAGATTTTCGACGATTGCCGACTGTGCGGCTTGTCTCTTTCAAATTCTTTGTTTCGATATATCGCGAAATGAAAACACGTATAACGCTGCGCTCAAATTTCGCATTACAGAGCATCGTAATCGTCGGTTATTTCTTTCTGGTGGTTTTATTTAATTCATATATATTTATGTTTATACTCCAACAATATATGGCACATACAACAGGCTCGTTTTATTTCATGCCAGGCGAAGCTTTCTTTTATTGTTTCGATCAAAAAGCTATGCGAGGAGACCGAAGGTGATTGTAATTGGTTTTTTTGCCTTTACGGCTTATGCAATTTTTTACTCGTGCCACGGCACTGTAGCACATCGCCAGCGCGTAGCAGGAATATCAATGCAGTGATCGCAAGGGGCTGCATTACACAGATTCACGTAGGAAACGGGACAGCTCGTTTGCAGCCTCGGTCGCGTTTTTGTTGTTGGCCGACCACGCGCGATAAGGGTTTGTGCAGGCAACTGACCGGCTCCAAGATGGGAAGGACGAGCAGGGCGCTGCCCCAGAGGAACTGCGTGTCCACGGCGTACGTGTTGACGTCCTTGGGGAACCTGCGTGCAGCATAGGAGAAGCGGTTAAAAGCGCCAGTCTCCCCTGCTCGCTGGTTATCGCACATGACGGGAAGTCATAACCGCCAAGAAGGGCAACAAACCGCACATGCGAACGACCCATAGGGCAAACGTCCATGGAACCACAAGGAATTGGACGCTTATATGGTACAAGAATGTTCGGGCGGAACCCATCCCTTCGAGGATATTATCTTCAATCTAATCGCATTATTGTGATCGGCATTCGCGTGAGGGAAACGATAGATAAGAGCACGTGTTCAGGAATGCCACTTGATAACATATCGACATTACCTCGTTATCGCGCGATCCGGTTCAAAGGTCAACACCGAGAACTGAAAGAGAGAGTGACCACCTTCGGCTTACGTGTAGACGAGAAGCCCACATTCACAAAACCCAACTGCGCTAGAATTAACTGATCGCGTGATCAAATCGCCAGCTAATCGTAGCGTTAGACGTATTATTGGCGGCCGACCAATGAACCACTTGGGAACAAAACGCTTTGTGAACTCAGCGCTGTAGAATCAGCAGGGCCCGTGGCGGGCAGCCAACTTTTGTCGGAGAAAGTGGGAACTGGCCGGGAACGAGGAAAGAACAACCGCGATAACTGTTCCTGAGTATCAGATACCGGACTACATGGGGCAAGTAGGGATATCTCTACAGAGCTGTGATAGCGACATTTGTTTACAACGGTTCGTAACTATTGAGTGAACTCGGACCGTGATCCCGAAAAATATTGTTGCACTTCGTATAGAGGGGGGGAGGGGGGGGGGCTAGGAAAGCAACAGATCATCGCAACGCACTCGAAGAACAGAGGGCGGGCAACCGTCTCGCCGAAGACGTGACTGCGGTAGAACAGTGTGTACAGGTAGGGCAGGAAGCAGTAGCGGATCTTGAGAGTCTTCTTGGCCGTGGCAGCCACGGCACCGCCCATGGCCGCCGGGTCTTGGTCCTGCGACCGAAACAAGTGCTCAAGGTTTACTTTTACAGTGAAACTAAAGGCTCATCTCTGCCATGACGTCACATAAATGGGCGAACGCAATTGGCTGGTGCATATGCGTGTCTCGTGGAACAGTGGTTCTCACGAAGTCTAATCCTGGTGCAGACACGGGAAAAAAACAGCACCAGTTTCATCATCTACTGAAACTTCACGATGAACCTGCACTTCTACCAGCTCTGTAGCCGTAGATGTTCGAAAGAAAGCCAGGCGGTCAGAATTAATCCAGAGTCCCCCACGACGCAGCGCACCTCATGAATTACATCGGGGTTTTGGCACGTGAAACACCTTTGTAGTTCCGTGCTGCGAAAACATTACGTATGCCTGTACGGAACAACTGAGAAACGCGAGTGGCGAACCAAGTGGCACAGACAATATTGCTCCAATGATTGGGTAACAGAGCCCAGGGCAACGGGTAATGCTGCGGTGGCTGAGGGCCCTCTCGTTAATCATCGCCGTAGGCGCTAAACGCATTCACCGTTTTTAACACGCAAGTATATTTAAGTGACTCCGTGGGCTGTCGGATGGGGAAATTCTGCACAATCTTCTTACATTCTGTTTAAAAAATGCGTCTCTGCTTGGAAGGTTGCGTACTCGTGACATCAGCAATGTGTAAAGTTGGCGCTATGTGGTAAGTAATATCTACTCGAAGTTTGCACCATCTCGTTTGGTTCTCGTCGTCCGTTACTTCTTTTTCCTCTGGGTTTTTGTCTCAGCATTTCAGAATGCACAACTGCACCGTAAATTCTTTTACACGCTCAATAGTTGGTCTCGCGGTTAAAAACCCTTTATAGCCGGTAAGGTTTCAAAACGTTTATTGCGCATGGCTGAAACTACTGCTGTGATGAGAAAAGTTTTAGTAAAAACTGTCTATTAGTTCTGACTAAATGATGCGTGCCCAAATATCTCGCACGGAGAGTTTGGCAGGGACTCTTATCATAGTTTCACGCATATTCCGTGGCCCCTATTGCGTCATGTTCACCTGCCAGAACTGCACGGGTTTGGGCTTGTTGATCTGTCATACTGAGAATCTCAATAGCGCTAAAAAAGACAAGGACAGACATATCCCCGACAGCACACGGCGCTAACTTCCAGCTGTTTATTTCGCAAAAGGCACGTGTCTTCTTTCACTGACTTTTTACGTATGTACACCAAGATGTGACATCATGTAAATGACAGTACGCCGCACACGGCCTTTTAAATAAGCCAGATCCTTGTGGCATTGTGACAGGGATGCAGTGATAAGGCACTTGTCAGCCAAGTGCTGAATATGAATGACTTCTATTATCTCACGTGACAGGTTTTGTCCTGTTCTGCCCACGATACTGCACAGGTCAAACACCAGCGCAGCAAACAGCGCCAATGAGAGGGCAATAAAAAAAGAAAACGTTCTTTAAAAAAAAGATGTAAGTCGTGGCACAAACAAAGCACCCTTTACACACCCATAACAGCGCTGAAACGTTTCTTATACGTAGGCCCGACTGCAATGATCAACTAAGACCAAACTGGATTCTCGTAGCTGTGAGCTTGCACTCACGAGGTTCCCCTTGGCGTTGTGGTTCCTCGCGAACGGATAGAAGGCGCCCAGGGCCTGCCACCGGTTGCACAGCTCGGTGGTGGTGTTGTCCCAGAAGCCGCAGATGTCCGAGCCGGTCAGCGGGATGCCCAGTATGTTGAAAGTCAGCATCGCTGTGATGGTCACCGCAAACAAACGAATCTTTGTGTTCTTCACTCCTAGTTTATAAAAAAAGACACTACAGTATGCTAATGTTACTGTAGCTAGTACATAAAAGCTTCATGTTGACACGTGAAAACAATGTATGTTTTGACATTTGCGCACCCGGTATGAGTGCTACATTCATGAATGAACAGGGGTGACCGAACAGTAAAATTTCCAAATTGGATACCGTAATTGTTTTCCTCCACTTAACAAAGTATAGTAGAAACGTTGCCTGGAATTTACATGGCATCCTTTCCATCATTCGATGTATGCGTGCAACCGGCGTGGATGTCGGGCCAAGTAAAGAGCTTTTAAATCGAAGCAATTCGTTAAGTTGTCTGGTGTACCATCGCATTAAAAAAATACAGTCGACTGCCACTCATTCGACCCTTGCGGTACTGTGAGCTGTGGTCGAATAATCCGAAGCGTCGAATTGAAATCTTTTTTATTATCGAGAGAGAGACCCTGAGGATCATCTTTCTGGACTTCGATCGCGGCAGGGGTGGGTGAGGGGAGTAGACAACGCTGTGTAATTAGCATGTGGCGCCATGCTGAACGAATGAAAAAGGCTTCTGAATAGGCGGAAGCGATGCGACATGAAACATGCCGAAACAGGCTTCAAGGGTAGAAGGAGCGTCAGCCACTAGAGAGATTTAGCGTGGCTGGTATTCCTGTTAACGCAAGCGGACTGGGCGTTTCACCGAATGAGCGGAGGTGCAAAGGTGAACGTCCTGCATGGTGCAGCCATTCACCGCTCACATGGCTGAGCCCCAGCAAAGGTGAACGGCCTGCATGGTGCAACGATTCACCGTTTGCATGGCTGAGCCCCAGCTGGGGCTCAGCCATGCATCCAACTCGCCTACAGACGCAGGCGCGTTGGTCACAGTCCACTTTATTTTGCTTCGGCGCCAGTGCGTGGGAACCCCAAGAATCGTTCCCTCGCTTGCCGAACAACCAGAGCACACTGGGTACACATATTTGGCACCGAAGGGTAATATGTCATCACCCGATCGGTAACTGAGCGGTCAAGGATCACGACGTCATCTGGTCGGTAGGCGGAATGTTCGAGATTAGTGTTGTGGTGGGGTGGCCTCATAGCTACCCCGATTCGGGCTGTTCGCTGGGTGGACTGCGGTAGAGTGTGGCCCCCGTTGGCGGCTGACGCATCCTCGTCCAAAGTTAAGGCAAGGATTCTTCGTGGTCACAACTCGCCCGCGCTGCCGGCTCTTGCAAGCGGGAAGGGACGGCTGCAGACGACGGGGACAAGACCGTCTGCAGGCGGGTTGGCCACAGTTCACTTTACTTTTTTTCTCCTTTCGCGCTGGTGCGTGCGACCGCTAAGAATTGTTCCTTCGCTTGCCGCACACCCACTGCACGCATGTTGGGTTCCGAAAAATATTCGCTTGAAAGGGTGTAAATTATTTTAAAGGGTGGGCATATTTTCGGGGGAAAGTCACCACCTAGAAGCAAAAACGAGAAAAGAAGTGAGAAAGACTGCCACAGCTATTATGCTCTCACGTACAGGGAATGGACGATCGCATGGCGTCCCAGTCAGACTCGATGTCTCCGCTCCAGTGACCCGAGTAGCGACCCTGCCCCGAGAACGTTGACCGCGATATGATGAACGGCCTCCGCAGGAGAATCTGACGCAGAGAGCTGGGGAAAAAGCAGAATTCGGTTCTAGTTTTGCACGGCCCTTAAACAGCTGTAGATGACACCTACACCAAGGTCACAGGCCATACCACGCTCGCTAGCCGTGGTATTCTTACCATAACAATGGGATTGAACTACCGGAAGAATGAAAAGAGAAATGACATACGTCGGGGCGTCACAATTGGTGGCGACGTCCCAATCGGTCACACGCCGTAGTGGGGGAACTCCGGATTAATTTTGATCCCTAGGGGATCTTTAAAGCGCCCCCAATGCACGAGACACGGGCGTGTTTTTTTCCTCCTTTATCGAAATGCGTCTGCCACGGCCGGGATTTGATCCATCTGAAGACGAGGCTTAAGACATGAACAAAAGTCGCGAGAAGATTCAACAAGAACGCGGATAGATTGCGAACAGTCAGTCTCACTCGTATGTGCGCAGTGCCTCGGTCAGCCCGTACAGGTTGTGCAAGTTGTAGTGCCTGGACAGGTAGTGGCGACCCGTCATGCATAGCGTCTTGGTGCGCAACGCCTCGTTGCCTTCGCCAGGCAGATACGGCGGTTCCTCCAGCGTTGAAGCCGGGCACCCGCGCTCGGAGCCGTTGTACAGGCTCGACGGCTCGTTCAGGTCCTGACAACACAACGGCAGAGCGCAAGGCACGTGGCGCGACTCGACACCAACGTTATCACGACACCTTCAGTAAAAGACAAAAAAAAAAACTCTTCAGTGACGCCAGTTGCCAAACTCCGTCCTCCCCCCCCCTCCATATCCCCATGTTCCCCCGCAGTTATTTACGTGATAGAATGAAGCCACACTAATCGGCAATCGACAGGGCGTGGGAGGGGCGGGGGGGGGGGCGGTAGCAGTCTTCGATTGTTGCGGCATCTGTGAACAACAAAAGTAGCTGTATAATGCTATTCTTTTTCCCAAACCACAACTAGAGGGGGAGTAAATGAGTGGCGAACTGAAAACTCTTGCGGTCATTTCCAATCAATGAGTAATTTCTCAACAACATTTGCAACTTCCAAAACTTCGGTCGCGGCTACCCGAGAAAGGCGCGAACTTGAAACCCCACGCCATAACTCCGCATGTCTCCAGCTTCGCGAGAACACGCTAGCGAGGCATAGTGTAGGGACGTCATGTGAGGCAACGAAGACAGCTGCTGCAGTGGAATAACAGCTCGAAATGTTTTGCCCTAACGATAGAAATACCCTAACGACGTGCTGGTCGGTGACGGGGAACCGGCAAGGGAATGACACGCCCTCCGGTCACAACGTTGCAGCGAACGCAGCATCCGTTGCACATTTGGTCTCAGGGCTGGCGTCAGAAAACAGCGAGCCCACGCCCTAAGCGAACCTCGCACGCTTCAAAACTGATGCCCTAATTATGCTTTCTTTTCTCGCAACAATAAAAGCATTGATAATTTGATTGATTGATTGATTGATTGATTGATTGATTGATTGATTGATTGATTGATTGATTGATTGATTGATTGATTGATTGATTGATTGATTGATTGATTGATTGATTGATTGATTGATTGATTGATTGATTGATTGATTGATTGATTGATTGATTGATTGATTGATTGATTGATTGATTGCGTTTAATATCCTCAAATCCACTCTGGGTCTATAAGGCACGTCGTAGTGGAGGGCTCCGGCTGGTTATGGAAACACGTGGTTTTTTTACCGTGCGCTTAAATCCACGTACAGGAGCATTTTCGTATGTCGCTCCCATCGATATCAGGCCGAGACGAACTCCTGACCTTGCGCGCGCAGCAGCAGAAGGCGCCAAAACCAATACGCTAAAGTGGTGGGTACAAACACGAGTGTCTGAAGGGAAATCATCCTGCATAAGTCAAAAAAGTTTGTTTAGAACAAGCCCATGGAAATTCAACTATCCAGATTCCTCTCTACAACAGCTGCGTGTGCTTTTTCCTCTGTAAAGACTGACTTTCCTTTTCGATCTCATCTCTTCAGTCGGCAAGCTTTGTCACTTTCTTCCCACTCTTGGGGATCAACTCAAGTGAGTAGACTGTCGATTTATTCGCTTCTCCAAGGCGTTCTCGATGAAAGAAGGAGGCTCAGAACGACCGTTTACCAGCCAGAGTCCGTCGAAGGGCACCACGTCGTGGAAGTAGGACAACATCTTGGTCCAGTATTCGCCGCTTGCCGGATGTGTGAAATCCGGAAACACCAGTCGGCTGCGGTTGCCCACCTGCGGTGCAAACGTGAGGCGAAATGGTGCCACGATAGCTTAAAAAAAAGGGCGCTTCACGAGCAACCTAGAACCTACGTATCTACCCTAACCTGACCCAATTCAACCCAACCTAACCCAATGGCAACCTTGATTAGCTGCAAGGAAGGGAGGGTTAACGGCCGTTGAGGTTGGCAGAGGGTTACACGGAGTGTCAAGCCTTTGGAGGTATAAACGCAGGGGTTCAACTTTGTCGATAAAACGTACTGAACAGCGTTGAAGGCTAATAGAGGACGCGGACGAAGTAAGCGGACGTCAATACTACGCGTTGGTGTATTATTAGAATCAATTTATATTTAAAATTTGGGTTATGTTACATATATTTAGCATACAGAGAAGGCAGTCCCATAGTCAAACACTGTATCGGGACTTCCCATGCGCCGTTTAAAGTAAAGGCATTAGCAGAACTTAGCATTGTGTATGACAGCTTTGCTAGCACGTGTCCTGCTACTTATTGTAGGGCATAGCTTGAAGGCCGTGTGGGGAATACTATAGGTAAACTCCTGTGTTGAAGCTGTAAACTCATTTAGCCAGTCACTGCGCGTTCTCTGCATCTATACTGGTTCCGTAATTCCACATAGGAACAGACAATTGTCTGGGAACAGACAACAGTCCTGCCTGGGGTGCCCACCTGTCACTGACAAACATTCCCACGAAATATTTTTTTTTCTTTTCGTTGAATAACGTCACGAAAAAAGAAAGACGTACGCCGACCAAATAAAACCTTAATAGCAAAACGTTAAAAGCAAGAGTTTTATTTGGTCGGTGTACGTCTGAACTCGTCATGTTTATTCCCGACCGGACGGGCTTCCGTCGAACACTCGATAACGTCATTATCGGTGCATCTTGCGAGCCTTAAAGAAAATAAGCGTTTTGTTCTAGCGTTTTTTTTGTTGCTTTCAAGTCTCATTAATGAAGGGTCCACGCTTATCCGCCGCAGATGGAACAGGGACTGCGCCTCAGACCCGACGACCACTCACCATGCCGTAGTTGTAGTCGCCGGCTTCCGACCTCACAAACACGGCCGTCTTGTGACCTTCGTCGAAGGGAAGGTAGGAGCCGCTTTCCAGGTTCGCGTCGATGCCCGGATGCTAACGGAGAAAGAGGCAGTTTGCGACAGATCGTACGCTAAGAATGTCAGCTCCCAGTCGTCAACTCCATCGCAGTTATCCGGCATGCTCGACAAAATAAAGGCACTCGTCGCCATCAGCCACCATTTTTTTTCAGTTCTTTACATCGGAGACGTGGCACAGCAGTCAGAATCTTCTCGTTCAGCATAAAGTGATGGAATATGGTCGCCGTGATTAGCAATCTATAAGTATATGCAGTTGCTATATGAGTTCAATAACTCTGAAGCAAAACTACATGATAAAGCAGCTAGACACCTGACTGATGTGGCCTTAACGTACGTCTGTTATATACGCAGTTGCTCTACAAGTTCAATAACTCTGAAGCAAAACTACATGATAAAGTAGCTAGACACCTCACTGATGTGGCCTTAACATACGTCTGTTCAGCTATGGGAAATTTCTACGCTTATGCTATTGAAAAAAGAAAAGAACGAGACGATCACATGCTTCGGGCTTGATCGTGTCTCAAGAGCGTGCAATATCACTGACGTCACCTTTTGCCAGAGGGAGGGGAATTATGTGGGATGCTTTAGGTGTTTGAAGACGCTTGCAAGGAAGACGAGCGAGCCCGGGCTTATTGTGTTGTGGGCCGCTTTCAATAAGCAACCGTTTTTTTTTTGTTGTTGTTCCTATTTTTTTGTCGCTGACGTCTTATGCTATGTGTGGGCAGAAACTCTCACATCCGAGATGTCTTATTGGAGAACCTAATGCCTGCCCTCGGGATCTGATCAAAATAAACATTTATTTTCACAGGCGTTGGCCATGTTACACGTAGACGAATCCACGTTCTAGCATAACCAAAAATTCAGTATTCCAGCAATGCAATGTGGTAGCAGCCCCTTAAAAAAAGTTTTAGCTCGGGATCAACTACGACTTCCTTATTCAAATAGGTTGAAAAAATTTAACTCTCGCATCGAACCACCAAAAGGGATTTAAACAAAATTTGTTGAACACAAGAAAAAAATACTTAGTTCTACCGGTTGCAGGCAGCAGAATACTGATTTAGGGCGTGAACAGTTTTCTTTTTAATTTTCGGAACGTTGTAAGTTAAACTGAAGTGCTAATTTCACAAGCCCGTATCTCGACCAAGAAAACTTCAGGAAAATACATCCGTTAGAGTCCATAAAGCCTACAGGTGCGGTGTAGTAGGGGCACAATTTACGTAACTTCGTTGCAACGCTTATGACAATTTTTCTAACGTCTAAATCTACTGAGTGTTGAGGTTTAAATCAGTGGTATCTTTCAGAGAAATGTATGACGCATCAGTTTTGTCCGCTTTAGATGTCTCATTACGTGTCGTTTAGAGAATTGAGTTATCGTTCTTTAATTGCCGGATTTAATAGTTGTGAATTTGCTATGTAAGTTTTTTTTTTCATTTTGATATATTAAACAGCTAGTTCGCGCACCCACACGCACACAAAAAGTTGGCAGCCTAAAAAGATTCTGCTTCCTACAGTTACATTTTAACTTGTTTTTTTTTTCTTTAACGCAGCAAACCTCGTTAGATTCGGCACAGCGGAGCATGAGAAAAACAATTTTTCCTCTGGAGCTCCCGACGTAGAGCTCGTTAAGTTAAAAAGTTAAGAGGAGGGGTAAGTCCAGGTCTGCTAGTGAACTACGTTTCTTGCAATAGTAAAACAGGCAGTCACCGTTCTGGAAAGGCTTGGTTATTATTATTATTATTATTATTATTATTATTATTATTATTATTATTATTATTATTATTATTATTATTATTATTATTATTATTATTATTATTATTATTACTACTATTATTATTATTATTATTATTATTATTATTATTATTATTATTATTATTATTATTATTATTATTATTATTATTATTATTTGTTTTGAGCACATATACATATATACACAGATATTAGGAAAGGGAAAGCGAGGGGCAGGCTGGCAAATGCCACCGGAAGGGGCACAACGCCTGCCTACTCTTTTGAAGAGAGGTGACAGCAACACAGAAATAGAAGATAGGAAGGAGGGGAGGAAAAAGGAAAGAGGAAAGGAGAGCAACAGGACACTGCAACAGGACGAGCGAGAACGAAAAATGCACAGAAATGAACGAGCCGACGCCGGTCGAGTTCACACCATATCGCCGTGACGTCATCAACTCTGACGGCACCTGCTCGAGTCTAGTTTCTTTACACCGCTGAGAAAACTGCTTAGTATTAAGGAGGACTGAAAAACTCGGCCTTCTTGCACTTTAGACTTGCGCCAAAATGACTCAAGTACGAGAAAATGCAGCGAAATTTGTGACGTCACAGAGATGTGCCCAAACTCGGGTTTCCCCGAGGAATTCAGGAAAAGAAAGTTTGATATTTTTGTGTGTGGGGGGGGGGGGGGCAACGACAACAACACTCAAGTATCGGGCATCGGGTGCGCAATAAAAAAATTGAGATGGTCAAGTTAATCCCGTGTCCGCCACTGCGTGTGGTGTCCTCATACCCGCTCCACTCCTCCATGGACGTTTTTTTTCTGCTCCACTAAGAGCAAACCCTTATGCGCCCCACATGAATGAAAATAAATGTTTAGACTAGGTTAGCTTGGTTAGCCTAGAACGCCCTGAGGTCCCATTCAAGTGCTGCTTCTTTAGTATCCGTTTAAACTCAGCGGACAGAATTAGTCGCCAGCGCACTTGAAGAGGTCGCACCACTGACCAGCGTGAGGACAAACTTCATGTCCCGCTTGTGCAGGTCCTGCGCGAACTCCGGCAGACCGGCGAAGCGGATCTTGTCGTAGGTGAAGGGTCGCAGGGCCTCCATGTAGTCGGCGTCCAGCCACACCGCCTCGACGGGTATGCCGGCGCGCAGGTTTCGGCGCCGGGTCTCCTTGACCTCGTCGATGCTCGCGTAGCCCCAGCGGCTCAGGTGGAAGCCCAGGGCCCAGTACGGCGGCATGGCCGGCCGGCCCACGAGCGCCGTGTACTGCTGCACCACCTCGGACGGCGTGGGCCCCAGGAACACGAACACGTCCAGAATGCCGCCCGTCGTGCGGAAGGTCACCGAGGGACTCGGCTTGAGCAGGATGTCTGCGAGACGTCACCGTCGGGACGTTGTTCAGAGGAAGCGTCACGCAAGCTTGGAGCTGTTGACTACGTGAGAATAAGAAGTAAAAACGTTTTCCTCGGCACCCCTGATTTGATGAGTGTTAAGCTGTTGCATTGTTCAGTTGTGACGTATCCACTAGAGTCTCTGCAGGAGTACGTTTATCTAGGTCAATTACTCACAGGGAACCCTGACCATCAGAAGGAAATTTACAGAAGAATAAAAATCGGTGGTAGTGCACACTGCAGGTATTACCAAATGCTGACTGGGGGCGTATACCCTTGTTGTTGAAAAGAAAGTTTACGATCATCGTATTCCACCGGTGATAAATACAGGGAAGAAACTTGGAGGTTGAAAAAGAAGCTAGCGAACAAGTTCGGGACGGCGAAAAGAGCGATGGAATGAAATATGATAAGCATAACGTTAAGCGAGGGAATAGTGTGGTGCGAATCAGAGAGAAAACGGGGATACCTGATATTCAAGCTGACATTAAGATAAATACATAAAGCTGGGTAGGCCATGTAATCCGTATGGTAGGTAACCGGCGGACCATTAGAGTCACAGTATGCCTAGGGAATGGAAGCGCAGTCGAGGGCGGCAGATCATCACGTTGTGTGATGAAATTAGGGAATCTGTAGGCGCAAGTTGGAACAAACTAGCGCAAAGGAGCGGCAATTGGGGATCGCTGGGACAGGCCTTCGTCCTGCAGTGGACATAAAGAAAATAGGATGATGATGATGTTAACAACAAATATCTGCATTTAAAAGAAAAAAAAACTGCGAATGTGACTGTAGAGAGCCGGTTTCACAGTTTGGGCCAGCAACCTTTCCACCAGAATTGTTGAAAATTGCGAAATCACATAGGAAGAGTTAACTTGTCACTCGAAATTGTTTTCAAATTGCCTAACCTTGCGGACTTTACATATAGTATGCGTGTGCACGGACCGAGTGGTTATTCCCCAACATTTCTTTTTCTGAAAATCTGGGTCTTGTGGCTATGTGCATAAATCGCCTACACCACGCCAGAAAACCATTGGACGTCGACAGGATTCATTCTTCAAAGCATTCACTCGGCAACAGGGATGTCCATCGCAGCTGTGATGAGGGTAGCCTTTGGGCCACGTGCCAGCCCATCGCTCACCCATGGCATTGCTGTTGAGCAGGAAGATGCCACAGCTCTCGCCCGTCTCCTCGTGCACCAGCATGAACGGGTGGCTACTGTACAAGTTCTTGCCCTCCTGCGAACACACAGACACAAAAAAAGAAGACACCCGTCATTTGGGCCTGCACGAACTATACGCTCACCTGGAAGGGTCTTCGTAACCTGACTTCTTTAAGAGGAAGCTTTAGCTCGGGTGCTCCTATCTAAATACATGTAAAAGTAGAATTAGTTTTTCTCGGCAACCACTACACGAAATTTGACGGGGTTTGCTGCATTTAAAAGAAAAGCTTAAAATCTAGTGACTGTTGGTTTCGAATTTTCGATTTAGGTCGTCAAATTTTTATAAAAATTTGGCGAAAATCGCAAATTTTCAGAAAACGAAACTATCAAGTTTACAATTCTGTAACTCAGCAAGAAAAAATGATATCGCAATTCTGTGAATTGTACCTGATAGCACATCTAAAGCGGACAAAATTGATATGTTACACATGAACCTCAAAAAATGGAGTAATGTGTAATTACAACTTTTGCAGAACCTTTGTAAACAACGTAACAAATTCACGTAAGATGTAAAATGACATATCAAATTTGTCCGCTTTGAATGGTCTAATGGATGCCGTTTACAGAATCGCGATATCTGTTCTTGATGCAGAGCTATTAGCTTGTAAACTTCGTTCTTCTATTTTTTTCAAACGTCTGAATTTTTGAAAATCCTTTTAACAAAATTCAAGCCCTAAATCAAAATTCCGCTCCCAAAAGTCACTAGAATTTATCATCCTCTCTCAAATGCAACAAATTTCATGAAAATCGGTCCAGGGGTTATCTCAGAAAAACGTTTTTGCGTTTTTACATGTATTTGAATAGGCCGCGTCGTAGTTGGGCCCGAGCTAAAGCTTCCTCTTAAATGGTTAAGAATGTTTATCGAGCTAAAACAGGGGAAAGCTGGAGATGGAAATTGAAGACGATGTATTCACGTGTGGCCTTGCAATTGTGGCAAGTGGCCTTGTCTTTTCCAAGGCCTTGGAAAAGAGAAGGCCACTTGCCGGAACGTTGGCTCCCGCTTTCAACGTTGTTCTCGTTTTGCTCATTTTATTTGGAGTAAAAGGCATAGAAAAATATCAGTGTCTGCATCTGTATCCGTAGACGATACGGCTAGTTGAGGATTCATTACAAAAAAAGGGTCAGTGAGTCATCGGTTTTGTATTAACACCGCAAAACAAGACACCATATACGCAGGCTCGACCTAAGCGGAAGTCGAAGAGACAGAAAATAGAGTTCCGTTTATCGGAAGTTTAGTTTCTGCGAAGGACGCAAGAAAAAAATTACGAAAAGTCGAGTTATTTCGAAAGCGTCGGGTGTTTTATTTCCCTCCCGATGAAAAGAAAAAAACGTTATTGTACTTATTGTGCTCTGCCTGGAGTATCGAAGCTACATTCATGGAGTAGCTGCTCAGTTTGTTTCTTTTTTTTTTACGAGTGCAACCTTGATGCACAAAAGAACGCGAAATCTAGGCAACGCGAACGCTCCACGAGTAGCGACGAATGCCACAACAGCGCACATAACTGATGCATTAAATTTTCCTGGCTATTTCACATCACCAATCGAACTTCTTGTAATCCTGGTTCATACGAAGCATGACAGCCGATGAGGTAGGTGAAGTTTCGGTTCCTGTTCCGTTTAACTGGAATTTGTTACTATTGTTCCTATGCGTGGCCAACCCAAGATGGCGCCCTCGTCCCGTTTATCTGGCACTTCTGTTTAGGCCACTTTCGTTCAACCGGAGTCCACTGTACCTATTTTCCGCGCTTACGCAAATTCTTGAGCAGACATTGCAAAATCTAGACGCTATAGTGCCTGCTGGAGTAGCGTCAAGCTTGGGGTAATGGCAAACTCCCACCACACATGTTCGTCTGATGACCCGGCTTGCCTTCACGCAAGGTTAGGTCGACTGCATCTGCGGAAATTCCCTGGAAATAGGGGCAATTACAAAATGCTTTCGACGTATCACAGTATGCTGTCCGCATCCGAGACAATAGCATTCATAAGTACTCTCCCCACCGTAATGTCCAACCAGTGTTTTCACTTATTCCTCATTCACTTGTCACACGGTCTTGTTTGCCGTCTGCCTAGCTCACGTGCTTTCGCAGCACGCTTTGAACTTTGCTAGGCCTACAGCGACAAAGAGCTCGCTCCGTGGGTCTACTACAAAGAATGGCCCTAATGTCCGGACTCAACATTCGCCACATGTCATCCTTTGAACCAAGAGACGTCCTTTGCCCAGCACTGTCTGTCCTAACCCAGCCTAACCTAGCGCAATGAAAGCACTTTTGTGCTTTCTTAGAAACACTAATCTCAGTGACCCACTTAGGTGTTAAAGTGCTGTGTTTTCTGTGTGTCACGTATCTCCGTTGCGAGTTCTGCACGTCATCTCATTTTTCGCATCCGTTCCATCTGGAGTATCCCGCTGGGCATGGCTCCAGGCAACTCTCTCCGGTATTCATTAAATCTCTCTCTCACCGTTGGTGATCTCCCAGCGTTGAAAAGGGTGATCTTCTGCCAGTCTGTGCTCCGCAGCAACGGCGACTTGACGTCTCCGACTCCGTACACGTAACGCGACGGGATGTAGGTGGACATCTGAAGGAACTGGTCGGCGAATACCAGCGTCGACAAGTTTGTGTGGAACCTACAAGCGTGGAAGTGAAAACTTTCGCGTGACGTCATCAGATGCCAATACAGAAGCAAGCGCAATGTGAAAACTTGCTTTTTAGTTGTACCGGAACAACACACACTCAGAAAAATAACAACCACGAGGGTGGATTGCGTGTCGAAACGTCATCTTTCCCCCGCCACCCTACACTCTTTAAAAATGTACATACAACTTTTGAGGCTTACCTAGTCTCACAACAATAATGGTAATCTGTCTTGTTCGCGTTTCCTTTCTTTAACGCTGCGAGCCCGGTACTTCCAAGTCACGAACGGCTTGCGCGTTAGCAGCGTGACATAGCATTCTCGGCAGCAAGGTAGCGAGCGCCGAGTTTTCAAGAAAGCAAACGCAAGCAAGGGAGATGATTATCGTTGTGGGACAATTGTACACCCCAAAGAGTGCAATTGTTTTAAGAGTGTGCTTTCTCTGAAAATTTTGTAAGTGGCTGCATTCATTATAAGAACACCCTTAGTGCTCCCTTTCATTAATCTCATGGCCCTAGAAGGGTGTTTTTTGTGAAACATACACCTTGCGGAATTTAAGGGTGTTCGGGCACTTACACGTGCAGTTTGCGTCAAGTCGTAGTTCGAGCAGGTCATATGGACGGTAGTCTATGCATGTCAGCCTCTTAATTCATGTACATGGAGGCCCCGGTGGTGAAGGGGAAAATACGTGGCATTTTCTTTTACATCCTGTACCACGCTCTTCGAGATTTTTTGCCGCTGGCTACGTTTAAGTTTCAGCTTAGCGTTGTTTTACAGATCAGCTGGGAATCGTCAGCGAATAATAGCGCGTCAGCCAAACACAGTTCATCAGGTGCACGTTCTTTCAGGTGCACCATCGGGGCCGGCGCATTGTTAAGGTCAGCAATTCCCGCGCCCTTTCATATAATGTCGGTTTGAATAAAAGCTCGCATGTGCCCGAGGGAGCAATCCACTGCCGATGCTAACAGAACATTTATTTTGCAGGGAGGATGTGCCCTGGTCGTAAACTGGAATGAGACGCAACTACTTTGTCCTCTTCTCTGCTTCCTGCATTTCAAATCTCACAGCTAACTTCGCTGAAATTGTTTAACCTTGGTGCGGATTCATATAAATCGAAGCATTGAAAATCGTAACTTCAGCCTATCAGAGCAGCTAGAGGTACCACTACGCCGCTAAGGGGCTGTATTATTTGCTTTATGTGCTGTATTTGCTATGTGCTGTATTATTATCCGTGTTTGTGTGGGCCGAGTGTTACAGGCGTACCGATTCCGACTGGGAAATTGCAGGTTCGAGTCCTGCATGCAGGCTGCGCCAGTTTTCTGTCTCGCTTCATATTTTGATACACACTTCGGAAGATACTTCGGAAGATACATCGGGATTACTTCAGACAGATGTCGAAGAAGACTTAGGCTTCGATAAAATATAAGATATCGCCGTAAAAATAAAAGGTAGTGTTCATTTCGACAAAGCACATATCAGGGTAAAAGTTGCAATTCTGCAAAAAAAGTCACCCTTTCAACCGGGTTCAATAATTCGCTTAAACACGTTTTTCAATTATGCGGCGTTCATAGTTCACAGTGTAAGGAAGTTGGTTACAGAGATGCGAAAACACCCTTTCCTTAGCGTGTACTATTTGCATAGGACGCGTTCTATGTCAACCCTATGGTCCTTTCGGGCCCCAGCAAAGAAGAACGATTTGTGAGGATGTTGACCATCACCTTCGAGTGCTGTTGCACGTTTTTCAAAAGTTGCAAGCTTGCTGTGCACTGTCCCTTTGTGCTTCAGGTGGCGAGACCTACAAGGACTCTTGTATATTGAGATAGAAGCCTTTTTTGCGGGAGCCTCTTTGACGTTGGAGACATTTCCTATATGAATATGCGTTTAAGTGGCAAGATCCAGGGCCTTCGTGTAAATATCTTCCATTTGGAACTACCCGTATGCGGTCGTATCTAGTGGTTTGGTGAATACGAAACGCCATACATCTAGACTGCCTCAGCTCATCAACTTCTATCATTACAGGGGGAATGCACCTTGAGGGCGGCAAAAGACTGCATTGGATGACTAGACCTTCATAACTTTCCTTGCGACCTCAATTCTTTAAACTGTCTCAACTTTCTTATACGATTCCCTACCAACTATAGCACAAGTACATGCAATCTAATGTCAAAATTGCACCGGGTAGAGGTCTTTAGAAGCTGCCGGCAGAACGGCATCATTTTTTTTTTCCTTTCCGGTCCCATTCGTGCAGAAAGTCAGCCTTCACGTCAGTGAGGTTTGCTATCCACAAGGGTTATCAGCGTAGCCAGCCGATACGTACACCACTTTTCTGGACACTGGCCGGATGATCTCGACGTCTCCGGCCGGGCTGACCGAGGTGTCGTACATCACTGGGAAGTAGTGGTCTCTCTTAGGCACGTTGGGCAGCGGCACCTCGTACCGCGATGACCTCGGGTCATAAACCTGCGGGCATGGTTGCCGGAGCACAGATATATTTTTTCACGTGACGTCATGGACGCACCTGCTTCTCATCGTGCTAATACTCGAGCATGGTGGCCACGTTCACATCGGTGCTCCGTTGTTCTGCTTCTTCTGGTGGTAACCGATTTTCAGCGGATTATCCTTATTGTCGATTCGCCGTCCTGGATTTTTTATTCTTTTATTTAGTCTTGGTTCTGGCCCGGCAAGCTTAGCGATTCGAACAAACCCCTCCCCTACAACACACCGCTGGAATGCCGGATGCCTCGCTGGGGGAGAGGCAGGGAGGGGGGAGGGGGTAGCAAGGTTGTTTGCACTCGTCTTATAAACTAGTGAGTGTCTCGCGGTAACATTTGAGACCCGCCCCTTCCACAACCGAGCCGTGCGTCCTGCTCACTTGGTCACGACTGCGATTGTCAAATGCCGCCGCACTGCTGTGTATCTTGTTTACGCAGCTTCTCGATGT
The DNA here is from genome assembly GCF_038994185.2 of Dermacentor albipictus. Classification (NCBI taxonomy): domain Eukaryota; kingdom Metazoa; phylum Arthropoda; class Arachnida; order Ixodida; family Ixodidae; genus Dermacentor; species Dermacentor albipictus. The sequence continues at coordinate 99,016,075 of NC_091828.1, read as the reverse complement.
GCCAGTACCCTATAATCGCGGCCACGAAGATGTAAACGCTAAGCATCTATACAACGTCAAGCGCAATTTACTCAAACTGCTGAAACAATCTTTAATAAACATGCCTTCTTTATCTCTGTTTGGCTTATCTGTAAAAACGATGAAATATGCCCGGACCACAATAAATCATTTCTGAACTTTTGGTATTCCTGAATTTCTTTTCACTTGGTACGATATTGAGTTTCTTGCATATTTTGTGTATGTTCGTGGTTTATAACAAAACGCCAGGTTCAAAAATTACGTTTTTGTTGTCCACGTCGTTCTCGGAACTGCTCGGCAGAGTAGCAACGCTGCAGATAAATGGTGTGTCAAATCCTTCTTTATTATTTTTGTATGAAAAGCAACATTGCAAAGCAGATTCATGTCCTACGAGACTAATAAGTTACACACTAGATTCAGCCACTACAGTAAGTCGCAGTTACAAAACGAAGCGAAAAAACAACACTTCAAACAGTATTTTTGTCAGTTAAAGCCAGAAAATAGCGAAACAATGGAAACGTATGTTAGTCGCTCGCGCCCACCTTTAGGAGGGTCACGGGTACGTGAACCACTGTGTAGCTCCCAGCAACGTTATTTGTAACCCTAAAAACAACGTGAAGGTGAACAGCCATATCTGTATTCAAGGGGCCACAGCTGATGAAAAACATTTTGTCAAATACAAATATATTGCGCTAAATTAGTGTTCTGTAGTAAAACTGTGCGATATGCACGTATATCTTGCTTGCTAAAGAACAAATTTGACCTTCGCTCCCACAATGTTGACGGGCCCATGAGAAACGAACGTTACGGAGCAATTGCCTTAACTTGAATTCGAGTGTATCGGCGTGACGAGGAACCTCCTAAGCTTTCCCTCGAGACGCCATATACAACGATTCAGTGTTCATGACGAACGCGCGAGTCTTACACGGCACGTAACGTTACCCGCGAAAGCTTCTCATGTCGCATATATTCACGCGAGAGGCTCAAGCCCACACGCCGTAGTGACTCGTTGGCTGCGGCCTTGGGCTGATATAGGCACGACGGTCGCGGGTTTGTGTCCCAGCCCTGGCGACCGCATCTCGCTGAGCGCAAAAAGCAAAAAAAATGTCCTTTATTGTGCATTAGCTGAATGTTAAGGAAGCCCAGGTGATCGAGATTATTCCGCCGTCCCCCTCTATGGCATTCATCGTTATCAGATCATGGTTTTCTGGCACTCAAAGCTCAGGAATTTTATTTGAAGTCTCAAACCCACACCTAATGAGTCATCTTTTCTGGAGTCCAAACTGAGTCTTTTTTTGTAACATATCGTTTCCCGTGCACTGTAAACGAATTTGCACCCTTAAGGGTGCTTTCTGTCTATAACTCCCACCTTACGTTTTTTACAAGTGTAACAGTGGGATACATAGGCCGATTTCCACCCTTAAGGGTACTTTCTGTCTAACTCCCACCTTTACACATTTTACGGATGTAAGAGTGGGAGACGTACCCCAATTAGCACCCTTAAGGGTGTTTCTATCTATAACTCCCACCGTTGCACTTTTTTCTGGTGTAAGAGTGCGAGACACAGACCGATTTTTACCCTTAGGGCTGCTTTCTGTCTATCAATCCCACCGTTACACTTTTTACGCGTGTAAGAGTGCGATACATAGGCCGATTTGCACCCTTAAGGACACTTACTGATGTAACTGGGTTTACAACACATGCACGCGCCCGTTGCACGAGCCGGACGCTCGCTCACCCTGATGCGGGCGGTGTTGTCGTTGTAGTTGATGACCTCAACCTGGACAGCATGGAGCTCGTCGGGCAGCCCCGACGGCGTGACGCGGACCGCGCGCACAACGGTCTTCGTGGGCGACCGCTGGATGGTGTCCACCTTGTAGCCCAAGTAATTGGCCGGGTAGAAGCAGGCCGGTGGCAGCTGGAAACCCGGCTCCAGGTTCTCGGCCGACGCGTTCACGGGCTCGAAACAGCAGCCCCGGGTTCTGCAAACCGTGCGACATGTGGTTCGAGCACGAGGTCTTTCGCGAAGGCGGTGCGATAATTTGTGCAGGTTGACGCTTACATTTTTCTCCCTGTGTGTGTGTGTATCTTGAGACAGTACTTCAGCACGGGTCAATAAATAAAGAAACAACAACAGCGCTCCCGTCCTCTACAGTAATCCTCGTCTGACCCTACGTTTACTTCACCCGAACTTCGCCGTGGTTTCGCCATGACGATCTGCCTGTATTACGGCATTACTGAATGTAGCACGGACATGGGATGGGGACGCTCAGATAGTAAACACCCTTAATACCTTTCTATTCACTCTCTCAGTCTCTTTTTTTTGTCAAATCATGCTTCACTGGAGTGGAAGGTTCAAATTGTGGTGCACGCTCGAGGCTGAGCGAAGGATGTTCTGACACAACTAGACACGCTTCAGTCCCAGTCATAGCTGAATGCGTTGGCCCTCACCAGATTAGCGAAGCTAAGCGACATTGTTCTTGGCTTGTTTATCCTGATCGATCCATACTCTAACTAAATGCGCATGCATGTCCATCGACAACATCACTTAAGCTAAGTAGCATTGTCAATGGAGCATTGTCAAACGTCAACTGCTGACGTTTCTTCAACTGCACCTCACTATTTCAGGCACACTCGTTTAATAGTACGGTCAATTATGACGACGATCGGGACGATCGCTTCTGCAGCCCTTATGGCAAACTCGTAGCAAACCGCACGCATCCGCCACGAGCGGGCTTTGGCGTGACTACCAGTACAAAAATTGCAACTTCAGGCACTTTGGTGTTCTTAGTGCACTTGAAACCACTTTCCGGTATCTGTACTTGCATCCAACCGCTTGCCTTTCGCTACTACTGTCGCTCTTCACTGAACTTCGTTGACGCCAACTTGAGTTCATTGACCTCTGGGTACGCGCCGCTCTTCAACGACGAAAAAAAAGCACTCCAAATATTATCCGGTGCTGGGTGGTATTGAATCCGCGTATGTATATTCAGGCATTCTTCTTTCAATTGAGAGCTTCAGTGAGCCCGCAATCTTAGCATTTGCTGATACCTGGTTTCCGCAGAGATGTAGTGCAGCAACGACGCTGGTAGCGACATCTGGTGGTGCAATGTCTAGCAAGAGGGCTTGCAAAACTAATACCACTGTGACTTAAATCTTCTACTTCAGCGGCGGTGAAAAGCGTTGGTAGTGCCATAACGGTTAACGTTCAGCAATTCTACCATTTTTTTCTTCGGCGATAACATTGGCACGACACAAACATTTTTCGAACAAAAAGCCACAAAATGTCACTCATACATTTTTCTGCTACCGTGCGTGACTTCGGTGACCCGGTAATCCGCAAACGTTAGGAAGTTTACCGACAGACTAAATGTATCTGATTTATACGTTCAGAAACTCCCCACGCGCAATCTATTCGGTGGCTGCGCGAGATGGCGCAGCGTGTCCATTCTGGCATTGCGAGATTGCTTCACTGCTAATCGCATTAACGTCGACGTTCAACGCGAAAAAGGTTCTACTGGAGTTTTGTTGGTTTGGCAACAGTAACAGAATGGTTGGTAAAACCGGCCTCACAGAGATTCAGGATAACAGATAGCGGTTTGAAATATGTTACTTCTCTTCCTTCCCTGTCCTACAATGCGAACCTGCCGAAAGTTGACTAAGGAAGCTTTGTTGCTAATTCGCATGCGGCATTCCTCAACTAATTCCCCATTTACCTGGTTGCAGCACGACACAAGTGCATAAAAAGCCATCCAATCCTTGGCCATAGTTGTGCCACAGAAGTTGCAGTTTTCGCCCGAAAGACGACGCATTGCTTGCGATAGCAAATTTAATTAAACAGCTATACGACGTAAGGTTAGCAGTTTCATCGGGTGCATAAATTGCTGTGGACATTCGCTCAGAAATTACATTAACGAGCACGCTGCCGTCACGGGCACACAAGCAAACATGACCATATCTCAATTGATGACGGCACAGGCTCGAAGTCAGAAAGCTGCCGTGAAGAAGAGCGGCAGCAGTGGCGAGCGAATTCCCCTCCATACTACCTCTAACTTCAATGCGAACCAGGCGTGCGAGAACACATCGCACACGAAGCCAGCAGTCATCTCGGGCTCCGTAGTCTTCGAATCCACCCACAGACTGCCTCCAAGATGGTCGGCCGCGCTCAGCCACCACAGCCGGAGTACAGGAGGATGTGCGCACTGCTCCTTCCCCCTCCCGGCACGTGCAGAACAGCACGGGACTTGACTTGCGGCTTTCTCGCGCATTTCTGCTCCCACCTCCACCGAGCGTAACAGTTTCTCTCTCATTCCTGCTATCCCGACGCAGAGCAGCAAGCTAGAGAAGTCAACCTCAAACATTTTACTCTTGCATTTCGTAAACAATGTATCTTCCTCTGATCCAACCAGATCGACTGAACTGATCAGATCAATTGGATGGATTGGAAACATTGCGACGGGCTCCCACACGAACACGATACGAGAACATGACGAAATCTGAGTGTCCAGATTAGTACCCCGGGTCCTTCCCAGTTGGCAGGCACTGTGTACTGTCAGTTCTGTGGTATTTATGTGCGAGAACCACGACATGAATATGAAGACATTCAAAGTGCAACGAAGAAACGCCATTCAAACAGAGGCATTGGATCAGTGGCTTATAGGCTACCTCCCCTACCCCCCCCCCCCATCGGATGGTCTGCGGCTCACCGGCAGGACTCGTGGCTCGGAGCCGACTCCGGGTGGCAGTCGACGCGTTGGCTCTCCCACACCTGGCTGCATATGGGGCTCTGGATGACCACGATCTCCTTGAAGTCGCCCCTGCTGGGCATCGGGCCAACTCTGCCAATGTTCGCGTAACCTTCGTCGTCGCCGTACACCTGGGCCATCATCCTCGGCTCGCCCGGACGGTCCGGCGCGGCGCGATGGTCGGTGGCGCCGCCGGCCACGCGAGGTGGCGCTGCCGGCGAGTGCCGGCGACCGTCTCCGTGACCGCGACTCATGTCGGTGGCTTTCGAAAAAAAAACGATGTCACTGGCGGCATGTCACACCCGCTATGCTAACCTGTCATAATCTCACCCGCCATGGTTGCTCAGTGGCTATGGTGTTGGGCTGCTGAGCACGAGGTCGCGGGATCAAATCTCGGCCACGGCGGCCGCATTTCGATGGTGGCGAAATGCGAAAACACCCGTGGTACTTAGATTTAGGTGCACGTTAAAGAACCCCAGGTGGTCGAAATTTCCGGAGTCCTCCACTACGGCGTGCCTCATAATCAGAAAGTGGTTTTGGCACGTAAAACCCCAGATATTATTATCATAATCTCCAAGCCGATTCAGGAAACGAATAATCCACGTTCTCGCGTTTTTTTAACGCTAACATTTTCCTCTGTAAACGGTGACGGCACTGTTACAACTACCAACTGTTACCAACTAGCCCGGTGCGAGACCGGGCTAGTTGGTATTCCATGCTGAAGTGACTAGCGCAAGAGGGGATACGGGACACTAAAAAGGCGACAAGGACAAGCGGAAGGACTTAAAGACAAGCGCTTGTCCTTGTCGCCTGTTTATTGTCCCGTGTCCACTCTTGCGCTAGTCACTTCAGCATTCTTAAACTGAGCAACTCACTTGAGGAAGCTTTCTGCGTGTAACTCACACTTTTACACCCAAAGGGTATAAAAACCCGTGAGTTACGGACGAATTTGCACCTTTAAGGATAATAAAGAGTGTAAATCGGTTGATATTGTGTGTCGCCATTAATTGGTTTGGTTGGAAATCTCTCCAGTGGTAAACCATCGCTTTTTAAGATGCCTCTTTCCACGTTACGTTTACCTGAAATCCAGTCAGCAGATGACAACGCCGCAAGTTTAGCACAGGCACTCGCTTACTCGTGTAAAATATTTCCCCGGTCAGAGAGTTGACGTCCGGCCTCATTCACCGAAACTCACCAAGGCTCACCGTCACGCGTTAGACGTGGGACCACTCACTATGGAATATGCGGACCAGTGTGCAGTTTGATATAACCAGCGCAAGAATATTTGAAGCTGAAGACTTGGTCATAACTCAGCTACAACGTAAATGAGGTACAACAATATTGCTTCTCTTCTGTAAGCTATATACCACAAAACTTGAAAAAACAGGCATGTTGCAAGCTCGCAGCACGACATTAACAAATCTAGCGTGATCCGCACTTTCACGAGCGAACGTAGAAAATCACACACACACAGACACGCACACACAAACACACGTACACACACACACACGCACAATTTTTCCACTTTGGCACTCCTATTGCAAAAGCATTAAGAACGTCTACAGAATGTATATATCCATCCACTTTGACACTCCTAATGCGAAAGCATTAAGAACGTCCACAGAATGTATATATCCATCCACTTTGACCCTCCTAATGCGAAAGCATTAAGAAGGTCTACAGAATGTATATATACATCAACATTTACACTCCGAATGCGAAAGCATTAAGAACGTCTACAGAACGTTTATATCCATCCACTTTGACCCTCCAAATGCGAAAGTATTAAGAAGGTCTACATAATGTATATATACATCCACATTTACGCTCCTAATGCGAAAGCATTAAGAACGTCTACAAGAATGTATATATCCATCCACTTTGACACTCCTAATGGGAAAGCATTAAAAAGGTCTACAGAATGTATATATCCATACTTCTAAGAATAGCGCCCACCTGTCGCTGTGGCGGCCGCCGACCCGTTGCCGGCTCCAGGTCCCGCGCCCCGCTGTCGCAGCGCGCCCAGGAAGCTCTCGGGCAGGTCGGCCACGCGCAGCTTGATGGTCATCGTGGGCTCCGGCTTGGGCAGCGGCTTGTCCCGCGGAGAGAAGGGCCGACCCGCCGACATGATGTAGAAGAGCGACACCAGGATGACGCAGGACGAGAGCAGCATGACGACGCCGAACGAGTACATCACCGCCGTCGGGATGCGCAGCGCCCCGCCCGCTGACTTGTCGTCGCCCGAAAGGAGCTTACCTGCAACAGCGACGAGGAGGCGTTGTCCCCAGTGGCGTAGCCAGGTCCTCTGGAACCCGGGGCAAATAGGTCTTCTGTCACCCCCCCGGGTGTAGTCAAGGAAAACGAGGATGTCAACAAGTTCCGGGTGTCTTCAGACGTATGTGACACGCCCCCCCCCACCCCACTGGACCCTTGCACCCGGGGTCCACGGCCCCCCGCCAGCTGACTTGTCGTCACCCGAAAGGAGCTTACCTGCGACGGCGACGAGGAGGCGTTGTCCCCAGTGGCGTAGCCAGGTCCTCTGGAACCCGGGGCAAATAGGTCTTCTGTCACCCCCCCGGGTGTAGTCAAGGAAAACGAGGATGTCAACAAGTTCCGGGTGTCTTCAGACGTATATGACACGCCCCCCCCCCACCCCACTGGACCCTTGCACCCGGGGCCCACGGCCCCCCGCCAGCTGACTTGTCGTCACCCGAAAGGAGCTTACCTGCGACGACGACGAGGAGACGTTGTCCCCAGTGGCGTAGCCAGGTCCTCTGGCACCCGGGGCCCATAGGTCTTCTGTCGCCCTCCCCCCCCCCCCGGGTGTAGTCAAGGAACGCCAGGATATCAACAAGTTCCGGGTGTCTTCAGACGTATATGACACCTTCACCCCACTGGCCCCTTGCACCCGGGACCCATGGCCATCCGGCCCCCCTTGTTGCTACGCCACTGGTTGTCCCCCATTGCATCTTGCGTATAGCCTTTAAAGCATCGCACCTCTGCATCGATCACAACTTCCGCGCAAACTACAGCTACAGTTATCACGCAGCTTAGCTGCAACGGGACCAAAAAACTGGGGCTAGAAGAGGAAGGTGTATACTATAGGCTTGAAGCTGGTGCTTGTCCGGTTTCGGCCTTGCCTCGGATTGTATTCGTTTATTTCTGATGTAATTGGAACTATGTCAATATTACTATTTTTATTACTGAACCATGCCCAAATTACCAGCACCGTTGTCACGTAGCCCTCGAAACGTATTAGATAGTGTTTCCAAAATTCGGACACGTAGAACCCCAGAGTTCATTTGCACATTGTGCACGCACGTTTTCTTTTCTGTGCAGTCCATCCATCACTGCAGGCAGTCAGTGGACCCAGGTCCTCCGGGGAGCGCGATGCATTTGAGGACACGGCTTCGATTGGGCCAAGGACAATATCGTCATTCCATTTGTCCATAGGCGCCTAACGTCGCCTTCACCAGACCCTCTGTCTGGAGAAGGCGACAGAGGGTCCAGCACTTTTATTTCTGGGCAGCAGCTTCCAGTGGGACGCAGGAGATGGATTCGCACTATTCGCGTTGTGCGCCGGTCACGGTCACTTGAAGAGCGCCACCTACTCGAACTTGGCAAAATACTCGGTTTCTCTGGCTGTGACAAAGGCTTACGTCCAACTGAAATACATGACAATGTATAGAAACATGCAATGCAAGCCGTCAGGCACAATTCAAGTGGTTTTTTCCAGCAGTGTGGAAGGCCCCCACGAAGGAGAACCCGCAAAAGGCAACAATGACTGTCGGCCCCAGCAACTTCGGGTGGCAGAGTCTGCAGTTAGACTATGTGCATACGAGATAATTAGAAACCAGCCCCAAATGAATGCGCGGTTTGCTCCCTCCCACAGAGCATATATACGTGAACCAAGACCGGCTGCCTCTGAACTTCTGCGGACACGTCACCTTCAACGTTGGGGGTTGGTTCACAATATTGGAACCTCCTATTACGTATTTTACGGTTGAAGCTTGCGCTTGTCCAATTCGCACTGCTTCACGTAGTTCGACTTTGTAATTAAACTGTTTAGCCCTTGAAAAGTATTTCCACAGTACTATATGTATATACGAAGTCTATGAAGGTGCTCTCGGAGGATAAATGAATACATTGTTCCCATGATAGTCTGTGGAGCCACGGACGCGTCAGCCCACAGGCACAAAAATAGGCACAGTTCTGTCACAAAATGGCGTCTCTGAGCTCTACGCAACACGTCCCCCTCCCCCACAAAGTCTATGAAAAATAATAAACATGCCGAAAGCGCCTCTCTTATAGCCAAAATGCGTCTGATTACGGTAAGCAGCACTCACGTAGCCAAAGAAAAAGAGTTATGTAAGATTTCAGGGGGACAACAATGAGCGTACATGTGCAACCCTAATTGATCTTCGAAAGAAACTAGACCACTGCATGCAGAAACTTCTTCACACACCAATCATCTTAAACGCGAAGCTGGCGGCCGCAGTGCAGGAAGTCAGAAGGTCTTCAGTTTGTCTGCGGCTAGTCTAAGTTCAATTTTAGGAGCAAAGTTGAACACAGCAATCAGTTTACAAAGTGAGTCTGATTGTAAGACAGCGAGAAGACAGAGGTGCAATCATACCGGTGATGGGTGCCTCCTCCATGTTGCCATTGTCATCCAGGCGCACCTCCTGGAAGATCTCGCCTTCGTTGGCGTCTTCGACGTTGCGCCGAGACGCCCTGCGCTCCATCTGCTCCTGCGCTGCCTGCGCAGGTGAGTGCAGAAAGAGGATGACGTCATACCTCCAACTGCGAGTGGCGCCATCTGTTACGACGGCTCAAGTTGGTCTCAAGTGGCCTCCGAGATGCGCATGTACACTTGCTGTTGCGTCTGGGCCAACTCTGGCCACTATCGAATACAGTCTACATATAGGTAGCTAAAGAGACAGCTTCGAGCTCATGTAATTGAACGCGCGTGGAACCACCTGGGAGACGATGGGAAGGCAGTTCTGCGATGTGACGCCACCTAGTGGTGGCAACAAAAGGTTAAGGAAGCGCTCATATATTTTTAGTTTTAACTCTTTTGCTTGTGCAAACATACGAAAAAGACGACTTAGATTACGCACATAGGAAGCGATAGTTACATTTAGTAGTTACATTTTTTTTTTGCGCGGACGAACTTCGCGTGGAGTTTTCCAGCGTCCTGTGAAGCCGCCATCTTATTTTGGACGGCAAACTAGCCTGCATCGCTTTTGACTTCGATCCTGCCTTCACGAAACTTGTCTTATTTGATGCCTTGATCGGAATTGGAACGATACTTAAGATAGCCGCTGTCCGCTTCACCCGTCCACTTCGCCGTCGGCGGCGACTACTGCAGTGCAGCCTGAAGGCCATTCATGTGGAAGTGTAACAGTAAGCCCTCTTGCATACGGTGCCGCTGTCGTATTCGTGGTGTTGCTAATCAGTCTCGGCTTCAAGAGCACGTTTCAACACTTGAGCGCTATCAAGGTGCAAATTCTTCGCCCTTTGGTGAAGCTATTGCGTTTGTTGTGACGGTGGCATTTTGGTGCCGTCTAGCACGCGCTAGTCGAATGAAATACGTTGCCTCCAAGATTACTATTAACATCTCTCTGCATTTTCTCGGCTTTCTTGCGAATGTTTCTTTTCAGGAGAGCACGTTGTTGGGCGAGTCGGTCGTACATACTTAGAGGAGGGAATTGCGCTAAAAAAGACACGGACGAGTAAGGACAAGGACGTAAGGACAAGGACATGTTTAGCGCAATTCCCTTCTTTAAAAATGTTTCTTTTGTTTGCCTAATTATACACGTACAATAGGCCTTCCCAGAAATACGATTCGACACTATTTCAATAGGTGTAAAACGTTATAGCATGTAAAGTTTTGCCTGACTAGGCAACTCGGAGGCGCTTATGACATTCGAGAGGCTTCCCGAACCGGTGCAGGCAGTAGGTGACGTAACAAGTACAAAAAAATAAACAACGAAATGAAGACACAATTTTTTTAGTACATTCCCGTTAAACCAGTGCTCCATGTCACGCCAACGACAACAGAAGCGAGACATATCTGTCATTTCCAGAGCATGAAGGAAAAAGGAAAACTCAAGTTTGGAAACGCGAAGGCTGTAGGTTTGGTGGTCAACGGGGGCAAGTTTCTTTTTTTTTTTCGACGATCTTAAGTTCCCTTTAACTCATCTTTCCTAGAGTTAAAACAACTACAAATAACTTCCCCTCTCCTTTCCTTGGCTCTCATATTTTTTTCCTGCACTGCGTATTGCAGAGAAGATGCGCACAAAGCATCTCAATCAACTTAACGGCATCGTACTCGCTTTCGCAGGCACTGAACACGAGCGCTCTTTTTTAACTAAAACTGTACGCACACATTTGTGCGACTAATGTCACGCCGGAAATAAAGCAAGCCACTGCGATTTCTTGCTGTTGTGTGGTCGAACAAAAAACTGGTAAAAAAACAGTATCAACTCTCGAACGGCTCTTTATCCAGGGACTGGTGTAGCTGAAATAACGGTCGTCGGTCAGTCTGCAATGTTTCGCAATGCTCGAGTCTCTTCGCAATCGACAGGTCACACTGCGCCGGCCACTCCGAAATGTTGCTCTGCCCCCTTCCACAAAGCAAAATCACGGTGGCGTCCCTGTGCTTGACACCGATAGGCGCTAGATTATGCATAGCGTCACCGGCACAGTGTTCAGTAGAAAGTTTCGCAACACCATCCGCATCGCGTGCCATAAACCTAACTCAAGTACTGTCCGTACACGTTTCTACGCCTTCTCCTTCCCTTCTCTCTCTCACCCTTCTCCCTTCCCCCAGCGTAGGGTAGATAACCAGACCGTTGACTGATTAACATCCCTGCCTTCCTGTATTCCTCTCTCCCTCTCTCTCTCTCTCGCGGTCCCAGTGATCGCCGATCACGTCCTCCGAAGTGACTTCCTCGGAAATCGTTCCGGGCTAGAATCCTAGCTTCGCGCGCTCACCGTTTCGAGGCGGACGCCTAGAGATGGACGGCCGGGGTGCGCGACGGCTTCTTCTTCCTTTGGCCCCGAGCCACGCACCACCCGTAAGCTCCTCGAGCTAGCCTGTCCCCTGCTTCTTCTTTCTCGGATCTACATTTTGGGGGAAGAAAAGTATGGTTTGAGAAATTGAACGTGCAGTGTAAATTCTAAAGGAAGAAGCAAAATAAGGGCCTGAGCCCTGAATAAAATTACGAAACGCTTGTATCGCTTCACTTTGTTTCCCTAAAAAAAAGGTAATAATCACAGTTTTCTCGCCACCCGATTTGTGGCCGATCTCCCAGAGTGCGTTGCGCCATTTCGCTGAGGAAGAAGATCAAGAACAAGGTACAGGAGGTTGCTTTTCATCCAGCCGGTAAGTTCCTCAGTTGTGTCTTTGTTTTCGCGACGGTATATGTTGTGGGATGAGTGGGTACATCGTTCTAATCAGAGGAATATCAGTAGACGGAATACGGGAAACACGAAAAGCGAGATTAAGACCGGAAGGTGAGGAAGGAGAAAGTCGGAAGGAGAGGAAGGCAGAAGCCCATACCTTGTCTTAGTATTTCTCTTGATTTTTCCTGTTTTCTATCTTGTTCTATGGCCTTCCCCCGAACCTGGTGTCCTTTTCTGTCCCTTCTTCACATTTCCGTAACCTAGTAAGCTAACTCAGCCGTCTTGATGCGTCTGGCAAAGCACACATCATTTATTAATGCGAAAGCATTATGTGTCCCATGAGGTGGAAAATCCGACGTTGTCCGCAACGAGTTTTAAGAAAGATCATCATCAGTGACGTCATCAGTGTCTTGTATGACGGCAGTAGCAATGCAGAATTGAAGTTAAAACAAGTTAGGGCAAGATGACTTAAGGTGGAGTAAAATGAATTAAGGTGAAGTAAAGTGTATTAAGGTATATAAAAGCGGATTAAGGTGGATTAAGGTTGGTACAAATTGGAGCAAGGTGGATCAAGGTGGATTAAGAATGATTAATGTCGGTACGGATTAGGGCAAGCATGATTAAGGTGGATTAAGGTTGGTACAAATCAGAGCAAGGTGGATCAAGGTGGATTAATAATGATTAAGGTTGTTACAAATTAGGGCGAGGCTGATTAAGGCATATTAAGGTTGATACAAATTAGAGCGAAGTGCATTAAGGTGGATAAAAGTTGAATAAACTGGATTAAGGTAGAGTTGGGAAGGAAATGTGATAAGGTATGGCCTCACGTATCACGGACGTAACCAATTAATCAGAAAATTCTTAAAGCTGTCGCATTCAAATCACATAAGACTACTGAAGTGACTGTCATTTTCTAATGCGTGGATCTACTAAAGCATTTTTGGAGGAGAACAAGGATAACTTATAACACAGCCTTTTCAAGCATTCAAAACTACGCTTTTATTTTTGTTTTCACGGCCTTCGTCGACCTGGCCAACGTCCGAAACAGCTGCGTACTGCGCGCTAACCTGGACGGTGCCAACACAATTTATACGTCACTCTGGCGAAACATGGGAGCAGTTATTTCGCAAAGTTTCTGCAGATTAATCACAGGAACTACGGATAGGTCTTTATCTGTTGTAAAGCTCAAAAGGGCATTATGTGGGTGGGGAGGGGATCCAAAAAGATGACAGAAACCACGACAAATGTTCTGTAATAAGCGATAATACAGAATAAGGCGAATTTCAGGGACCTAAGTGGTAAATATAGTATTCTGATAAAAAGGCCGACGAGACTTTAAGAATGCTGTACTTTAGCAAACCGGGCGCAATAAATATATAATAAACCGTGATACCGTCCCAAAGAAGGAATGACAAGTTTCCATATTGTACTTTCAAACCGGACTGTTTGTCTCGAACAGGGTCGTGTATATCGCCTTCTTGTCCCGTCCCTCGTCTCTTCGAGGTCCAAGACGCTCAAAATTACACGAAACCGATTGGCGTCCAAAAAAGCCATCACGAGGACTACGACCCAAAGCTGTAGTCCTGCTCCCATGGCGTTGCAGTGCTCAGTTCGGAGTCACCAATTCGAACCCGGCCAGTGCGGCCACATTTCGATGGTGGCGAAATGCAACAAACAAAAAATGCTCGTGTTTGGGTGGATATTTGGGCGCACGTTAAAAAACCCGAGGGGGATCAAATTTATTCCGCAATCCCCACCTAAGTCGTGCCTCATTATCAGATCGCGGTTCTGGAACGTATAGCCCCAGGGAGAGAAAAAAGAATCACCACTACTGCAAGGTTCCTTGTTACAGTCGGAGTTTTTATAGGGGTGTAAGTTGCGTCTACGTTGTCAAAAAGAAAGGAAATTCCTAGGCCATCCTTGGCTGTCGAGAACATGTGCTCTTGGGCTCACTTTTCTGTGTTACAGATTTAGTGCTCTATTTAGTTACTTACTTTGGAGTGATCGAAGTCTTCTGACGAACGCACCCCATTGCAGTGTCTCGCCTCGGTTAAGAGTGTCCGCTCCTTTGCGTCATGGCACTCACGCTCAAGTCAGCAGCGCTGTCTCTCGTGCGACGCCGCCTGGTCATCCGCCGCTGCCTGCCGCTGCTATGCCTCGTGCCTCTCGCGGTGCTGACGCTGCGAATCTTCTCGGCGTGAGTGACGTCACGCTTAGTTTGGCGGCAGCCACCCAAGTAAAGTGTAAAAGTAAAATTATGGACTGATCAGCTTACTGTCCGTTGCCTACAAAGTATTTACTAAGGTAATCGCAAATACAATCAGGAACGCCTTAGACTACAGTCAACTAAAGGACCAGGCAGGATTCCGTAAGGGCTACTCAACAATAGACCATACTCACACTATCACTAAGGTCATAGAAAAATGTGTGGAATATAGCCAATCCTTACATATAGCTTTCATTGATTACGAAAAAGCGTTTGATCCAGTCGAAACCTCAGCAGTCATGGAGGCATTACGGAATCAGGGTGTAGACGAGCCGTATGTAAAAATACTGAAAGATGTTTATAGCGGCTCCACAGCCACTGTAGTCCTTCATAAAGAAAGCAACAAAATCCCAATAAAGAAATGCGTCAGGCAGGGAGATACGATCTCTCCAATGCTATTCACAGCGTACGTAAAGGAGGTATTCAGAGGCCTGGATTGGGAAGAATTGGGGATAAGAGGCAATCGAGAATACCTTAGTAACTTGCGATTCCCTGATGATACTACCTTGCTTACTAACTCAGGAGGCCAATTACCATGCATGCTCACTGACCTGGACAAGCAAAGTGGAAGGGTGGGTCTAAAAATTAATTTGCCGAAAACTAAAGTAATGTTTAACAGTCTCGGACGGGAACAGCAGTTTACGATAGGTAGTGAGGCACTGGAAGTGGTAAGGGAATACATCTGCTTAGGCCAGGTAGTGACCACGGATCCGGATCATGAGACTGAAACAATCAGAAGAATAAGAATGGGCTGGGGTGCGTTTGGCAGGCATTCTCAAATCATGAACAGCAGGTGGCCATTATCCCTCAAGAGAAAAGTATATAACAGCTGTCTTACCAGTACTCACCTACGGGGCAGAAACCTGCAGGCGTACGAAAAGGGTTGTACTTAAATTAAGGACGACGCAACGAGCTATGGAAAGAAGAATGATGGGTGTAATGTTATGGGGTTATAATAAGAGAGCAAATTGGGTGAGGGAACAAACGCGAGTTAATGACACCTTAATTCAAATCAAGAAAAAGAAATGGGCATGGGCAGGGCATGTAGTGAGGAGGGATGATAACCGGTGGTCGTTAAGGGTTACGGGCTGGATTCCAAGACAAGGGAACCGTAGCAGGGGGCGGAAGAAACTTATATAATTACGTCGGCAGGTGAGATTAAGTTTTCAAGGACAACATGGCCACACTTGCTCAAATTCTGGTTCCTGTGGTACATAGAACTTAAATTTATCTCGCGAACACAGCAAGCTTAATTTAAATCGGGCCGAAGTGGTTATCTTGTAGATCATTTATTCGTTTTGCATGTAACAACGGACGCATCAGACCTGGCCCCGAGCAACAGCTTCATCCATTAGTTAACATCGAAGGGCCTTTTCAAGTTAATTGTAGGTAATCCCTAAAAAAATGTTCCCAAACCCACATTTCTTACTTATTTTTGCGCAAGTATAGCAAGAACTGCGTACGAATTTAGTTCATGTCCACTTAGGAATCTGATGCCAAACTTGCCAAAAAAAAAACTTAAAAATCGATGTGGATGATTTCTGCATAAGCGCTTTTATTAGTTGTTTCATTTTTTTTCTTTCAGAAATCCAGAACGAAGACAAGAAATCCCGAATGCTCGTTTTTTGGAAGAGCTAAAATCGTTCACGGGTGGCCCGGTGAAGCAGGAGATTACTATTGTGAGCCCGCACAGCGTGCGTTGCATCATTCCATCTTCCGTATCGTGGCCTTAATCATTAGCGAGCGATCGAAAAAAATTTGCATCCTCGTGCCAAGCGTGATCGCAAGGTGTGCCGAGGTTTGCGTTGAAATATTCTGGCACACAGCTTTCACACACCGTGTGCAGGACCTGTAATGGCATTGCACAGGAACCCCCTACCCATATACGCTGGCTGCCCCTGAAAAAATCCGCGCGAGTAAAATTGCCATCACTTTCAGGTATAAGCACTATTGTTTTGCACTTTTTTGTAATATTTGTTAGTCCGAGATCAAATCAAATCAAATCAAGTTTATTTCAACATACAACTGATGCTGAGGACCATGGACAAAAAGCCATCAAGGCTTCACGTGGTCCATGGCCCCGTTTTACAGGCAGCAACAAATGCAACAAAGGATTAGCACGGTTAAATACAATAGTTATTGGAAAAATAGGATTTCCACACTAATAACTGCGAAACTTTAATCATGATAACTACGAGCAAGCATTAAAAAAATGTAAAGCTTACGTGATGAGTAATTCTCATAAATACAGCTGCTCATGAAATACGTCACAAGATACACAAGAGATAATAAAACAAATGCAGCACTATGTACATCGCTATTATGACACAATATATGAAAATATTTCGTACAGTAAGATATACAGAAGTATTCGATATTTCATACAGTAAGATATACAGAAGTATTCGATACGCACAATAGAAAAAATAGATAAAAGTCGTGCCCTGTGAATGTTACCCTTCGTGACAATTGTTTAGCGGGCTACCATTCTGAAAAAAATTCTGAGCAATAATTTCCCTCGAGAAAGTAACACCTGGTTTGAGCAACTTTGGTGGTTGAGCGGTATATATAGCATATACAGTAAAAGCTCGTTAATTCGAACCGCAAGGGGAAGCCGCTTCAATTCGAATTAACGAAAGTTCGAACTAACGAAAGTGAAGGAGAGCAACAGTACACTGCGATTTGGAAGCAGTAGGGCATGTCAGAAATTTGGCGTGTCAGAAAGTGATGGCGTGTGCCGCGGGCACACGCCATCTTCAAGTCGAAGCTCTGGGTCCGACTGTGCCACACCACCGATGTCCACCGAAACGAACGTTAGCCGAGGCTTAACACCGTCACAATAAATCGCGACGGCCGATACCTCCTAAGCTGAAAACAGAGGTGCACAACCGATGAAGACTGCCGAGACAAAGACGGTGAACATGTGAAGGTGGCGAAGGCCCTGGTTCATTGGTTCTTGATTGCAAACGCAGCCGCGACGTACTTGATTCACTGTGTTTTGGCGCTTGCCGTGCCATCTCCGCACAACATTAGCAGCTGTACAAGATTTTCAAAACCTCCGAGATTCGCAACGGGCAAGAAGTCTCGGAGGTTACGTAGAACGGAGAGGCGGCAGCCGCCACTGCCTTCTGGCTGACCCCGCGTTGGTTAGATTTTTTTCCGATTTTGCCTTCTCTCGCCGTTCTCTCCGTTTCGGAGGCAATACAGCCTTGTGTGTAGGCAGTAGGCCGTGTGCCAGGCGAGCGTAGTTCGAATTATCCGTGAGGGAACCTTCTCGCGTTCGAATTAACGGACTTTTTTTATACATATACTTCTGTGGAGCTTGACGGGACCAAATCGTACAGTTCGAATTATCCATAAATTCGAATTATTGAAGTTCGAATTAACGAGCTTTCACTGTATATACTTTGCATACACGGCACGCGTAAACACGTGGTGTGTATTTAACTGAATATATGCGCAACCTCACGGCACCGCCGACGACCGAAATTCGCCTGGAGTGTCCGCACAATTACCATCGCAAAAAAATTTGTCTTTCGCGTTGCAGAGCCATATCTGTCGAGGTAAATAGGCGAAATGCAAGGCATTTCTAGGCGGTCGTCACTCCCTGCTATTGTATAAAGTTTACCACACAAAAAAAATTGCCACAGGGAACCCTGACGCTGGGGCGACATTCCGGACATCGTCAAGTTCCCGCAGATTATCTAATCCTTTTAATGTCGGCATTTTTGAGCCAGTCAGAGAGGCTGGCTCAAGTTGATTCCATAGATCAAATGGCCCAACAAGTGGGGTATTACATAAGGGGTAAATAAAGCGCCCGAAATCACTGCATGGCGCGGATTGCTGGCAATCCAAGTCGCAGCAAACACGCTCATATACCACGATTTACTGAACCGGAACGTAGAGCCACTCCGTAGGTCGACGCGTCAGCGCCAACTCCCTCAATGTCTCTGCTTGTATAGAGGCGAATGTGCTATCTTCAGCTATGGCAACCCTGCCGTTATGAGGCACCGCAGGCACGTGGTGTTACACTCTATGAATAGCCAGAGAGGAGTGACAATACATCTTGCGCGTCATGTTCTTTTTGTTACAATGAACGCTTCCTCCGTTCCGTGAAATCGAATGATAAATCATTAATAATTCCTGCCTTCATACATTCGCATCATAAAGATCTACGAAGCACGCAGATCTGTTAGTGAGAAGAACGTAGTGATATTCAGCTATCGCATTACTTCAGCTAATTAAGCAGTACGTACGTCCACAAAAACGCGTGCACGGTATCCAGATAAACTATCGCACAGGTAAAACGAGATATTACCCACAACTGCCGCTAAAATCCGAAACTATGTCTGTACAGCAACAGAGCAACTCTTAGCAGGATGCGCCAACCAGCGTGCACTGAAACATTCGCGAAAAGTTTGGCAAAAGTACTCCGCCCCCACGCATGTTCGGAAGGTAGTGTCGTCTGCTCTCGTATTTCTATAACAATTTCTAGCCAATTCTACAGCAGGCGAATACCACGTATCGTGCATCGTCGCGACGTGTCGGTATCGTCGGTAGAGGGCGGTGTCAGCTGCGAGAGTCTACTGCTCTCGCAATTAATAATGTCGGTATCCAAAGAGCTTGCTGAACTCTTAAATTTTCTCTTTTAAGCTAAAAAAATAGTTTTGCTAAAGTGCCGTGCTCATTCCTACCCCGCGCCGCAAGCACTCTTTGTTCTCTCTCTCTCTCTCGTTATGGCGATGTCTTCACGATCATTTCCCTGGTCTCAAGCCCCCGAAGTCGAATGCCGCCAACGACGCGAAAGCCGATCTGGACACCGTCTGCTCTGCGCTCAGCAAGCAAAAAGGTCTCGTCGAGTGCCCACCCCACATTGGCACCGACGCGCAAGACTGCCGGCGCCGTGGTTGCTGCTGGATTGCCAGAGCAGGGCAACCGGCAGGCAAGTCTTTAGCGTATAGAACAGGTCGAAGTTCGACAACTTTTAGACGTGTTACTCATAATGGCAAAGCCTTAAACGCAATTCAAAAGGACAGGGATGTGACAGAGACACAGGACAGCGCTAACTTTCGACTGACGTTTATTGAAACACGGAGGCAGATATGTGGCGAAGCAGGTATGAAAGATACAAAAGATACAAAAATACAAAAGATAAATCACACTCTACGCATGCGCACGCCTTTACCGTCCATGTTAAACGTAATTACCGTCCGGGTTAACGGCAGCTGAAAGTTAGCGCGTTCCTGTGCCTCTGGCACGTCCCTGTTTTTTTTTTAATTGCGCTAAAGACTTTGCCATTGCGAGTAAACCGTACCAACTAGCCCAAGAATCAGCCTTTTAGACGTCGGTGTACGTCTTTCTGTCGACGATTAGGTTGTATCTTTTTGAACTGGGTACACCACAACATAAAACTTGGTTTTAAATAACGACAAGGCAGTACATACTCCACAATGTAATTAATTAAGCTAACGATTCATTGAATGGGACCCTTTTATGTATTACCACGTACCGTCACGTGGTGTACTGTGGTGGAGAGAGCATGACTGGTAGAGCTGTAGCCGCCAGAGCGCACTCTATACCCATGTAACATCGATTCTAATGTTGTTAAGATACCTATAGACAGTAAGTAGACGTATTTTAGCTATCCTGTACACTTCTTGTCGGAGCGTAATTTTTAATGGTATATGAAAAAGGGAATGGATATTTCAAGCTTCAATATCTCTAATCCTAGCCTACGGACTTCCGAGGAGGTTTGTAGAAGCTATAGACATTATTGGACAAAAAAACTGAAAGGCAATATTTCCAGTATGCCGACGGACTTCTTATAGATGTCGTAGAAATATGTCTATAATCTCTTCCTGAAATGCCTAAATAATGTTTTCGGAGGGTGAAAACGCTTATTCCTCTCTTTAAACGTGTAACGCTGAAACATGAGACAGGCTGTGTGTCTGCCCCTGTACATCTGGTGTTCTTGCTCCTAAGTCGAAAAAAATAAGCGTTTCCACCTTTAATTATGCATTGTCAAGTGTGCGCGATTTTCCCTTTTATTTACGTATTGCCAAGTGTATGTAATGTGGGGGTGCGTACTGTCTGCATATTTTTTATTGGTCATTATCCAATTTCGTTGTTCCTTTGTTTCTTTGTTCCGCTATAGAAAATTCTCTTGAATTGATTAATGATTGTACTTAATATGTATATGCAATGTTCTTTGCGTACGGTTGATTGTGTTACTTACTGCCACCATGTAAAACAGGGGCTAAGGGCACCTCAAGCTGCCTCATTGCAGCTTTTATCTTAGCCCCCGTCATTGTATTTTAGCAATGTAAACAAAGAAAGAAAGAAAGAAAGAAACAAAGAAAGAAAGAAAGAAAGAAAGAAAGAAAGAAAGAAAGAAAGAAAGAAAGAAAGAAAGAAAGAAAGAAAGAAAGAAAGAAAGAAAGAAAGAAAGAAAGAAGGAAAGAAAGAAAGAAGGAAAGAAAGAAAGAAGCTTTCTCTGAGCATTGTAAAAGCGACTTTATAGTCGTCATATTATAAAGCCTATGTAACGGGGACAAAATGGGAGAGAATGCCCAAATATCGCCTTCTTAACCACAGGCCGGAGTACTTGAAGGCTCGGGCAAACTACACCCAACGTAGATACAACAGCAAGAACATAGGACAGATTCAACACCGCACAGCGTAAATCGTCCTTTTTTTCAACACGCACTATATGAGTAGAACAACTTGTCGGAGCACTAGTTAGTAGGTCGAGCAAGTATACTGCCACCTCGCTGAAGCGACATCTGCGTTATAACGCAATCATGGCGTAGGGCTAGGTGTAACCACGCTGGCGCCCAGTAAATTTATCATTCTTGCGTTTTTCTACAATTCACTAACACGCGTGATCTTTGCGAACTCATACGGCCGTTCCACTATATTTTTTTCTAGTATGGTTGTTCAACCCTCTTATTTTTGTGCTCACCTTGTTCATAACGTATACAAAAGGATAGACAGTTGGGCGAGTTGGCACGGTAACATGATCTTGGCTTGTAGCGCGAAGTGAACACGGACACAGAAAGGAGCAGACCGGACGAGACAGGACGAGCCTGTAACATGTCCAAAATTTATTTGAGAGTTAGCGCTCGTCCTGTCTGCTCCTTTCTGGGTCCGTGTTCACTTCGCGCTACAAGCCAAGATCATAACGTATACCTGCTACAAATAATGCAAACCCAGATGCATGTAGTTATCTTGGTAAATGAACACACAAAAATACATTAAATACGCGCCACGTAATTATGCACCAAGTTCCAACTTTCTCCCCCTCTTCGCTCACTCGCCGTCTCCAGGGTGCTTCATGCCACCGTCGTACCGTCGGTACGTGGTGTTCGATAGTGACGTCACAAGCACCTCTTCCAGGCTGTCGTTGAACCGCTCGGACAGGCCGGCGCCAGGCGAGTCGGCCACTGTCACCGTGGACATCACCAGGGTCACGTACGACACGATCCGAATACGCGTGAGTTCCGGTGCTCTGCGAATTTCTTTGACGCAATAGCTTTCGAAGCGCCACGCGTTGGTCGCGGCTCCTTGCGAGTGAGTAGCATATGTCGATCTCGGAGGCTATGCTTTTGTTCGCTGCGCGCGCCGAAACGGATCGCTGGAGCCGAAAACACTCCACGGCCGCCATGATCGTCGAATTCGCCAACGCGCCAGCTCTGATTGGTCCAGAAGGCTGCTACGGCTCAAAAATGCCGCCATCAAAGAATTTTAAGATGTGGCGGTATTCGCCGTTGTGTACAGAAGCGCATCCTCGATATTCAACAAGGCGGATTCTTGGGCTAGTTGGTACGGTTTACTCCTAATGGCAAAGCCTTTAGCGCAATTCAAAAAAACAGCGACGCTGTCCTGTGTCTCTGTACAATCCCTATCTTTTTGAATGGCGCTAAGGGCTTTGCCATTATGAGTAAACTTGGTATTCAGTTTGGATCATTTCGCAGAGGTTATCTTATTGAGCTTTTAAGAGTTTTAGTCTGTAGAGTCCGTAAGTCTGTGAGGTTTCCGTCTGTTTGACTCAGCTTGAACTGGGATACACTGTCGGGTCTCTGACCAGCACCTTACCACTAAAGTTTGAAAAAAAAAATGTGCAGCCATTCTGTCGCTTCTCTTACATATGGCGCGAAAACTTAGAACGAAAACTCGGAAGGTTAACAGGAAAGGATGCGAAGAAGTGGAGCACTGAGCAACGAGTGATAGAAAGAAAACTGATGAACGTATAAGGTTGGGAGGCAGGAAGACAGTGGTGTGGATGAGAGAGTAGATTGAAGGGACGCAGTTAATTTGCGCAGGCCACGTATAGTGTAGTGCAAATAACCGAGGGTCTGTGACAGAGTTACGGAGAGGGTGCCAGGACAGGAGAAAGCGCAGTCGAGGAGAGCAAGCAACTGCCTAGGTGTTGCTAAGTAATTAGTAAGCTTGCCGGCATAACATAAATTCAGCCTGGAGCAATATAGGGGCAATGGGAGATTGCTCGGACTCGGTGGAGGTGCCTTCCTCATAGGTGAGCATAAAACAAAAATTATGATAGTAATGATGATGATGATGATGATTGTGATGGTGATGATGGTGATGGTGATGATGGTGATGATGATGGTGATGATTATGATGATGATTATGATGATGCTGATTATGATGATGATGATGATGATGATGATGAATTACAGCACACAGGGAAACCAAAGCACGCGAGGCGCAAATGGCGGCGACTTACTCGTGACACCAGCCATTCAACGTTTCACGACTTCGTTGACGTGACTTCGTGAGCGTGCTCGGGAATAAGAAATCGCCAACATACGTTCACGGTGATCATGTCGCTACCTGCGCCTTCACCTCCTCATAATCGTTATCGTCGACAACCTAATTTATGTCCTACTGCAAGACGAAACCGTCTGTTAGCGATCTCCAAGTATCCCCGGTTTTTTTTTTTTAGGCCTGTATATACACGCGTAAATATTTCCAAATTTTCCCACACCAAACAGTCCTCGGCCATCCTTGACTGCTTCTTCCATCGGCACCAATTCTTTTATTTTAAATAGATCATGCTATTCTTTTTTCCTCTTCCGTTCTTTTTTTACAGAGTAATCACGCTCAATGATGGCTGCAGAAAAGTACAAGGCGTGTTCAATAAATACCGAGACTGATGTTCTGAAGTCGTTATTTCTGAGAATCATTCATTGGCCCTATTATTCTTTTTCTATATCCTCCCCAGTTAGTAAAATGCAGGCGTCCCACGTTTATACCACGCCTACACATGAGTCAAGCATCGTCTTCCTAAAAATTGCCTCCAACGTTTTAACTACGCCTTGTTCAGTACCTTGTTCCACGTCCAAGCAATGTCGCTTTTGTTTTACTGTTGCCCGAAGCATTGCAACAATCCTCTTGGAAGTGCAGATGCTGCAGTATACGACTTCATTTCTTTGATATGGAGCGAGGTGTATAGTTAAGATATTGGAGGTTATTTTTTTAAGCAGGCATAGAGACATGGCATCCCCCGTGTAGTCTAGGCTCGGTAGAAACGGTGGGACGCGGCTGCTTCTCTCAGTGGGGAAAGAGATAAAATGGTGAATGAATAATTTTGAAAAATACAGTAAAACCTCGTTATAACGAAGTTGAAGCGGGAGCTAAAATTACTTTGTTATATACTATAATTCGTTGTATCCATTATCGCATCTACTGTAACATGAATCTCTCTGAGAATTTCGAGGGGAAATTTCAGCTACTTCGCTATATCCATTATTTCGTTATATCCCGTTTCGTTGTAACGAGGTTGTACTGTAAAGATATTAGAGCATCACCCTCAGTCTTTATCGAAAAACCCCCATATAAGATAGCCGCTCACTCGGCCTAGAGTTCCGATTGGTCTCTTCGGACTCGGAGTTAAAAGTCGACGCAACAAGACGTGGTTGCTGACATTGGCGTCGCTAGCACTGCGGCATCCTACAGACTGCGATACATTTTAGAACAAGTTGTAGCTTTGTCATACCAAGCTTTACTGAGTGTACGCACACTTATTAGCGTTAAGGTTTAGGCCGAATACCGAAATACTGATAGATTAACCATATTTTTTCGCGAGTGCGTTCTTTGGCCTTTCTTGGTTGGTTTGTCTCGCTATCTGATCTCGTTTGTACGATGCCTCACTAGATGGCGCACCATCTCTATGAATATATAGGGTTTAACGACGGTAATGGGTGCATCGGTGCAGTAAACATAAGCAAGAAACATTCGGAACATTGGTGGCACATAAGTACAGAGAAGAGTGAGGTCGAAAGATAGCCTAATAATGCGCGTGCTACTAACTGCAAGCAGCCGAAATTAAAACGTATTTAATGATATCGAAGTTTCAGATGAACTTTAGTGTACTGCAGTGTGATGGGGCACACGCCACTGCCCTGTTTCAATTGGAAATTCCCTCTAACAATAGCAACAAACCAATCGATCAATCAATCAACCACCCAATCAAATAACCCATCAGTTCATCGATCGATCAATCGCTCAGTTATTTGTTTATTCATTTGCCATGTCCAGGAACATCCCTAAGGTCTGAGTGCTAGGCACGCATACATTAAAAAAAAGTCAAAGTACGTACAACAAAGCGCAAGGTAAATACGAAAAGGAAGGACGCTAAGGGCAGGTAAACAATGGGTGAAGCTATGACACAACGACGGAAACCTCGGAAAAGAACAGCAGGTTGTGGAAAATATCGAGATCTTCAAAATAAGCGTTATAAAGACTCAGTATTCTGTGGATAGCTGACTGTTGGTGATGACAGGCAGGAGCACAGAAAAATCCATGTTCTCTGGTGATCTTGCGCGGTATACGAAACATGATACAACTGAGAAGTTCCAGGCAGGCGAGGACACCATGAAGGAGTTTCGGAAGGAAGAGATCAGAGGGATGACGTCGGCAGCTAAGTAAGGGGCAACGTCAATAATCCAGCAGTGCTAGAGCAAGGTCTAGTGTCCATGCTAGCGAAGCAGTAGTGATATGTGCTTTTAAACTTTTCCTGGGCCCGATCTGCAACGTGACTATTGGATCAAGAAATGGTATTCCAGACGACAGACTTGTACTCGAGTTGAGGAAGACAGATTATAGTGAACAGCTTGCAGAATGGTGTAGGAGAATTCCCTCGATAAACTGCAAACAGAGCCAAGAAAGGGCATACCGTGCTTTGCAAAGCATTGAGTGTGAGCAGAAAAGCATAGGATTGTATCGAAATATACACCGAGACCATTGACCTCACTGTCCTTAGAGATGTAACGACACAGAATCTACCGAATAAGAAATGGAAATGCTTGCTGATTTCCGTGTGAAAGTCATGACTTTGATCTTAGCAGGATTCAATGCGTGTTTATTATCTTTGCACCATTCAGAAAAAGGAAAGAGGTCAGACTACAGGATGCGACAGTCATAAACAAACAGTGTGAGCTTTCTAAGACAAAGTGACGTCGTCTGCATATACATGTATACAATAATAATAATAAAAATAATAATAATAATAATAATAATAATAATAATAATAATAATAATAATAATAATAATAATAATAATAATAATAATAATAATAATAATAATAATAATAATATACAAGCTGCAACAAACCGAATCGTAGCAACAAATGAGACTCGTGCCGAGGTCAAGGAGATGACGACACCGACGATGGCAACTTCTGGCGTCTATAGAGCAGCGGCGTCATTTCAACGTGATCGCATAACGTTCATTCCCTCGACGCGTAAGATCCATCTTCCCTATTTCTTTTCTTTTTTCACGTGGCACAGATCAGGGACCGAAGTCGGCGTGAGTTCGTGCCTCCGGTGCCGGCGATCGAAGGGGAATACGTGGACCTTTCGCTGCCGTGTGGTTACACGGCAAGGCTTAGTGACAAGAACATCCTGAGCGTCGTAGCCAAGGAGACCCGCAGAGTTCTGTGAGTAGGCCTACTGGCCCCACCCACGTGAATGAGTTGGTGCGCCCGGCACCATCTGATTCTCTCTCTATCTTTTCGCGATTTGAGGAAGCGAAATTTGCCGACGACTGGTTGCACAAACAGTCACTTTCAGCGCAAAGTACGGAGCACACGAAAACAAACTGTACCTGTTGTCTGCTAGCGCCAGCAGTTATACGTTTTTCGTCTGTCTCGATAGAAACTCTGTACGGTTAAAGCCAATTCGGAACCTTCCTACTTCCAGCGCAAAGGGAACGAAGAATGGCGAGAAGCACCATTCTCTCGTCTGTTGTTTCCTTGAACTCGGTCTTCAGGCAGCTGTGTTCGAGCAGCTGATTAGATAGAATGCCACATTCAGTGCAATGAATAGGACATATTAAACGAAAAAGAAAAAAAGCGCTATAACTTAGCATCGCTAACTAAGTAACCGATAGCATACTTAGAACATGACAAGTATGATGTCTCTTTAGCTGCCGCACATGCGCATCTGTCGATACGTCACAAGGTGAAGTTTATGACGTCATATGTCCTACAAGCTTTTGAATTTCGCGCAGAAGCCCCAGAACTAGTACGCTAGTGCGACGCCGTGAATTTCAAATAATTTTTTTGTCTTATTTGGGCCGTTGCGGTTCAGTAAACGGCTTTGAAATCTCAATAAGACTAAGCCTTGGCTCTTTCAGAATACCGTGAATTCTATTTTTATCGATAAATATAGAGCTAGGCCCTAGCACACCACGCCAAAGATCTGTGACGGCACGGCGCTATCGTGAAAGGAATTCAAGAGACCTACCTGCAGTCTTTCTGCAGTACCTTCGATGACGTAGCTTCCACAAAACCATGTACAGACTGCGGGAGACTTCTAGATAAACTGCTTTTTCGATAAATAAATTGGCGCCCTCTTTCACTGTGTAGAATACGACGCAGATCGCGGGATACAGGAAGTCGCCCTGTCTCGCCTGTACTAAGTGTTGCTTATTAAAAAAATTGACGGGGCACTTAGCTATCGCTGTAGGTGAATGAATGCGAAAGCATATCGAGCACCGCTCGATAACTGCGCTCTTTCAGTGATCCTAATTTAACTTCGCCTTAATTAACATCGAAGGTCGTGCGTTCGAATCCCACCAAAGATCGAACGTTCGCAGCGTTTTTCGGACCGTCGTGCTGTCACGCCAACGCCGGATTTTTCCGCCTCGGGAATCATTTAATGCTTTAGCTAATGCTAAAGCATTAATATGCTTTAATATACTTTAATTTGCGTCAAAGCATTAATATGTTCATTAATAATGAGCATTCGCTCATTATGATCTATGAAGGCTACTTTAAACGTCCCTCTCTTCTTATCCCGTAGGAAGTTAGCACGCTTATCACTGCTGCACAAAGTTTATTATTACAATCCGGAATTAAAATGTGAACTTTTGTCCGAACCTGCATATATATCATCTCGTACTGACCATCGGCATAAATTGAGCGTTGCACACTGTCGCGCGACCCTATCTTTTTTATTAATTTATTCCTAAAACTACCGATGAATGGAATCATCTGCCGGCCTCAATTGTTAACATAACCGATACATCTGCTTTTAGAACTAGTATTGAAGAATACTTGTGTTAATCCGCAATTTCTAATTTTTTTTCTTGTTATTATTATACCCTGTTATCTGCACATGCTGTATATTTAGTTCCACTTCCTTCTGTAACGCCTTCGGGCCTTGAAGGTACAATACATAAATAAATAAATAAAATATGAGCGAAGCAGCTGCTCATCACCGCTCTCGCTGGAGGCGATCACCTCGTTCCGATAATTTGCGCAGGGTGGAGTTCGACCTCCCGCGCATGTACTACACAGAGCGGGACAAGTACGTGACGCTGAGACCAAAGGCCCGGTTCGCCTACGGAATCCGAAGCACCCCGTCGACACGGCCGTTTCTCGATTTGAGCGCGGATTCGGCGAGACACCTGTTCTACGCGGGCTCCGGCTCGACAAAGGTGCGCCAACTATATTCCCTTGCCAGAGATTCTCTGCCGAAGTTGTATAGCGAGCCACATTGAAGCGCATTTCCGGCGTATTTCAGGCGTCGCGTGGCGTTTTTTTGCAGCGCTGCCGCGTCTGCTTTGATCTTCCTCGACTAAAAATAGGAGGAGGGAGATGAGTGAGGAGAAATGGAGGAGGGAAAAAATGAGGAGGGAAGATAGCCGATGGTCATTAAGGGTTACGGACTGGATTTCAAGGGAAGGGAAGCGTAGCAGAGGGTGGCAGAAAGTTAGGTGGGCGGATGAGATTAAGAAGTTTGCAGGGACAACATGGCCGCAATTAGTGCATGACCGGGGCAGTTGGAGAAGTATGGGAGAGGCCTTTGCCCTGCAGTGGGCGTAACCAGGCTGATGATGATGATGATGATGATGATGATGATTATGATGATGATGACAAAAATATGGGACGCCTATCACTACTGATGCGTGGCCCATATCAAGGATAGAGAAACTTCGGGTGATTGGATTTCTGCATTTTCTAGTGTGAGAGAGAGAGAGAAAAACAATGCGCAAACTACGCGCTTAACCAATCATGCAGAACATCAGGAGGTCTCTACATCCGCTGCCTAGAAATCTACGCTGTACTCCACTGTGGTCAGCGAGGAAAATGTACTCTACATAGCGGAGTAAAATGCAGAACGCATGGATATTGGTGCCGTCATGGCAGTTGGTTCACCGCCAAGGCTCAGGCTATACTAGACTAGCAGGCAATAAGAAAACGACGCGTTCAATCTATATGAGAGCCTCTTAACGTCCCCACCTATTCTCTGTGTGGTAAATTAACTTGCCGCTTTAATCACAGTACCGAATCCGCATCTTCTTCGGCACAGAACCGAGCTGTCAAGGGGACATACTTGGCCGACCACCCCTTCCTACTCCTGGCATCAGCCGCTGAAGGAACGGCGCACGGAGTGTACCTACACAACGCAAACGAGATCGGTGGGTGGCTGAAGTCGGGTCTTGTATAGCGAAGCAAAGTCTTCGCGCGAGGTCTTGGGCGGTGTATCAACGCGAAAGCGTTCAGAGTCTCGTGTCGCAAGAACTCTGCTGTCAGCGTCGGACGTCGCTTGGCGAAAAATTATCACGAACCACAACCACGCAGGCCCTCCACGTAGCGCAGGTGCGTTACTGAACTGATTGAACTCGTCAAAGTCAAAATACTTCATTAAAGTCGTAAAGTACGGCTTACACACCACCTACAGGCATGATAGCGTCGGAGTTTAATTTGTATATACGAGAAAACATAATTCTGTTACGCGGAAGCTCAAACACAGGTCCTTTTTTTCGAGCAGCGCGGCAAAAACATCATCGGGCTCGGCTCCGCGGTATCCACAAGAAAACTGCGGCTGCCGGGAAGCACGACAAGCAGTCGGTGGTCTTTGAAATCTATCGCACTCCACTCTTAAAAGCCGAAGTTTAAGAGGAAGCTTTAGCTCGGGCCCAACTCCGACGCGGCCTATTCAAATACATGTAAAAACGCAAAAACGTTTTTCTGAGACAACCCCTGGACCGATTTTGATGAAATTTGTTGCATTTGAGAGAGTAAAATACATTATAGTGACTGTTGGAAGCAGAATTTTGATTTAGGGCTTGAATTTTGTTAGAAAAATTTTCAAAAATTCAGAAGTTTGAAAAAAATAGAAGCATGAAGTTTACAAACTAATAGCTCTGCATAAAGAACAGATATCGCGGTTCTGTAAACGGCATCCATTAGATCATTCAAAGCGGACAAATATTATATGTCATTTTACATCTTACGTGAATTTGTTACATTGTTTACGAGGGTTCTGCAAAAGTTGTAATTACTTATTATTACATTTTTTAAGGTTCATGTGTAACATATCAATTTTGTCCGCTTTAGATGTGCAATCAGATACAATTCACAGAATTGCGATATCATTTTTTCTTGTTGAGTTACAGAGTTGTAAACTTGATAGTTTCGTTTTCTGAAAATTTGCAATTTTCGTCAATTTTTTATAAAATATTGACGGCCTAACTCAAAAATTCGAAACAAACAGTCACTAGATTTTAAGTTTTTCTTTTAAATGCAGCAAACCCAGTCAAATTTAGAGCAGTGGTTGCCGAGAAAAACGAATTCTCCTTTTACATGTATTTAGATAGGAGCACCCGAGCTAAAGCTTCCTCTTAAGCTGCTGCAAACGTTGCCGTCTGTTCCAAAGAGCAGACGGCAACGTAATTTGCGTCGCTGCCCCCTTGAATTTCCTTTGAAATCTAATTATAGAAGATTATAAAATAAAGGCAGAGTCATTTGATTCAAAAGTATAGTAGAGGACTCTGACAAAGGTTACCTTGCAAACGGCTCCTTCAAGTGGACGACAACATGCTCGAGCGCTTTATTTTAGCCAGTGATCCATAATTTTTTTTTGTCGCATCGCGTTACACCGGCTCCACCCTGGAGGTCAACTCGGGTATAGTACAACTGTGGTGGTGTACGCCGTCTGCGTTTTCGTATATGTGAACGAAGCAGCGGTGGTGCGCAGTGTTTGTGGCATACTTATGTGACTGTATAATATTTTTAAAAATTCCAATTCTGAGAATTGTCCACTAAAGCGTAAGCATTGTTTGCCTAGGTTGTGACTCAAGATTTCGCTTAGCGTTACTTACTGACCTTTCCTAGTTTTGCACGCCTATCCATGGCCGTCCCGTTGGCAACGAATGCTGAGGCTTTAATAGATAATCGTTAGATTTTTCTCGTCACATGCGACCCCTTCAATGCAAATGTACCAATTGAACCCGAACAGCCGGCCTAGCGCGTCTCAACGATGCAGAGTGGTCGAAGGGGGACGCCAGCTGCTGGGAACGCGTCCGTTGATTTTCGACTGGAACCGCGGACCAACACACGGTACACTGCAAATCTTGGTCTTATCCGATGCCGAACACCGCAAGGATCCTGCAGACACCGACCTGAGGCAGGTTGGCCAATTTTGAGAGATCTTACGCCAATCTGAATATCTCGTCATGCCGCGGTTGAGCTGATTCTAACGACGGCTCACCTCGACGCAGCCAGCGTCGGAAGTTCTCCGGACATGGCCACGCCGTAGATCACCAGGTACGGCCCGACATCCATGAATTGGACCGAAATCGAACATAAACATCAAGATGAAGACATCATGCCCACCGAAAGGGAGTGTCTTCAAGCACTTGTACGCCTGCGGCAACGCAAGCAACAAGTGAACATGGCTACCAAGGGCGGCGGCGGGGTTTCCCTCCACGCCGGGAATAAGACGGCTCGCAAATGGCACCCGAAACAGACGCCAACACTCCGTTCCGAAGCCATAATCGTAGTTTTGAAGCCCCGAGGCACCGTAGAACAGAAAATGGCCTTCAAGCATGGTGACGTGGGATCGGCGGTGGCGCAATACGTGGGTGAAGTGACCGCCGGGGATGTCAGTGTGTGGCCCGTATGGAAGCAGAACGTTATCGTGTCTGGAACCCAGGCAACACCGGTAGCTGACAAGCTGATCAAAGAATTCGACCTGCAAGTAGGGGGACACTCATATCCCTTCCGCGGTCATCTCAAGCTGAATGGAGAGGTATGTAAGGGGGTGATCAACGTCCGAGAGGATGAAACCTCTGCCTCTCTCAAGCCTAAGCTCTACTGAAGGAAGGGCCAAATCGCTTTTGTCCGAGAATTGAGAACCACCAACGTGGCGGTGGTAACCTTTGAAGGCTGAAGACTCCACCGTTACATACAATATAACTATGAATGCGTCCCGGTCAGGGAGTATAAGAAGACCATACCCGCGTGCTACAGA
Organism: Dermacentor albipictus; assembly: GCF_038994185.2. Classification (NCBI taxonomy): domain Eukaryota; kingdom Metazoa; phylum Arthropoda; class Arachnida; order Ixodida; family Ixodidae; genus Dermacentor; species Dermacentor albipictus. The sequence goes on along the minus strand of NC_091828.1, from coordinate 98,983,859 downwards.
TGCGGTACGGTGGGCCACTGGGTAGATAACTGCCTCCAGCCAGAGGAAGGAAGATGCGGCTTCTGTGGCAAATAAGTCGGCTCCACAACGGACGGACTTGCAGAACATGAGTGCCCACCATCCTGCATGACCTGCGGAGGAGCCCACCTCACTGGATCCGCAGAGTGTGTAGAAAAATTTGGGAAACTTAAGCGGCCAGGATCAACGACCCAAGCAAGAGGAGCGACAACGGCATCAACGCGGCAGCAACGGAGCGGACAACAACAACCACCCCAACAAAAGAAGACAGGCAAGTCCGGACAAGCCCCACTGGGACAACAAAGATGTAGGATTGCATCAGTCTGCAGCCTCTCATGAAGCGTCCGCTCCTTAATAAACCTGGCATGTTTCGCGAAACACAGTGCGAGGTATTTTCCGTGACAATGACCAAAAAAACTTGAGACATAAGAACGACGCCGCGCTGTCAAGTGACTCACATTCGGGATCGCCCGCGCCATCTTCACCCGCACGCATTAACATAGTTTCCCTCCCCCGCTCACAAGGTGACCTCTTTGTAAACAAATGCTAGACTGGATATAGATAAGCTATCCTAGTAAATTAGCTGTGACAGCGAATACTCTCTCCGTTATGTGTAGTGCCGGGTGCTGTCATGCACAACGTTAGACTGCAGTTTATACGGAATTTTGGTATCCTTGTATTGTTTCACTTATTCTTGTATTCTCTCTCGCTTTCCATATATGAGCTGCGATATGGAATGCTCACTTTGTTATGCACAGTACCGAGTGCTGTTACGCGTAATGTTAGGATTGTGTTGATAAGAAAATTTTGTACCCTTGTATTGATCATTTATTCTTGTATTGTTTCATATATACCCACTCCTGCCCGAGGCCTGACACTCAGGCCGGCAGTATGTACCAAATAAATGAAATAAATTTGTCGTGGTATAAATTTTTCCGGTATATTCCTGCTCCGTAGTTTCGAGATCCTTTCACGACAAGTGGGAAGGCTAAAAACGCACCCAACTTTTGGGGCCATGCGCGACAGCCCCGTCTCGAAGGGCATCCGCAAATCATCGTCGCAGTTGTCGATGAGGTCTAGAAGGACATGTCCCTGTGTAGCAACCACACAGGGACACTCGCGCACATAACGCACGAATGTACCGACCGTCCGGGCGACGCAATTTCGCCACGAGTCACAACACACACACTCACTACGGGGTCTTCGGAGGCGAGACTCTCAGAACTGGACCTGGGAAGCCAACTGGCGACCCTCGACCAGGCCCGGAGAGCCGCGATCGCCAGCGGAGCCCTGTCAGAGGGAACCACCGAAACCGCGCAACAGTTTCTGCAATAATAAAGTTCCTCCTCCTCCTCCTCCTCCTCCTCCTACTCTAGAAGGTTTCTCTCTCTCACTGCGCACCCCAGAATTGGTGACGTCACCACGGGGGACCCTCACGTTCCGCGTCGACGGCGGCCAGCTCGACTTCTTCGTGTTCGGCGGACCGACGCCGCAGTCGGTCCTGGAACAGTACCACGGCCTCGTCGGTCGACCCAGCATGCCCTCGGTGCACACTCTGCTGCACTCGGTGCCCTCCGGCGGACCCGTCAGGCTGGACGCCGTCGTCACCAACGCGCATCTGGCGGTGAGTGGCGACGGGAGTGTTTCTTGAAGCAGCGCTTCAAGAAGTTTCTACGTCACCGTCGTCTATTATATATATATATATATATATATATATATATATATATATATATATATATATATATATATATATATATATATATATATGCTACGGTTATCAATCCGTCCAGTGACGGGTATTTATGTTGTACTATATCTAGCCCTGGGAGTGTTAACCAACGCCACTTCATGCCATGGTGGGCGGATATGGAGCACCCTTTTTTGCCTAATGGCGCCAAGTGATTTTATGTGCGCGTGTGCGTGTGTGTGCGTGTGTGTGCGCGTGTGCGTGTGTGTGCGTGTGTTGTGCGTGTGTGCGCGCGCACGCACGCGCACACACGCGCACACACACGCACGAACAATGTGTGTGTGTGTGTGTGTGTGTGCGTGTGTGCATGTGTGTGCGTGTGTGCATGTGTGTGCATGTGCGTGTGTGCGTGTGCGTGTGCGTGTGCGTGTGCGTGTGTGTGTGTGTGTGTGTGTGTGTGTGTGTGTGTGTGTGTGTGTGTGTGTGTGTGTGTGTGTGTGTGTGTGTGTGTGTGTGTGCGTGCGCGCGTGCGTGTGCGCGCGTGTACGGGGAGGGGGGTAAGTGCCTGTTGAAAGGTTGGATTACATGTTAAGATGAACACAGTATAGTAGGAACAATGAGTAATTACTAATTGAAAAGCACACACACACTCACAAAAAGGCACAAATCAAGCACGGCCATTCGGTTGCACTTCAAAAGAAATGCATTCAAAAGAAAAGATACCCGTGTGGCTGAATCCCAGATTGGACCACCCCAAAGAAACGAGTCCAAGTTCAACGCTAAACCTTGCTATCGCTTTCGATGATTCGACCTGGGCGCGAAGGTGCCACATTTTCTTTTTTTTTAAGGCGGGGCGATTTCTGCCGCTATTTCCCTACGCAGCTGCAGTGGCACCTACAAGTGTGACTTCACGTCGTCTGCTACATCGTCTGGACCCACAAGCCTGCGATGCGGTGATGCGATGGTGCAGCAGACGACACGAAGCCACGCCTCCAGGCATCATTGCGTTTCCGATATCATTACATTACACCCAAGGCGGTGGACTTTGCATAGCCTATGGAAAGCTTTAGCATACCGCAGGTTGTCTAAACGAGTACCTCATTCGCAGCGCGCGGTTCATCGACTGGGCCTCTACAAACTCAAGCAGAACTTGACGGTCACCATCACACCCCAGGTCGTGATCCAGGAGAGCACCGGGAAGCGACCCTACACCTGCTACGTGAGCTTCCGCTTATCCGCAATAGGCAATTCTTTAAACCACTACAGACGTGGTATCTCAAGCTGTACATTTTTCTGCCGCCAGTAAAGGTCCGGGTCCTCTAAATCATAGAACAATGGTAGCCATCATCAAATTTCCTTTAAAAAAATTCTTGTATTACCTTTTCAACAGCCAGATTGTGTTTCGTTTCGCATGAGGCGATTGATGGGTGACGTCATGACGCATTGTTGAGTCGTCTGCTGTGCTGTAACGTCGGGCCTCACAACGAGTTAGGGTAACTGACTGCCGAGCGAGGCCGAACAAGTGCCAAAAACGCGCCATCTGCGGCGTCTTGACGTCACCACAGAGTTCTACCATGCGAAACGAAAGCCAAAGTGGCTGCAGAAACGGTTTAATATTTAATTACTCATGGCGCTCCGAAGCTTCCTGACATTCTCTTGTTGTTGTAAGGTTCCCAGGCATTCGTTTGACACCCACTCTCTCTCTCTCTGTCCAGAAATGAAAGAAAACTGCAGAGTCGGAAATATTGTGTCAGTACTCCTTTAACTACTGCCAGTTGAGGAGCGTGCGCCTAGCAAACAGCGAATGGTTCTTGGCAGCGGCAAAGCTAATTTCACAGCAATACCCCCTCCCCCCAGTACCTCTAAATAAATCCACTCTAAATCTCTCAAACTGAGTTCAAGTTATATTAGGCCTGGTTCGGTTGGGTGCCCAATATAAATCAACCAAGCTTAACATAATCTAACCGAACCAAATATAGCTTAACCCCAGCTAACCTAGCCTGAGCCATTCTAACCTAGCCCAACCTAAACGAGCCGAACCCAACCCCAATATTAGTGGAATCAGACAGGATTTACGTTTCCCACACGAGTCGCACGAACGGCATGCGCGCCTCGCCGCCATTAACCTTTCTCCCGATCTCGTTCTCCTCCTTCCAACGGAACGCCCTGTCCTTGCTCCATCGCCATCCTCGCAGGACAAGAACAACAAAGCGGTGTACTTCGTGGACTTCACGCATCCGATGGCGCAGCAACACTGGTACGAGACGCTGCGAATCGCCAAGATCTCCGAAGGGGTGAACGACACCTTCGATTACGTGGTCTGTGTTGCTCGTTTTATTTATTTATTTATTTATTTATTTATTTATTTATTTATTTATTTATTTATTTATTTATTTATTTATTTATTTATTTATTTATTTATTTATTTATTTATTTATTCATTCAGACATACTGCAGGCCCTTGCCATAGCCTGCGGGCTATCACGAGAACGGAGAGTACGAGATTCAAATACTGTAAATGAGGGAACAAAATGCTTTGTAGAACAAATGGTTCATAATATTTAAAAAAATTGTGGGGTTTTACGTGCCAGAACCACTGCCTGATTATGAGGCAAGTCGTAGTGGAGGACTCCGGAAATTTCGACCACCTGGGGTTCTTTGACGTGCACTTAAATCTAAGTACCACGGGTGTTTTCGCATTTCGCCTCCATCGAAGTGCGGCCGCCGTGGCCGGGATTCGATCCCGCGACCTCGTGCTCAGCAGACCAACACCACAGCCACTGAGCAATCACGGCGGGTGTTCGTAATATTTATGAAAATAATTCGGCAGGTGATAAAGTTGCGACAACACAGGGGAATCGTGTTCTACTTATCTGCATTGCGGGCGAAAGAAAACTATTCAAGTTATACAGAGTCAAATTAATTAGTAAGCATAGATATCTATATGCACCAGACAAAAGTAATGAACAATTTAACCATGATCACGTTATCCAACCGTGCGTAGCTCGTAGCGACGTACTACGCTCTTCATTATTCGCGGTAATGTGACCGGAAATGTGGAATGCACTACCGAACGCTATCGCTCGTGCTGAAATATATCGGTGAATCTGAACATTCTTTGGATGCATACAGTTATGTGAACTTATGATTCTATTTTCGATGTACCGGTCGATGAGTACGTGATAAGACGTACGTTGTACGTAATTTGACGCGCAGAAGGGGTCCGCTCTTGGAGGGGACCACTCGAGTGCAGATCACGTGCGGATTTTTCTTCCTTTCTCGCAGCAATGCAGTCGCTTAGGTTTTCTAAAGATAGCTTGTGGTTAGTAGCTCTGACCCAAAGGCGACCTTTGAAGGTGTTCGAACTGAAACGGGAGATCGTGGAAACCATAAAATTTCTTTTCGACAACGTAAATCAGATTCTTGCTGTCAACAGCCAATATCATTCGAGCTTTTTTTTTCGTTGAACGCATAAAGTATCATTCTGGTTGATCCAACGTCGCCGAATTCGAGCATATCAGTCTTCGGCGTGGTTTCGAAGCGAGAGTGTCAAAGTTTGTTTCCTCTTCAGAATGTGTTTTACCGTGAAGCCAACTGCAGTGAGATGGTGCCTAAAACGAGGCAGATGTCAGTTTCTGGCTGCAAACTCGCTTCTGGCGCATGTATCTAACCAAAGAATAGCCTTAGATATTCGTTTCAGTTGTCCAGTGAGAGCCCCCACTGGGGCTTGGGCTTGAGATCCCTCCTATTTCTCGATTTAGATACATCACAAAAGCATAACTTCTCTCACTTAATGACCTCGTAACTGATTAGAATGCATTTGTTGCATTGAAGAAAGAAATGCGAGTTCGGCCGATTTGTAGCTGCAGAATGTTGATTTATGGCGCCACATTTACTGCAAGGGCTACCGAAAATGGGTAACCTTAAGAATGGAGCTTTCACAGAAAGTATAAAAATAGGTACTTTGCACTAAACATAGAAGCTCTGCAAACTGCATCTGCTGGAGCATCTGAAGGGAAAAAGAATATGATTTATTTAAAATTTCGCGAAAGTGCTTCTCGCATATTAATGCTATGTTTGAAAGCCACGTATACTGCCTGAATTCTGACCGCGTCAGATGCTGCAAGAAGGGCAGTTTACGGTATCACCGCATCCTTCTTGTTGGTGAGATGCACATTTCTAACCTTCATGCATCAGCGTATTTCTTTTGCTGTGTTTCGCGACGTTTACCTGGCAATTGACGGCCGAAATAAACAAATGTGTCCCCAACAGCCAGTATATTTCAACCTTTTTTCTTTCAAGTATGTCAAGGTTCATCCAATTCGGTGCAGTGTTTGCTGAGGAGAACGATGTCTTCGTTCCCGTGTATTCCGATAGGAGTTTCCGAGCCCAAGCTTCTTCTCAAGCCAAAAGAATTCGCAATCTCAACGCTGCCTATACGCTATGTGGCTCACCCTGTTGGCGTCTCTCCCTTCCTCCCCCCCTCCCTTTCCATCTCTCTCTGGACAGCTGTTGGAGGGACCCCGTTGCAAGATCAGAGGCTCCCTCACGCCAGAGTGCCCGCACTCACCGACAGACGTCGCCACTCCTACTGACCAGATATGCGGTACGGCTCGCCTGCACCTTTCGACGTACGCAGACCTCAGAAACGCCTACCCGTACATGCTGGCCGAAATGACGCACAGGTAAGCATACGGTGCGGGTAAACGACGCCAACCAGACAGTGCAACGCCCGTTCCCCTGGCGACAGATGGATGCCAGTAGAGACGACGCATTTCTAACTCGGTGACGAAAGTGCTATCATAATATATTTCAATGAATATGGCTTCGGCATTCATATGTCTTCACCGGCACTCATAGCTGCCAGGCTCATCGCAAGGCAAGTGCTTCACTGTCAAGCAGCTTCGCCGCACAAGAGAGATTACTCCTCTGGTGCGCCTAATTCAGGACGATTATTCGGCTCTGGTATTACATTTTTGTACTCTTTACCTCGCAAAGGCTTCGGCGCGGAGGTAGCCACGCCGCAATACAATTACTACTGAAGGCTTGCAACCTTTACAAAATAAAAAAATTGGCACTGCTATTCTAACTAACCCATGCGCGGACCAAGAGGAGGGAAATGTCCGGATGACCAGATTTCCTCCTCCTCCAATAAGGTTTCTGTGGGCAGCGCCAGCATATGGCAGGTGACAAACTCACCAAGTCCTTCCCAGATGTGGCAGTTCTTTACTTCAGGAGAAACAAGATGGATTTAATAATTATTGGAGAAAACTTAGCAGCGGGTAAGAAAAAATCACCGTCAAGAGAGCTGGCATGGATGATAGAGCCAGCTAAAATATTTTAAATGCTGTTTGACATTGACTATATCATGTACTGGCCATTCACTATCTGAGCGCACACAGCTGGCTTGCGTACCTAAACATTAAAATATCTTTGATCCTTATATATCCAGCCAAAACTGACACGGAGCTCCATTATTGCTGTATCTGTGTGCCTCAGTAAATCAGTAGCGTCGGGGCCAGCAGAGAAGAGTCATGTTTGAGTGCCAATACTTCTTGATAAAAAATTATAGTGCCCTTGAAATGCTCGCTGAGATGCGAATAAAGTTATTATTATTATTGATCGTAATCATCATCTCAACGTCAGACTGCCCCCCCTCCCTTGAAAAAAAAAACTGGGTCCGCGCCTGAGTAAGCCCTTTACAACCAAAACATTTCACATAAAAGAGCTTCGCCGCACTGTGTTCATTACTGCCGTGGTGCACCCTCTACAGGAGAAAATGTGGAAGTTGCAGCAGTAGTATTACATAGCAATGGTTTCCGACTAAAAGAGCTTCGCCGCACTATGATTGTTACTGCCGTGGTGCACCCTTTACAGGAGAAAAATGTGGAAGTTGTAGAGGAGCATTTATTTCATAAAGACGGTTTCCTAGTTAAACAGCTTCACCGAACTGTGATTATTATTGCCGTGGTGCACCCTTCACAGGAGAAAAATGTGGAAGTTGCAAACTAGCATATATTACATAGCAATGGTTTCCGCGTAAAGCAGTTTCGCCGCACGGTGATAACTACTGCCATGGTGCACCCTTTACAGGAGAAAAATTGTGGAAGTTGCAGAGGAGCATTTATTACGTAACAGCGGTTTCCAAGTAAACGAGCTTCGGGCCATTATAATAATGATTGTTATAGTGCAATCTTTCCAGACAAAAATGCGGCGCTTTTACTACAATGGTGCCTGTTTTACACGGCAAGCACCTCTACGTTAGGCAATTTCACCATATTAGGATAAATATTGCCCATAGTGCGCTATTATTTACAGCTTGATAACTCGGCAGTAGCAGTGGTGCATTGTTTACAGGGATAAAGCTCTGGATGTATCTTCGCCCTATTATGTTTACCAGTATTATTGTGCAAACTTTACAGGATATAAAAAATGTTCGGCTCTACAAAATAAGTAGTGTACGGAGCAAAACACAACGAGACAGACGACACTAGACAACATTTTTTTACAACCGAGAACTTGGACAATCTCCCCATTCTATCCTAACAACCTACTCCGACATTTCTGTAAGTACAATACTTCATTGCGAACAAACTAGCCCAAAACAGAGTACTTCGGCACCACGATTGACTTGCATCCTTTGCAGGCCAATCTTAAACAGCTTTTCATTGTTATGAATATTATTGCCGTGTCACAGTACTTACATTACAAATGCTGTAGGCTAAGATTTGTACTACCATGATGCACCCTTCACTAAACAAAGGTAGGGGCTAACGTAGCTTCATCTAATTATAATTGTTACTGCCATAGCACACTGCATAGCATAGCGCATCACAATCTTTGCCGGCAAGAAAGAAATACAAATACGAAAGCGCTTCTGCAAGGATATTATTCAGTTTCGAGAGGCAAAACCATTTGGGCTTTAATTACTATCACACACCTCGAAAGTACTCCATACAAAAGCTTTGTTCCCAATTTAAAAGATAACCTGCTTTCGTTCTCTTATTGTCTCATTTTTTTAGCTGCAAAATTTTTTATTGGGCTAACCTGTCTTACTTAGGTAGCAATGGCAGCACTCCAAACGATGACCCAGCTCACGCTAGCTAAACCATTCACAGAAAATAATTGTTTAAAAAAAAGCACGATGAAAGCAAAAATTTTAAGACTTACGGAGTTCGGTGGTCAGACCTTAGAAACACCGTAGGTCGTATCTTTCTATCTTCACCGTTATTTCTAAATATTTGTTTTCCCTTACAACGGCTTCGCTAACGTTAGGTGGGACACGCTGCATAACGGTTGGAGCCTAGCATGCTGTTTATGTGCGCGTCTCTGAGGCTTAAACATTGGTTCAATGCGCTGTCGCAGGTATCGAACGATGGAGACATCGCAACGGCAGAAGCTTCTGTCGGATGTCACCTTCGCTGGTCAGGGAAAATGGAGCGGCTACTGGCGTCCACAGGCCCCTCGCAACTGGGCCGAACTCGGAGACACTCTGGCAGGCAAGAAGAAATGAACACGCGCAGTCCATGACTTGTGCCACAAATGGTCGGGGCAACATGCAGTCGAAATTTCTCATTTAGGCTGGCCTCTATTGTTAAGTACGTAAATTGCATGAAGTCGAGTGTGAGACGGAACCCCACCTGGTCGGGAAAGGAATTGGACACCGACCAAAACAGAAAATTTAAAAGAGTTTTTAACATTCCGGATCCCGAACGAGACCGCTTTCCCTCTCCATGGCATGCGCCCACGTTTGCCTAATAGTCACTCAAATATGTACACTCTATTTACAAATCAATACGTCAATTTCATTGCCAGAAAAAATAATGTCCGTTGGTATTTTGAAGTTGTACGCTGCGGAAGTGGCAATAACTGTAAGCTGTAAGCTGTAAACTGCGAAAATGTCTTAGACGGCAATAACAAACGAGCATCTCAAGATAGGTACAAACAGTGCCTATAGGTACAAACAGGAACACAAATGCAGCCTAATTGTAGGTTTTCAGCAGGAATAGAAAAGTACATTAAGCCGAAACTACAGATACGAAAAATACAGGCGCCTGGGTAAGTAAATTGACACAGTCGGAAAAGTTAATTAAGAATATTAAAATTAATACAGTGCAATAAAAAGACACGCACAAGACTGAAGTACACGTCTTGTCCAGCAGCAAGTGTTAAGTTATTCATTTTAAAGAAAAACTTAGACACCAGCTAATAAACGCTTTAAGACGAAAGCAGCTCAGTATTGCCACTTGATAAATTACCAGTAATCAAGTGAAACTACGTGTTCTTTCTTATATCGCTATATTCAGAGCGACGAAAACGAAGTCGTCGCGTGCTTTTACCAATGGTGGTGAACCATGGATACAAACCCGAATAACTCGGTGGTCAAAGTCCGCAATGCTTATGAGGGACTTACTCACTGTGAAACTACAAAAAAAAAAGGTATATCCGGTGCCACTAGCCGGCCGCTATCGCTACACATCGCGAACAGTGTCCGCTCACAAATAACCCAATTCTGTATAGTGTATGCAAAAATAAAGAAATATACTGGGATAAGAGGTGGCCTGTACCGAACGCTTCAGAGTCTGAAGTGACATGTCTTAATCGAGTGCTTTATGATTACCGCAAAAAAAAAAAGCGATCGTCTGTTGTCACGGAACAAAGCACTTAGTCGCAGCAAGTTTGAAGGAACTTTGGGCCCAGGTTCGCTGGTATACGAGGGAGGGCAGTAGCAGCATAATTAGACCTGTAGAATAAAACGCCACATTCTTTGCGTTGGGGATCGAAGTATACTTACATTGCTTACTCGAGTTCAACGGTTAACGTTGGAAGACAGTCCGTGGCGTATAACCTGTGCCTCTCGCGTTTTATTTGTTTTACGTTTTCTTTCTTTTCTGCCTTCAATTCGTCACGGCGGCACCTGCTTCTCGGGGTCTCATATAAAAAAAGCAACATTCAACAAAGACGTTGAGCTGAGTATCGCAAATATTGCGAAGTGGTGAGTAGCTCATAAATCCGCGGGAAACAGAGCAGTATACTGTCCCTTTTAATGTACTTGCATTCTTGCGCCCTCGAAGTCGGCAAATGAACCGTCGTGGTCCAGCAAGTGATGTCCCCGGCTCATGTCAACATTTCGACAAAGAACTCGCCCTGACAAAAACAATGTCGAAACGTTGACTCGAGCATGCGGCATCCCTTGTTTCCATCACTGCTAATCACTTCTGCCTTCTCCTGTCTTCCAAGCCTGCAAATATCACGAGAAATATTTTTTCAAAGCGACTATAGTGCCACGAGTGACAGAAATTTTGCCCTGTTGTTCGTAGACCCGCCGTACACTCTGACCACGGAGTAGCGCCATCTTCCTTTTTTTACGGGACTAAGAATCCACTTGTACCAATGCTTGAAAGCGGGTCCGGTGGTAGGCTTTAATGATTCCAGTTGAAAGCGCGAATGCAAGACAGGGATGACCGGGAGCCAGACGCTAGTTCTTCTTCGACCTCGTGGTCCGTCCTTCTTGCCCAAGCGCTTATGGGTGGTGTCTGAAACCTGATGTCTATGATGTGTTTCCAGCTCCCGAAATTTGCTTCAGCCTCATTCAACCAAATACCAAATAGCATAGGCTTTGAGATGCGGAACTTTAAATCCAAGGGGGGCCACCCCATGGGGCATTAATTTGGGAACCACCTAAATATATTGTGCTTACGCACGTACAACCAAACACTTATCTGAGTGGGCCCGACGCCTCGTGGCGTTAATGAATACAGGATAACCAACAAGTTGAAGAAAAATTCGTCCTGGTCCCGGACCAGGACGAATTTTTCTTCATCTATGAGGCTTTTCTTTCGAGGAACCCGTATGGGTTTCCTTTGTAGCAATTGCTACGAACAGGTGGATGTCTGTTTTTCCCTTCATTCAAGGGAACATGTTGCTTCGAAGTGCAATATTGTTAAATCGCACAGCTTTCTTTCGCTCTTTCAGGAGTTCTCGTGCTTGGTCGCACGAAATTTAACACGTGCAGTTTTTTTTAACCCGTACACCGCGTTGCAGCTCATATTTCACACGGCTGCACATGGCGCTTTTTTTTTTTTGTCACGGCTCTTTCGCACATTTTCTTTAGAGCGCTAGGCGCTAGGGTGGGAGCCTCTGTGGTGACACTGTGATCGGTTACAGTTCCGTGTCAGATGCACTGACCAGACAAGCATTCGGTTCCTTACCCTGTGGTGGGGTAATTGGATGAAATAGATTTAAAGAGAGAAAGAAGGGAACAGAGAGATCACTAGTTGATCGAGAGAGCACTTGAGCGCACCTGAATCTGCGCACAAGCTACCGTAGTAATGCTCTCGTTGAGGAGTACATCGATTTGGGCCAGTTGGGGCGACATGCTGCAAGCTTAACCAGAGAAAATGAACGAGGCCGCGAGAAAGAAGCGCTGGTTCTGTGTATACGTGTTCTTTCGTGCTTGTTTATCTGCGCTGGTTAAGCTAGCAACATGGTGTTGGTGCTTTCAGCGGCTACGATGCGCGTGGTCACAATCCAGGAGTACTGGATCACGACCACGGATCCTGAAAACTGCATCGAGACCAGCCGGTTTAATGCCACCGCTCCAACGCAGAGATGCTGACGTTCGGCATGCTGGGTGTCCACCTGTACGGGGTCGGCGCCTGCCACCTGGAGAGCGTAACGAGAGAGGCGGAGGCCGAGCTCTGCCTGCGCTGGTTCTCCCTCTCCGTGTTCTTCCCGGTGCACCAGACTCTTGGACAGGTGCCGGCGTTCCGCTTCCTCTTGCTATGTCTATCACGCACCTACTGCTTGAAGATCGGCAGAAATGAACAGTGTTAAGCCAGAATAGACTAGCGTACTCCCATCGCCGAAATGTTTATGAAGACGCACATTTTCGCATATGTAGGTGTCATGCGAGCGTCTGTGCGCGTGCGTGTGTGTGTGTACAGTGCTCACGGAATGAAACGCGACAGCGAGTATTTCGTAGAACCCAGCATATGTGCAGAGAACTCGAGAATACCATGTCATGTCGCTATGAATCTGGTCAATAAAGATGACTCTGACTCCGCTCTAAGTGTACACACCAAAGTTACGTCGATGTGACACGAACTGCAGCCGGTGGAAACGAAAGTATGAGCATTAGTTAGCCCTAAATTGACGCGTTTCATTCCGTGAGCACTGTACGTGGTGTACGTGATGTACAGTCAGCCGCAAAAGTTTACGAGACGCGAGATTTGCGACAGTGGCTAATTGTCGCGAAGCCTGTGCACGTAGCGTCTAATTAAAAGCGTTGATCCGTAGCAGTTCTTGCGAACCACGCTGTGATCCGTTAAATTAGAAGTGCTACGCCTTAACAGGGCAGAAATCCGCATTTGTCGTGAAACCCATGCCACGCAATCTTTTGCGAGTGACTGTACGTGACGTACAGTCACCCGTACGTGGTATATCACGATACGTATCACGTACGTGATACGTACGTGACGTGTGTGACGTACGCGACGTACGTGATACGTACGTGACGTCCGTGACGTACGTGACATACGTCACATACGTGACATAGGCGATGTGTGTCTGTGATTGGAAAATTATGCGTGTGGGAGAGCGTGTGCGGTCGGTAATGTGTCTGTGACCGTGCGCGTGTTCGCGCGTGTGCTTCCACATTGCGCGCCCTCTGAAACAACGAGCCTTCCGCGCAGTCCCCCACTCCCAGTCGGCGTGATTCTGTCTTCTCTCTAACCACTCTCGTCCCTCCGTTCTGCGCATGCGCACCAGGCAACCACGCCAATCCAGAGGCGTGTGGCGGCGCTGGCGTCGAGGGCGACCGCCCTGCGTCACTTCCTGCTGCCGTACGTCTACACGCAGCTGGTGAAGGCATCGCGCAGTGGAGGCACGCTGGCGCGCCCCACCTATATCGAGTGAGCCTCGTACTTACCTGTATGCTACTGAAGTACTATAGCGCCAAACAGACGACACAACAAGAGACACGTAAGCGCTCGTCCGTGTCTCTTCTTGTGTCGTCTGTTTGGCGCTATAGTACTTCAGTAACACGCACCAACTAGCCCAACAAAAAGTTCTGCTGGATTACCTATGTGCACCTGAACCGGAATTCGCAAAGAGCTCTTACGTTAGAACGCTTTTCGTAAGAGCGCATTTCCAGCCAATCGGAGATGCGGGACACGTTGGCGGAGGTGATTTGACAGAACTTGTCGCCGAGCTGTAGTTGGTTCGTGGCTTTGGAGGAAGCTTTAGCTAGGGCCCAACTCCGACGCGGCCCATTAGAATACATGTAAAACGCATAAACGCTTTGCTGAGATAACGGCTGGACCGACTTTAATAAACTTTGTTGCAATTTGAGACAGAAAGTCGAATTCGAGTGCCTGTTGGAAGCGGAATTTCGATTTACGGCCTGAAGTTTGCAAAAGGAATTCTCTAAAATTCGGAAAAAATAGAAGCACCAAGTTCACAAATTGACAGCTCTGCATCAAGAACAGATATTGCGGTTCTGTAAACGGCATCCGTTATATCATTCAAAGCGGACAAATTCCGTCTGTGAATTTAAATCTTACGTGAATTCGTTACGTTGTGTACAACGGTTCTGCAAAAGCAGTATATTCATAATACTGATTTCTTTTTCGATTTATGTGTCACATAAATTTTTTCCGCTTTAGATGTACTATTAGGTGCCATTCGTAGAATTGCAATATCATTTTTCATTGCTGACATGCAGAGTAGTAAACATGATAGTTTTCTTTTCTGAAAGGTTGCTACTTTTCCCATGTTTAATAAAACAATTGACAGCGTAAATATAGAATTCGAAACAAACAGTGACTAGATTTTAAGTTTTTCTATTACGTGCAAGAAACCTCGTCAAATTTGGGGCAGCGGACGCCGAGAAAAGCAAATTCTGCTTTTAGATGTCTTTAGATAGGAGCACCCGAGCTAAAGCTTCCTCTTAAGCACAAAAAGTTGCGGCGCTAAGCAGACGAGAACGAGGTGGGACCCATGTCGTTTGTGTATAGTACGTCTTTTGTATCTCACTTCATCCTCATCTGATGAGCACCACAAATGTTTGTCCCTTAGCGGTGGCAGTGGGCCAGCAGCATACGAACGTATACGAAGTATACGTTCGTATGCTGCTACAGTATACGAAGTATACGAATACAGTATAGTATACAGTATACAGTACAGTAGTGTACAGCACAGTACAGTACAGTACAGTACAGTACAGTACAGTACAGTACAGTACAGTACAGTACAGTATACGAAGTATACAGTATACGAAGGCGTATAGGAACGACAAAAAAGAATTTTGTGCATGCTATCCCTGTTTATTTTGTTTTCTTTCAATAATTAACATGGCTTGCGTGAGCGAACGCTACTTCACCGTGTAGCTATTAGCTGCGACAGAGAAGGGCTCAAAAAGAAAGACGGAGGGTGCATAAATCACTGATTTCGGTTCGTTTTTCTTCCCGAGGAACACGGAAATGGATAGGTAGGAATAAGACGCGGGCGTCTTTGAGTGCTCAAATCATTTAAGGCAATCGAATTCCTACGCAATAGACATGCATTGAAGAGGCATAGACGCAGTGACGTCTTGGTTTGTCCCCGGATTATGATTCTATGTTCGTTACTTAAACTTCCTTTCTGCATGTGTTTTTCTTCTCTCTATCTGTTCAGTATGTGTTTATCTGTCTCTCACTTTCTCGATCTGTTTCGCTTTACCGCTCACAATGTCTCTCTGTTTATGTATTTACCATTATCTAATCATCTGTATATACTTGTGCATCAATCTATCTCGCAGCTTCCCAAGGGATCCCAAGACCCACGCATATCCTAAACAGTTCATGTTCGGACCGAGCCTCCTGGTCACCCCGCAGATAGAAACGGTGCGTGTATGTAGTACGCCTTCTTTTATATATGTAGTCGGCGGCGGCATGTCGCATAGTAGCTACACTTTAACGCGAACGACGGTTAACCAACCCCGCGCAGGCCGCCTCCCTGCTGGAGGTGTACTTCCCAGCGGGCCGCTGGTACGACTGGTACAACAGCAAGCGCGTCGAGAGCCGGGGACAGGCGGTGTTTGTGCCGTCGCCAAACGCCACGGCTGCGATGTTTACCCGCGGCGGCACCATTATCGCGGGCAGAGCGCTCAACCGGTATGCGAGCTCTAATTCTCGTTTGATTTATTTATTTATTTATTTATTTATTTATTTATTTATTTATTTATTTATTTATTTATTTATTTATTTATTTATTTATTTATTTATTTATTTATTTATTTATTTATTTATTGAGTTTTCTTTCTGTTTCTTTCTGTTTCTGTTGTGTCATTGTTGTTGATTGATTGATTGATTGATTGATTGATTGATTGATTGATTGATTGATTGATTGATTGATTGATTGATTGATTGATTGATTGATTGATTGATTGATTGATTGATTGATTGATTGATTGATTGATTGATTGATTGATTGATTGATTGATTGATTGAGTGAGTGAGTGAGTGAGTGAGTGAGTGAGTGAGTGAGTGAGTGAGTGAGTGAGTGAGTGAGTGAGTGAGTGAGTGAGTGAGTGAGTGAGTGAGTGAGTGAGTGAGTATTTTTTTCTGTTGCTGCTGCTACTGTTGTTAAAAAACATCAACAACCGCGAGACACAAGTAACAAGCACACAAGTAAATCGAAAATCAGGATGGCGGGGGGAGGCGACCGATAGAAGGACAATGAGGGATTAACTTTGCGGAAACAGGGATGAAGTCCTTTAGACAGGCTGGACAGCCTGTCTGAGGCACTCTTATCTCTATTTATGCAACTTATCTCCCAAAGCGCACAAGTAGTGTCGACATATGAACATTAGCATCGGCAGTGGGGTCCGGTAGCTGGAACTGTCGTCTACAGGCAATGTTTGCCGCCAGTGACTGCGGTGGACTCACTTGAAACGCTTTTTTTTTCAGCTCCGTCACCAACATCCACCTGATAGTGTCGCCGGACAACTCCGACTACGCATACGGGGAGCTGATCAGCGATAATGGTGTTAATGCAGGTAAGACACTAGTAGAAGCCATTGAACGGCGTGAAAGCTGTTTATAAGACTAATTTGTTACCCAGTGATGCGCTCCCATATAGTGATCCCCTTAGTAAGTCGTCATAAGTTACGAGTACTCTGTTCGAGGGGATAACTTGTCTGTTTACTAGATCACCAATGCAATCCCGAAACTTGATTCTATACCTCGATATCACTTCCAGGCACGAACTTTTCAGTGAAATCTTGCACGCTTCAAATGTTGGCTTATTTCAAATCTGCAAATGCAAGATGTCCAATAAGGTCGCAATTAAAAGAAGAGGTTAACCAGTGAAATGAAGTTACAATACATATCGCTATTATTGCTCGATTTTTTTTTATGTCCGTCAATGCTGTAAAGCTTGGTCCACAAAAAAATTGTGTCTCCGCTCCCCTGTTCACATTTATGTGAGAAAGTATCCACAAAATATACTCTAGGAAACAGCAGCGTTAATGTTTGAACAAACATTCGCGGCAGTTGACAAAGGTCATATGCATCGCTCTTGCGTAACCATGTCTGGGGCAGCTTCGATTAACAGCATGCGATGGCCCAAGACGGCCGTTTCAGTAATGTCAGTCGCCTGAGAGACGGCGCAAAACTCCCCTAACATTTCATTGTTGTTCTGTGAGTTCTCTACCTAACAGTATTCGCTTCGTCTTTTACCTTCCTCTTCTTCTTTCTTTACAGGAACATTTGATGCCGGCATCTATTCGGTGTTTCACTTCTCTTACATGAAGGTAACCTCACAAAACCTTCGGTTGCGTACATATCCTTTCGAAGTTTATCACCTGCTGTTAGTAGTGTCCATCAACTTCAACATCGTACGGACCTAGGAGTGACAATTCGGTGCTGTTTATATTAGCTGCGTACATATTCTTTTTGGGTTTACCACCTGCTTGCTTGTAGTGTCCATCAACTTCAACTTCGTGAGGACCTAGGAGTGATACTTCGGCACTGTTTATATTAGTTGCCTACACATTCTTTCGAGGTAGATCACCTGCTTGATAGTAGTGCCCATCAACTTCAACTTCATGAGGACCTAGGAGCGATAATTCGGCGCTGTTTATATTAGTTGCCTACATATTCTTTCGAGCTATATCACCTGCTTGATAGTAGTGTCTATCAACTTCAACTTCATGAGGACCTAGGAACGATAATTCGGCACTGTTTATATTAGTTGCCTACGTATTCTTACTTGGTATATCACCCGCTTGATAGAAGTATCTATCAACTTCAACTTCATGAGGACCTAGGAGCGATAATTCGGCGCTCTTTATATTATCGCAATAGGCACGAATTGTACTTTTTTCCGGATATACCGTGTCAGGGCCACGTGTGGCAAATGCAGTCAAAATACAACCAGCCAAGCTCTCTGACGACGTCTCTCTACTGAGACCTCAAGACTAAGGAAGGAACGAATACAAGATTACACCATACGCTCCTAATATGATGCGGTGATAGGAATATTTAACGTGCGCGGACTATAATTTGCAAAATCACGTACAGATGTTAAATTTGCACACAATTATCCGAAAGTAATACATAAGTCATGTTGATGATTCCCTTTCCCTAAATCTCTGCACCTCCATCTTCATTTTCCCTGAGCTTACTGCTTGACTGATAAAGAAAATTGGACGTCACTTCCCATCAAACGGCGATCAAACGTTCGTGTCTTCCGAGCACATGACGCAGCCAACATAATTGTTCTTCCTCACCAACGGCCACTTATGCACATCGGCAAGCTCGTGCTCAAGAAAAAGAGAGAGAAAGAAACGTTTATTATACGAAACAGTGTCCCGAGCGAGGACGGGTATCACCCTAAGGTGGGAGGGCTCCTTAGTCCAGGAACCCTCTGGCTTCGACTGCCTTCCTGGCCCTGGCGACGAGTTGTCGTAGGTCTTCGAGGTCCCCGAGGGTTAGCTTGGCCTCCCACCACGTTTCGAATAGGTCGTTTGCTTCTATTGATCGTTTTGCGTGCGTCTCTGGTTGCATTTCGCTGCCTTCCTGCCACGGGCATTCCAGGAGCAAGTGTGCCAGAGTGCCGGGTACGTTTCAGAGTGGGCAGAGGTAGCCGTGGAGCTACCTTTTTGCTATCTTTTTGCTGCGGCGTTGAATATTGTAGGGCCATCCAACATGCACTCGGCTAATGATAGCTATTGCCTCGGAATATTGCCGCACACTGTCGCGACGTTTTTCCGTCTTTCTTTCTGTGATTTTCGTTGTTGGATATTGAGGCACGTTACGCACAACAGAGCTTCAGACAAGAAGACACAAACTAAATTTACACGCAAACGTATTGTAAGTAATACAAGTTATGCAAATTTTGCATATGCACAAAGAGGTCCCCATGCAACGCAAACAGGGCGATGTCTCCGGCAGGAACCAATTATCATTCAGAAAAGAAAATTTGTTCTTGCCGGGGCCAGCGCGAGTTGATACTACAAGCAAAAATTTGTTTGCCTAGGCAACCCGGTGGCAGATGTGACACGTAGAATTCTTCATACAGGATTATACACAACGATGCACACACCAAATTTAATCACATATCTTAAGTTTCATCTTCTCTGGCTTGGCATCCGAGTCACGATTTTTTTTTTATTTCCTGATTATTTTCACTCAGGTGTTTCGGAGACACATATGACACTCAAAAGGCTTCAAACAAGCTGACACTAACCTGTGCCAACACAAACTATCTACTGCTATTGCAGGTACAGCTTGACACCATTAGACATCTCAGAGGCACATATGACGCACAAGAGGCTTCGGACTAGTTGCTTCACAAACTAGCACATATAACTTGCATCGACAAGGACAAAAAATAGCTTAAGTTATTGTAGTATTCCAGTTTGAAAGCTGCGATACTACGTCACCAAGGCATCTGAGCTTAAAGGCACGATAAGGAGAAAAATAAGCATCGGCTTCAGTATATTAGCAAAGTACGCTTCTACAATAATCAAAAAGCCACTCTTACTTTACAAGCTAGAGAAGAGGTAAAAACGCCACACGGATGGCGACGACACCTTGACATTTGCCCGCCAGTTCATCGTGATGTCACAAACATTGGCGGCATCCTCTCATGCCCGACTAATTGTTTACGGTTAACGAGGGATTACGTGTGCTCTAGATGAGCCAAAGTTAATCTGGGGAAGTCTCTAGGGACATTTACAGGGGCACCAAACACGTCCCAAACACGAGAAAACGCACTGAAATCTGTGACGTCCCACTGACGCACCAGCGGTGATTGTATTGGCGCAGAATTCGAAAAACGAAAGCTCGGTCTTCATTTTTTTCTTTCGATGATCAGACGCATACGGCGAAATTAAGGGAAGTGTACCGTACAATAGCGCGAACGTGGGCTAGTCAGTTGAGCAATATTCGGAGGCTAAAGCGCTGAAACAGAACCGATGAACGATCACTTTATCGTTTTCCCCAAATTACAAATTGGATGTACAAGCCCTTCCACTTAATAAAACAACAATTTATAGTGCTATTGTTGTTTTGTTTTTGATTGGCCCTGTTGCTTCGGTGCTCTTTCTTTCTTTTATTTCTATAAACGAAAATAAAGTCTTCAAATAAATCGTTATTCGTCTGCGTTGACTTTTTTCACCCTAGTACGTCCCTTTAAAAGCTGTCGTCGGTTTCCCTGTCCTAGAACTGAGGTGAAACAGCGCGAAAAAGACGAGGACACAAGGAAACAAATACCACAGACAAGCTCTGACTGCCAACTGGAAGTTTATTTGAAATTCACCGGACATTTATACCTTTTTCAGCATAGGCATGCGCACATCAGTCGCAAAAACATCTGCAAATCAACATTTTAATCTTTCTTTCAAAAATGTTATTTCTTTTCCCGACAAGGCAAGAGAGGGAGTGCTTACACATTTATCTCCTTCCTTTCCTATATGAAAGGCCTCTACTATTTCCCTTTTCTTCTTACCCTTTCCTTTCCCTACGAATTTTGTCTTTTCAGATATGGGGTGCATTGACACCTTTTACAGTGTCCAGCTAAATGACTCCCATAACCATTCTTTAGGTTAGTGGTGTGCTGACGAGCTCTTTCATTGAAGCACTGTCCCGTTTGACCTATGTAAGATTTTCCGCAGCTGAGCGGTATTTGATAGATGACGTTGTACCTGCACTCAGTGAAACGAGTTTTATGGTTTGTGGTGTACAGGTGCCTTTCGCGCTTGTTCATGCGATTACATATCGAGGACAACTTACACGAGGCACCGAAAACCAAATTATTATTATGTCTATTGGAAACTTTCTTCAGATTGTGTGACAACTTGTGTAGGTATGGCACCACGTGCGTTTGTCTTTTGTCTTTGTTTTCTTTGTGGGAAGCATCGGAACTTCCTTCCTCTTTCGGCAAACTGGCTTCGCGTACTGAAGTGATCACAGAACTGGGAAAGCCTGCGTTGTGTAGTCGCGCTATCTGATTTTGTAGTCGTTATCTGAGCCTTCCTCAAGATCTTACTCATGAAAGTTTCCCCGCCGATCACCTCCCAGGGCATCCTGACGGGACACTGCTCGGTGTGCCGGTGGGGGACTATGCTCCGAGCGGCGACCGTGTTCGGCGTCCCGGGCCCTGCGCCCGTGCGCGTGCAGCTCAACGAGAGGCCTCTCAAGTTCGCCTTCGCGCGATCGGTGAGCGGGTCCCGAAAGTCACGCCTTGCACCCTTCTCGATTGTTTTTTTTTCGGTGTGTAAACGCACACGAAACGCACGGATGCTGTTATTAGAACCCCAAACGTCTGTGTCTTACCGTGGATACCCTACGGGGCAGAAACCTGGAGGCTTACGAAAAGGGGTTCTACTTAAACTGAGGACGACGCAACGAGCTATGGAAAGAAGAACGATGGGTGTGACGTTAAGGGATAAGAAGAGAGCAGATTGGGTGAGGGACCAAACGCGAGTTAATGACATCTTAGTTGAAACCAAGAAAAAGAAATGGGCATGGACAGGGCATGTAATGAGGAGGGAAGACAACCGGTGGTCATTAAGGGTTACGGACTGGATTCCAAGGGAAGGGAAGCGTAGCAGAGGGCGGCAGAAAGTTAGGTGGGCGGACGAGATTAAGAAGTTTGCAGGGACAACATGGCCGCAATTAGTACGTGACCGGGGCAGTTGGAGAAGTATGGGAGATGCCTTTGCCCTGCAGTGGGCGTAACCAGGCTGATGATGACTAAAAATATAGGACGCCTATCACTACTGAAGCGTGGCCCATATCAAAGGTAGAAAAACTTTGGGTGAATGGTTTTCTGCATTTTATAGTGTGAGAGAGAGAAAAAAACAATGCGCAGACTACGCGCATGACCAATCATGCAGAACATCAGGTCTCTCAGATAAGGTCATCAGATAAGGGACGGGCACACGGCAGTACACAGAGGAAACAAGAGAATAACATAATATTTACTCACAAAAATGTATAAGGTATAAACATGCAGAGACACAGATATGCAAACATACACGTATTCACTGCTGCCGTGTAAGGCTAATATATTATAAGGGACTGAGATAAGCACGAACAGAATTATCGAACGAATGGTATCCACAATCCTCGCTTCTCTCGCCTGGGCTCATTCAGAAGCTATGTAGAACAGAACAATCGGCACTTCTGCTCGCAGCGAACAGCCGGAGTGGGCGATCGTACGATAAGGTCGGGGATTCGATCCCCAACTACAGCGGCCGCGTTTCAATGGGGGAAATTTAAAGAGAGAGAGAGAGAGAGAGAGAGAGAACGACCGCGTACCGTGCATTGGGTGCACGTTAAAGAACCCGTAGAGGTCAAAGCAAACTGGCTGTAACCCTCACTAGGCTGTGCCTCGTACCGTGCTTCTGAGACGTAAATACCCCAGAATTCTTTTAAGTCCTATAGTATCGTTACACCGTGCTTACATCAAAAAATCGTGCTTACATCAGTCTGGCAGGATTCTCTTCGTTTCTTCAGCTTCTTTTTTATTACATCGTTCACTCTAGTCAACCGTTTCAGCATGTCGGACTTCTGAGTTGACTAGACTCTCATGTTCTCGTTTGCCTCTCTCTCTCTCTCTCTCTCTCTCTCTCTCTCTCTCAGTGACGTACACACTCTCTCTAAATTTGCTTATTATTCAGCGCCTAAATACAAACCTCGCATGTTCGATTCAGCAGCATACCTACTACGCTGCGATATTAAACGGTGAAAAGTGCCCCCGTGTTCGGCGATTTATTCATGTGTCCGCTTTCCTTCTCTCCTTCGCAGACGCTGTACCTCTTCGACATCGGCCACAACCTGCGAAAGCCGTTCGCCATTACCGTGGGACGGCTCTGACGAGCGCAATAAACGAGCTCGTAACCGCCATCTACTGATGCCCTGTTTAGTTAAGCACTGAATGTAGGAAAATAGTTAGTGAAGGCTGGGATGCTTGTGACTTAAAAGCACGTCGAGAGTGTTCGATGAGCGCGGCTATGCTCTGAGATGATAAACGCTAGTCGAAGTATCCTGGTGCGACAAGTACTTCGTCGGGACCAATAACGTCGAACCAAGCTCTTCCAATGCTCTTAGGGCGTTTGTGTATTTAGCGCCATTCTCGGGCGATCCAAAGTACGTTGCACAAGCTGATTATTGCACAGAATATTGAGAGAGCACTATGGTTAACACGATAGCGTTAAAGCGCCCATATCGCTAAAAAATCCGGCGACGGCGTCTAGCGTACGACGTCGTCTCGGCAAAAAAAAAAGGTTATCGAACCACCCATACCCAGGCCATCCATGTCACGCAGGGAATGTACTGAACAAATTGGATTTCTGAAGCTAAAATGCGTGGGGAAATCAGAAACTACGTACTTAACGCAACCTGCAGATATGGTAGCTCTCTGACTGTAATTTGACTATATGAGAAAACATAATTGTATTACACGAAAACTCAAAGAAACGACAGAAAAACAGGCTGCGGCGTTCACAAACCAGCCGCGGCGTCCGCCATTTGCACACGCCGGCGCGTAGGCGTCTCGGGTGGCCGTGGAGCGGCGCGCCCGGTTCCTTGCAATACCTTCAGCTGGCGCTCGCATCCGCCGTATTGCAGCCCGCGCAAGAGGCCGCGCTTCTACCTCATAGCCCACCTTCGTGCATAGCGTTCGCGGCCAGCATTTTCCGGTAAACATTACGGTTACATACGCTCCAATTGCCGGGAAGCGTAAATAGTAGTCAGGGATCTTTGAAAGCTATCGCGTTCCACTCTTAAAAGCGAATTTTAAGCGTCCTCCAAATTTTTGCAGTCGAAACTGGTTACAACAGAACCACATTCTACATAATAGGCGTCCTCGTTATAGCCGTGGTGTTCGATGTAAGCTCATTTAGGTTAAACGCTAATATCGGCGAGAAACACCTTGGATTTACTTCGTTCAATCCCATGATCTGTTATATTGAGGTTCGACTGTACAACTCTTTCAAAGCTGTGAGTGGCCACCTTTGCATACAGTGGGGAAAATGAATAGCGTAATAACAATAGATTAGGAAAGTGATTTCCAGTCAGAATTTCCAGCCCGACGCATTAGCATACTGGGCCGCAAGTGCACTGGCTCTGTGCCACCTTTGGAGGAACGCGAGCTGCGTCATGAATGCACTGGGTACGTGCCCGTCTTCAACGAACCTTTCGACAATTTGGGTCGCTCAGTATGTGCCAGTGAGTGTGCGGCAATCGAGAGAGCAATTTTCGGAGTTCGAAGGTACCGGCGCGATACGCTTTGAAGCCGCGCGCGTAATTTTCGACTGTCCAGAAATAAGCGCGAGAGAGGAGCCTGGTTGCCGCATGAGGCGTTTCTCGGCGTTCGCGCGCACCGGCGCGCCGTGCATCTCGGAGGCCACGCGCAGGCTTCGAGGCGGCGGCGCTAGATGGCGCCGGGTGTTCTTAGGGAAGCGCGAAAGAGAATCCCGTTGCGGTACCCGCCTCATACATAGTGGCAATACGTTGTGTCGCTATGTTAAATTAATGCTAAACGTTTTGCCGTCGACACTCATTAGGAGATGCAGATAGAGTGCCCCCGGAAAGTGCGTGAAGTCCCCTAAGAATGCTTACGCAATAAAAGGAATGTCGTCGGTGGAACGACCAGGGTGGTATGGCGACGCAGGGATGACGATTTTGAAAAAATGACCATAGTACACGACGGCACCATGACGACGGTGTTACAACGAATGCGTGACGACGACTGTATGCCGACAATGCAATGATGACGATGACGTGACAAAGGCGGTGTGATCACGATTGAATGACGAAAGCATGATTAGGATTAAATTATGAAGATATAATGACGTCGATGTAACTGCCAAATTGGTATGAGGACGACGGCATGACGACAAGGGAACGACGTGTCTGAAATCTTGACGATAGTACGAGGACAGTGCCGTGATAATTTTGAGACTTCCGTTGTCTCGGGTAAATGCGACGTATTCTAGTATCGTGCCACTTTGCTGTAGTTACTCACTTGCCTAGGCCGCACATGAGCTTCGCGACATGACGACGATTGTAAAAAATTATGGGGTTTTACGTGCCAAAGCCACTTTCTGATTACGAGGCACGCCGTAGTGGAGGACTCCGGAAATTTCGATCACCTGGTGTTCTTTAACGTGCACCATATCTAAGCACCCGGGTGTTTTCGCCCCTCGCCCCCATCTAAATGTGGCCGCCGTGGCCGGGATTCGATCCCGCGACCTCGTGCTCAGCAGCCCAACACCATAGCCACTGAGCAACCACGGCGCCGACGCAGTGACAATGATGAAACGACGAAGAATGAATCACGTCGGTTGAAAGACAAAATTGGCGTGACTAGGACGGCATCGAGACGATGTGACGACGATCGTTGAATGATGAGGATGGTATAACGACGGCAGCGTTATGGTAGGACGGTAACTCGAAGACGAACTGGGAATGACGACACTGGCATGACGACGACGACTTTACGATGACTGTATGACGACGGGCGCAGCATAGCGGCTGTCTGGCAGCAACAGCACGACAACGTCAGTACAATCACGGTTGCATAGGGACAGAATAATTACAATAGAAGGACGAAGAACGAATGACAACAATGTATAAAACAGGGCGGTATGACGAGAGGACGACCAATGAGATGACTAAAATGGGAAGACGTTACAAGGGATGACAGTGGTAAAGCGACGGGGTGACGGCGACGAAATGACGACAGTGGTATGACAATTACTGGGTGACGACGATGGCGGGACCACGACAGTGTGACGACGTCGAGGTTGTAACGACAATGAAACAACCGCAACGGCGTCACGGCGACGGTATGCAAACGAATGCACGACGACGACAAAATGGCAACGGAGGCATGACAACGACTGTCAGACGACGACGCGCCGACGACGTTATGACAACGGCAGCGTTATCACGATTGAATGAGGACAGCATAATCACGACTGAATGACGACGAAGGAAGTTACTGAAGTGATGACGATGGTGAGGGAGTGATGACGATGGTGAGGGAGTGATGACGATGGTGAGTGAGTGAGTGAGTGAGTGAGTGAGTGAGTGAGTGAGTGAGTGAGTGAGTGAGTGATGACGATGGTGAGTGAGTGAGTGAGTGAGTGAGTGAGTGAGTGAGTGAGTGAGTGAGTGAGTGAGTGAGTGAGTGAGTGAGTGAGTGAGTGAGTGAGTGAGTGAGTGAGTGAGTGAGTGAGTGAGTGAGTGAGCGAGTGAGTGAGTGAGTGAGTGAGTGAGTGAGTGAGTGAGTGAGTGAGTGAGCGAGCGAGCGAGTGAGTGAGTGAGTGAGTGAGTGAGTGAGTGAGTGAGTGAGTGAGTGAGTGAGTGAGTGAGTGAGTGAGTGAGTGAGTGAGTGAGTGAGCTTTTATTGGGTTCAGCAAAACGCGATAAAACGCGCACCCGGCTAAACCCACGACGGGACTGAGAGGTCTATCCTGCCGGCCCGATCGCGTGCGCGCTGGACGACCAGGATTTGGTCTATGGTAAAGCGGTGCTGTGAAGACGACGACAAGATGGCAGTGAGAAGACGATAAATGTGACGACGATGGCAGGATGATAGTTGGATGTCTAAGTTAGAACGAGAATAGCGGAGTGATCGCGACGGCATCACGATGGCGCTATGACACCGATGCATGACTATGACTATATGACGATGACACAATGGCGCCGATGGCATGACAAAGGTATGAGTACAATGAGATGACGACGATGTGCGACAAAAGTGGGGTGACGACCACTGTATCGCGAAGCCCGTATGATGACGATGCCGTGACGAAGATGGCATTACGAGAGTTGATTGACGAAGCTCGAATGACCGCGATGGAACAAACGCGACGGCATCGCGGCCCCGAGGTCGTACCTTGTAGCCGAAGCTATTAAACTTGAGCCACTGGATCGACGTAGGAAGTTTGATGACGGCAGCATGACGTGAGTCAGAATCACGAAGCCACGACGGCATCACGATTAAAAACATAAAAATGGTGGCCCACGCTGCTAGACACATTGAGTCGGCATACGATTAGACAGACAGACAGGCAGACAGACAGGCAGACAGACAGGCAGACAGACAGGCAGACAGGCAGACAGAGACAGCGACAGAAACAGACAGACAGGTAGACAGACAGACTGCTTTTCTAGACGCTACGTTTTTGTATCAATAAATACATCTTGTCATCATGACATCAATGAGGGGAGCCCTGATCTGAGGACTCAACCCACTTGCCCAGAAATGGAACAACCAAGGAAGTTTATACTGCCACTACCATTCAATGTCCCGGCCATGGCGGCCGCATTTCGATGGGCGCGAAATGCGAAAACACCCGTGTACTTAGATTTAGGTGCACGTTAAAGAACCCCGGGTGGTCGAAATTTCCGGAGTCCTCCACTACGGCGTGCCTCATAATCAGAAAGTGGTTTTGGCGCGTAAAACCCCATAATTTAATTTTACCACTGAATGTCAATGAAGCGCAGTGACCTCTTCTGTCGAAGGGAAGCGCTACGAGCCACTGTCTTGAGTCCAGATGGAGCGTCGATTGTAGAAATGTTCTAGAATGCGAGGAATATCTCTACTTGTTATTTGATTTTAATTAAGGAAAACTCGTGCAATCACCGGAATAACCCTCGTTCTAATCAAACTACCCAAAATTTTCGTTCTCTTCGCATTGCACGTGGTTTGTTTTGCCGAATGTTCGTCGCCATCGACAGATCCATCCACAGCGTTGTAAATCGAAGAAACATGGACGCCTGACGAAGACTAGCTGCTGAGTAGTCGCCTGCGACTACTCGGAGGCCTGCGGAATCGGCCATGCCAAAATTCTGCACCGGTCGCCATGTGACCGTAACGGGACGAGACAGCTCTCCGGGTGCAGCCGACAAGCATCGAAATTCGAGGCAGTTCCTTGATGAGGTGTTAACGTAGCGAGCAGGAAGAAGCAAGATTTAGTAGTCGTGATGGGCAGAGGTAAGCGTTGCCTGCTGTTTATATTATTGCAGAAGTAATTGTTTGGACAGGTTCGTGATCCCATCAGGCATAAATTATGTCCATTAAGAAATTACTTATAACGCGCAGCTTGGATCTTCACTAACAATAGGAATGCAACATGGAGATCGGTTTCGATTGTTGGAACTCTGTCGGTTAGTTTTCGTTGCACCTTAGACGACACGCCCTCTTATAGACCAACTGCAGCTAAGCTTTATATCCGATCCATTGTTTATTATAAACATACGTATAGTAATCGCTATTGATCTCGTATTAGCAAAGCCGCAAGGCTAGCAATTGTCTAATGTTTGCGTTACCAGCCTTTAAACCGGCGCCCAAGCAAACGACGCGCGACCATGGTTGTTAGCGGATATGACGCAAATCCCGTCGCGTTGCCCCCGAGATCCGCTCAACGGCGCACGGCGCGCTCCAGCGTTCTAAACCGGGCACCCCGCTCGCCTATAACGTTAATCTTCTGCGCTCGTCGAGATGACGAAGACATCACTGACAATCCCACAGCATGCTGGCCAGAAGTGGACGTGTCTGTAGAGCGCAGGGTCGAATGCGCTCGCAGATCCCGCAATATTATTAACGCGATAGCGTTAAGGAGCTCGTGTCGCAGAAAAGCCGGTGTCGTCGGCGTCGGTGTCGGCGTCGGTGTCGGCGTCGGGTGTCGGCGTCGGTGTCGGCATCGGCGTCAGCGTTTTGCGGCGTTGACCGTGAGCGATAAATCACGGCAGGCACTCCATAAATAAAAAGCAACTTCCAAGATGGTCTGGGTGGGAATCGAACCAGGGTCTCCGGAGTGTGAGACGGAGACGCTACCACTCAGCCACGATTTCGATGCTTCCAAAAGGTACAAACGCGCCTCTAGTGAATGCGGTGTTGCCTTCGAAACGAGCCGTGGAAAGTTATACTGTGGTGTATATAGGTAATTATGAACATGTAACTTACAGAAGTCGCAATTACACGAGTAGCGAAGTGCGTTTCGCTGCATTTCTTCTGCGCTTTCCGCACACGGAGAGCCATCTTGCGGCAAACACAGAAGAGCCCCTCCTCTCCATGTACGGCGCTGCCCCGACAGATGGCGCGCCACGCGCGCATTGGAGCTGTCGCGGTTCGGACTCTCTCCCCTGACAACGCTTCGCCTCGCTCCCTCCGCAGAATCAAGCGTCCTTCCTTTCTTTAGATCACTATCTCTCTATCTCTCTGCCCGTGCCGATCACGGCGTTTGGCTGGCGTGCATCATTTCCCCCTCCGGGATACCGAGTTCTTTGGTTCGCTCCGCTTGCTCAGGCGCACGTTTCATTGCTGCGCCGAACGCCGCGTTGCTCGACCATATGGCTCGACGCTCACCGCGTCTGATGCGGGGCGCCTCGTAAGTGATGGCTGCCCTGTAGCCCATTGTCTTACACCCATTGGCGGGTCGACGGGAACGCTATCGCGTTCCACTCTTGAAGGCGAAGCTTAAGCGTCCTCCAATTTTTTTTCTCCCCACTTTTGCGTCGTCAGTGCCACGCGTTTGACGCACCATTCTTGAAGCTCACATGGAGAATGTTTATTCGGAACCTTTGTCGACTGGGAAATAATTATTTACTGCTTCCACTCAAACACATAGTTTCTTTTAAGGCGAAGCTTTCTTTGCCCCTTCCTTCCACTTTCCCACTGCTGCTGCTGCTGTCTGGCACACCGCGTCGGCGGGTGGTTTAGAGCCTGTGTATATATCACAGAAGCGAGTCAGAGACGAAAGGAGACGCGAGAAACTCGTTTCGACCCCACCGCGTCGAATGTGCACAATGCCCTCTGGAGAAGTCCGGGCGTGGCCACATTAGCCTCTTGATAGCTGTAATTATCCGTGACCCACTTCAAAAGCACTGAGGAAATTTCAGCGCTTCCCTTTCTACTAACATGCGAGTCCAGAGGAGCCGTAGATAGAACTGTAGAGAAGAGGGAGGAGAAGACGCAGTTCCCATACAAGGGGGGGGGGGTGACATGAGAAGGCAAGGAAACCCCACTACTATACGACAGCGGTCGCGGGGAAACTGGATAAGCTTAAGTTCAAGGTACGGTACAGTACGTTCCTGCTATTTCTGAAAAATAAACACTATGCAAATATGTCAAGCGGACAAATTACAGAGGGCGCGCAGGAGCGGAACCGCATTAATTAAAACGCACCGCAGGGTCCAGACGACAAAACGGAAGCGATCGACCGTCAAATACGCACTTCTGTGCCCGCCGCGTTAGCTTAGCGGTTATGGCATTGCTAGAGGTCGCAGATTTGATCCCCCCCGCGGCAGCCGCATTTCGATGGGGGCGAAATAGAAAACGCACGCGCACTTATACGTTGCGAGGCGTTAAAGAACATCACGGTGGAAAAATTAATCCGGAGTCCGCTACTCCGCCAATACGGCGTGCTCAAAATAAGATTATGGTTTTATCATGAACAGCCCCTGAATCCAATTAAAGTTTAACACTCCTGCCACGATGCGATGAGCCGCGTGAGGCAATGACAATGCTCAACCTTCTCAGAGGTTATGAAGTACGGCGCACAATAACGCCTCAAGCAAACACCTATCCCTGTGTGTTCTGTGCACTACGCAGACAAACATCAGTGGTGCACGCAAGGTAACGTTTAACATCTACTAACCACTCTCGTGTTAGACTAAACTTTGAATAACTTAAGCTTACGCCGTCAACATCACCGCTAATTGTCGTCGATTAAAGCAACCAGCTCAGCAGGCTTCGCTTACACTGATTCCCACAGTACGTGGGATCTGCATATTATATATATATATATATATATATATATATATATATATATATATATATATATATATATATATATATATATATATATATATATATATATATATATGTATATATATATATATATATATATATATATATATATATTACAGATATGCTTTAGTGCGGACACGCCTTCATCCGGCGTCAGATACAACTAAACCACACGCCCCCCTTTTACGAAAGCGAAATTTTCTTTGCGGACCCTGCCCGGTCTTTCCAGACCGTGGCTGCTGGGTGCTGCCCCTGTCTGGCCGAGTAGCTCGCAGTTAAAATAATTGCGTGCCCGATGATGGGATCGAGCCTCGGTCCCCTAGCACAGTTGCCCCATGCCGTAACCATTAGACCACGACCACACACATACTTCTGTCGCGCTGACACTAACTAGCACTTTGATGTGATCGCCACGGCCGTCACACTGTGTAGCACGTGTGCGCATGCGCGTACCCGAGCAGATGCGAAAGGGGCTGCAATTTGGACAGTTTGTAACGTGAACGATGAGTTTTGAGTGAGGGGCCTTCGATGTGACCTTGCATTGGCATTACAATAAGAGCGAAACTAACAGAGCTTTTTTTCTTGTCGTTGTTACGCTCTTGGTGCATTTGAACAAAGCTTCGCTGTACGTAGATTCCATGAAGGAGCGTTATATTTGCTGCAATTGTTTGTTTGTTTGTTTTCTTACAGGTCAACGAACCCTCCTGTGCGTACTGTTTTGGATCCTGGCCTTCGTCGCCGTACCCACCGCCCTGGCACTAAAGTGCAAAACCATCAACCGGACAGAAATTGTCAACACGACGCTCGGTCCTGTGCAGGGCTTCCACGAGGTGAGGAGTCTGAACTTTGACGCGTAAATTTATTGAGTGTGCGGTCGCATTCAATAATTGGTCAACTTTTCACTGGTTACCGACATCTACTTGCGTCCCCGGACATATTATTCGCATCTTCCTTACAGCTTGTGGTGTGCCGTGAGTATGCGCGAGAAAGACTGACATTGGCAGATACATCGCGACATTTACACAATGGACCGCTGTCGGAGGACCTCTTGCTAGGCGCGTGGCCACAGAGTTGGCAGACGACAGAGACAATGCGTGCACTTTCACGTTTCCTAGGTGACACGGGCCTGGACTCACGCCTGTGATACCAGTTGTGTAATGTGTCATTCACCTCGTTCCTCCCATTATCATCCCCCATTGTGACCCTTTTTCTTCCCCTCTTCCCCTTCCCTTACGTAGAGTAGCAGGCCAGATGCTCCATTACCCGGCCGACCTCTCTACATTTCCAATCATTAAAATACTTCTTCTTCTTCCTTACAGCTTCGCTCAGCCTATATATCTTCTGCAGTCGTCGAATAAAGCATTTTCCCTTCTCAAAGAGTTGTCTACGCACTGTACGTGGTTAAACTAAAGTCGCAAAGACTAGAGTAGTGCTTAGGAGGAAGCTTTATCTCGGAATCAGCCACCGTGGCTTAGCGGCTGTGTCACTGCGCCGCTAAGCACGAGGTCACGAGTTCTGTTCGAAAACCCCGGCGCCCGTTTTTCTATGGTGGCGAAATGCAAGAAAAAATGCAAGATGGTGCCGCCATCTAGTGTGCACATTGCAAATTACAGCCGCTGCCTTCAACCATTCGCCGTGCAGTATAGCTCGTGCTTTTTTTTTTACCGATTCGATTTTCCCTATGTATTTTCCCGCATCATTGAGCACGTGACGCACAAGACGCTTCAGACAATGAAACGAATCGGTGCAAACAAGTATAACTTCCTTCAGCAAGTCGAAATTTTCTGTCGTGACATCTCGCGACCGATATACCTCTCGAGAGACTACAAAGAATAACTTTTCACGGGCAAAAACACAAACTGAGATCTCAACATATTGCGGGGCTAAGCATCCAAGAACCACTCATGACGCGCCAGATGATTTATACAAGATGACACAAACCTGCGGAAAAACTGATACGACTCACCGCAAGTAACAGTTTCTTGATTGCTGATCTCCGAGGCACACATGATGCACAAGAGGTTTCAGACAATGACACGTATCAGTAACGCGCACTGCAACTAAAGCTTGGCGCTAATACAGACCTCAGAGGCACATATGACACGCAAGAGGCTTCGGATAAGGGTCCTTTAACAAATCAGTACAAACGTTTCGTATTTGTTCCCGTTGCGAATAAAGCATCAAGCGAAACGGAGACGCGAACATAGTCATGTGAAAAAGCTTGGCTTGGGGATAGCACGGTAATTTTCGCGTTTCGAGATAATCTGCCTAGAAAACGCTCCTATTTCACAATTTTCGTTGTCCGACTTCGTGCGCAGGTAATCTTGAACAGGACGATCTACTTTTTCTTGGGCATTCCCTTCGCCAGTCCTCCAGTGGGCCGACTGCGGTTCCGCAGGCCCGTTCCTATCGCTCCCTGGACGAATGTGCGTGCCGCCATGAAGATGCCACCCCGATGCAAACAGGTACACGTGCTTCCTTGTGCACGCCTGTGTGACTGCGCTCCTGATTAGGCCAGCGTCGTGCCCCCTAGTGCTCGCAGTCATTGAGTTAACCACGTACATGTGCATCCTTTGGCTCGCGACACAACACCATACTTAATTAGCTAGCGAAATTATACTGCAGTTTATGCTCGGAACAAATATGCAAGCCTTTCTCAGTGTAATATTCTGATACTTTGTTATAGCCGTCCATGCTTCGGCCTTCGGGTGGAACTGCGCCTTTTTCGTTTTGTTTTAACGTAGTAGGCCGGAGCCAGTTACATATGATGATGATTTAAGTTTATTGGCGCAAGGGCATCTAAGGCCAAACAGCGCCAGGACATGTGTTTCGGTTCACTAA